>NC_142189.1:2907500-3238750 GCF_026936395.1 Plectropomus leopardus | reverse complement strand
AGCGACTCGCTATAGACACAATGATGAATCCTATTAAAGATAACAGGCTGTCGGATTGTTTGGTAAATCTTTGACAGTGCTGCCGAGGGACCTCGCCTCTGTTACTGTATACTGTAGCTCCTTATTAGCTAACTGTGCCTCCCCGAACACTTTTTAACCGCGATGACTCACTGTGCCTGCTGGGGTTTCTCCTGCTATGTTGTCTCTGTTTTCACAGCTGCTAATAATGCCCTCTCTTCTCTCCAGCAGCCTTTCCACAACAACAACAAAAAAAGCAATATTCTTCCCATAAATGCACAGAACAAACATGCTCGTGTACTCGTAAACTCCCAACAGCGAAAAAGAACTACTTAGACACTTTACCATAAATTTACTTTGCAGCAAGACTCCTTTTGGGCAATAATTGGGCGTCAAAACACGCTGTGATTTTGGTTTCTATCATCGATTCAGGAAAACATGATGAAATTTAGAGAAGCGCTCTGGCCGTGATGCAGAATACTAATTTCCATCCCGGATTCCTCTGTGACTAATCCATCCCGAAGAAAGTCAATATTACTGCACAGCTGTTCCAGAATAACCGCGCAACTGTGATTCTCTGTCTTCTCAGAATTGAAAGTGTGTGTGGGCATGTATATCTCCAAACCTGAAAGCTCAACGAAAAACAATTTAAAAAAAGAAAAAAAAGCTTTTTGCTAGAGAAAAATAATTTTACCCTTTTGAAGCAGAGATTATACTTTTTCTGCAGACACATTTATGTTGGGCGAGATAATAATAAATTGATTTTAGAATGAGCTCCTCTGTGGTGTGAATGATATGATTATTACATTGAAGATAGATGGCTGGATCCGTATTTGAAAAGAAATAAAAAAAACAAAGGCTCGTGGACTTCAATCAGGAGCTCTTAAAAAATCTAAATTGGATGTTATGATAATGAAGAAACTCCTTATGTGAAAATAGATTAAAGGTACTGCACGAGATGATCAAAACATTTACCAGCAGCAGAATAACATTTGCCTTTTGCTGAAAATTTCAAATGATGCATTTCGTATGATACAAATCTCCAAAAGAAGGGAGTAAATGATGTTGAGGTTGTTTTGTAAGCTATTTTTTACTCTATATTTATCTGCAAATTCAGACTGTAAATTCAATTTGAGAGAGAAGTTTCACCACAAGTGTGGAAAATGTATACTTAAAAAGGAACAATAAACGAAAATTATAGCTCCCACACAAGGAGCCACAGGCTACAACAAAAAAACAGGCTAAAAACATGACGCTTGTGACGTTTTTCAAAACAACTTGGCAAGTCAGGGCTTCAGGACACTTGGATTAATTCGGATGAGCAGAGGCAGAGTCAGGCAGAGAAGAGCAGATCATACCTCCACCATCCTTTCGGTACCCTCGTACTGTAAGCCTTTTTTCCCAGCATGGCCAAGGCAGCCTACTCTGATCCACTAGTACTCTGTTACAACCCTGAAAACTGCAATTTTTATGCTACTGACAGTTCTTTTTAGACCCCCCTCTCCTGACATTGAGGCGACCACACAGCTGGTGAAAACAAAAAAGATGAAATGAAGGAAAATTTAACTGTATGTGACTGCTGAACACCAAAAAGAGAAAAAATGGTCAATTTAAGTTATTTTTCTGCCATCTGTCACAGTTTCTTTTCACTCCAAACTGAGGGTGACTATAAAAAGAGGTGAAAGGTTCAAGCAGGGGTGAGGAGAACTGAGTCTGAGGTAACATCTAACAATGAATCTGCCTTCAAGCACACCAAAGTCCTCTGGGGGGGTCAGCAAAGAACCCCTCTCCCTTTTTTTCTACACATTCATTCAAGTGTCCAGATGTGCGTCTGCCCCGTGAGGGTCAGCGCTCTCTGCTGAGCTGAATGAGAGAGTCCTCAGGCTGCTGGAGGTTTGCTTCAAACACATTGGTCAATCACTGCTCTTCAAACCACCTGAGTGTGCTGAATAACGCCCGCCCTCCCCCACAGCCGCCATGATGGTCGGCTTATAACATAAGAGAGGCGGTTTAGTCTTCTAAATTGTAAGAAGACCAAATTTGAGAACTCATTTGTTCCCTATTCCAGAAGGATTTTAGCATTTTAAATTGGCCTCTTGTTACATTTAAATCCAAACACAAATGTACACATGAACACGAAGCAGCTACAAAAATGCAGGACAACAAGAAAAAGAAACCGTCTTTGAGTCAGGGAGACTCAACTTGCTTTGCTTAAGGGCCACTTTAGCAAAATGACAGTATGCCAGGGGCCAGTCAGAGTAGCCCCATACATGTTTCTAGGATTTTAGGAAACCTCTCTGATTTTAGCACGTTTCTAGGTTTGTAGGACATTTCTTCTACAATTTCAGGACTTTCCTCTGATTTAAGAAAATTTCTAGAATTTTAGGATGTATCTTAGACTTAAGCACATTTCTCAGATATCAGGACGTTTTGAGGATTTAAGGACATTTTTTGAATTTTAGGACATCACTCCGATTTTAGGGACATTTCTAGGACTTTAAGGTGTTTCTAGGATTTAAAGGGAAATGACATTTGGCCAGGGGTCAGACGCAGCAGCCCCATACATGTTTGGAGGACTTTAGGGACTTGAGGACTCAGATTTAGGAACATTTTTAGGATTTTAGCATGTTTAAAGGACTTTGGATTTTCTAGGATTTAGGGGCTTAGCTAGGGCCTCTGGGGGTGTGGGGGATCCACAACTGGCACTTTTTTGACAAACAAGCCCTGTTTTGATGCTGTTTTCATTACTGCACTCTGGCACTTTATGTATACTTAAAGTACAAAACTATTCCCAGTGAGGATTACTTTTTTAAAAATGTAATTAGAAAATGGTTTGGGGGCCACCCAGCACCCTATTGGGGGCCTGTATTGGCCTGCAGGCCGTAAGTTTGGCACCGCTGGACTAGAATAACATAATGCTTGGTACTCCGAGGACGGAGGAAATTTAATGTGCTTGTCTGATGTTTCTGAGTGATTTATGTTATCCTGACACAGGTTACAAAATTAGTTTTCATAAAAATGGACAATAACAAGACTATGATTCTCTGTGAGACACAGTATTACTTTCTAATGTGCAATAATGGCACATTAAGTGCAATATTATAGACACAATCAGGTATGTGCGTGGGAACTCATTTTTCGCTGAGGGCTGCTGAGCAGTATGTGTGTGCATGTGTTTAGACAAGACGGCTGTCCGCTGCACACCAACAAAAATAGGGTGCATTTTGCGTCAGAATGACACGCTGACGTCCATCAAACAGGCCACCGTATTTGCACCAACAGGCCGCCACCGCCACCCGTAAAGCCACCCTGAACGGAGCTATAAGCTGTGTACTGTGCGTTCCACCTGGCCTTGAACTAGTCGTCTGTCCTAAAGCACGAGGCCATTAGAGGGCATCGCTGACAGCACACTGAACCTCGTCCACCCCGCCAGCTGCACCCATGCTGAACACGCCAGGAAGCAAGAGGAGGGTGCCGAACAAGATGACAATGATCCCGACCACAGAACAACTGGTTGTCAACAAGACATCCCATTATCCTCTGCTCTCATTATGTTATTCCTGTCTTTAGTTGTTTTAACGCGCTGCTCGGGCGCACAAAGCAGAACAGATGTTTACATCTCATTTTTGTCACTGCTGAGATGGACCGGAACAAAAAAGGACTCAACTGTTACAGACCAAATGTTGGTAGAAAAATCAACTTGAAATGTCAGTGGCCTGCGAGTAAAACACTCGCTGGGAGGAAAGAGGATGTTTTCTCAGATTTGATTTTTTTTTCTTGCGCCTGTGAAACCAGGGACTTGATAAAAGAGCCCAATGTCAGACTGGATGTAATTGTTGCCAATTTTCTCAGTTAGAGAAACAAGGCTATTTGTTTCAGCTATTGTCTGGGTGCTGTCATTGTGACCTTTAAAATCCTTACTCTTGTTTGAGCACAGTGGATTTGACACTCACAGTCTTTACTCGTGATTGCTTGTAATGTCTAGACTGACTCTTATTCCCACTGCAAGCCATAAATACGAGT
The DNA here is from genome assembly GCF_026936395.1 of Plectropomus leopardus. Classification (NCBI taxonomy): domain Eukaryota; kingdom Metazoa; phylum Chordata; class Actinopteri; order Perciformes; family Serranidae; genus Plectropomus; species Plectropomus leopardus. Next base: position 3,234,709 of record NC_142189.1, on the reverse strand, counting down.
GCCAGTTTAAAATGTAAAATACGGAGGACACTTTAAACCCGGGACAGTCAACTTACTTGGCTTGAGGGCCACTTCTGCAAAAGTAACAGAAAGCCAGGGGCCAGTCGCCACAGCCTCATACACAATTTCAGGATCTTAGGACATTTCTAAGATATAGGACATTTCAAGGATTTTTGACTTCTGTGATTTTAAGACATACCTAGAATTTAAGGACATTTCTAGAATGTTAGGATGTTTCTAGGATTTGGGGAAGTTTCACAGACTTTAGAAGATTTCTAGGATTTTAGGATATTTCTCAGATTGTAGGACATTTTGAGATTTTTAGGACGTTTCTAAGACTTAAGAAAGTTTCTCAGATATTAGGACAGTTCTTGAATTTTGGGATGTTTCCACAATTTTAGGACATTTCTAGGATTTCAGGACATTTCTTGGATTTTAATACATTTCTAGATTTTTTGGATTTTTCCAGGACTTTAGAAAGTTACTTAGATGTTGGGATGTTTCCAGGATCTTTGGACATTTCTTGAATGTTAGGATGTTTCCAGGATTTTAGAACATTTTTAGGATTTCAAAACATTTCTAGGATTTCAGGACATTTCTAGGATTTCAGGACATTTGTAGGGCTTCAGAACATTTCTAGGGTTTTAGGGGCATTAGCTAGAACCTGTGTCGGGGGGTGTGGGGAATCTTCCACTAGCACTTTTTTTTGATAAACAAGCTCTATTTTGATGCTTTTTTTAAGCACTCTGGCGCCTTATGTATACTAAAAGTACAAAACAATTCCCAGTGTGAAACATATTATTTTTATTGTGAATTAGAAAATGTCTGTGGGGCCACGCGGCACCCTATCGTGGGCTGGATTTTGCCCACAGGCCGTATGTTGAGTATCACTGCTGGAAACAGTGAGCTGACATTTACTCCCACTTGTTTGACTTGATACAGTTTAGGAATAATTATTACTTTTAGTATTATGACTAAAATGCTACAAAAACAGTCAGTGGACAGTCGAACTATGCAAACATCCATCTGCTCAGTCTTGGATGTGATGACATCCTTTTCCCAGAAACATGCTCCAGCTTTTCTTGTGGGATCCCAAAGCGCTCTTGGGCCTGCTGGGAGATGTAATCACACCAGCTGGTCCTTGGTGGTCTCTTCCCAGTAGGTCATGCCTGGAACATGTTAAAGGGAATCTCTGATGCTCTCACTTGGCAGACCACACCAGTGCACACTGAAGGCTGTGATGTGATTAGACCAAATTAAACCAACATCATCTGCAAATACGCCATCAGACTGACACGCTTCAAGACTCAATGTGAAGTAGCTTAAAAGGAAACGTAACAAGGCATACTTGTTGTGTAATCTCAATGCATTTCTTAAAGGGATACTTCACCACCCAAATGACTATGTATACATCAGTTACTCGCCCAATGTTATGTTAAATTATGATGAAAACTTGGGTTTTTCTTACATGGCTCTGCACGGCTCATTCCTAAGCTCTATCTAATGCTAGACTCCACTGACAAAAACAGTAATTTTACCTCACTGAACACAGGAGTGATTGGCCTCCAACAACCTCTGTCAGGTATTTAGTTTGTTTTATTATGTGACTTTTGTGTTTTAAAGGCTCAGTATGGACGATTTAGGGGGATCTAGTGGCGTCTAGCAGTAAGGATTGCAGATTGCAACCTGCTGAAACTTCTGCTTGTTATATTTATTGTTCAGGATTTTTTACAGAAAGCCAAAATATCCACAGGGTTCTCTTCCTCTCTAAAACAAACCAACCAGGTGATTAAAACTGTTTGGTTTTTTTTAAATGAATGATGCAGTTTCATGTTGTAAATCAGTGTTTCTCCAATGCTGTTTGGCATGTTGGAGAAGTGTGCTCAGCTTTTTTCTTTGATAAGTTAAGACCCAAATGTTCAGGAGGTTTTTACCCTAAGACAAATTATCTGCTTAAGTGTTTTTCCTCAGCAAAAGTAAGGGACCTAATGATTTAAAACCATAAAAAACACTGAATGAGGTAGATTCATTACACAAATCAGAAGAAGCAGCAAGCAAGAATTTTCTCCATTTTTGGATTCTTCATTCATCGTAGAGGCAGAAGAGAAAAACACATTTTCACTAAGTCAACATAAGAGGGTGAGTAATTAATATCCAAGGAGTAATTTTAAGGGGCAAAGTACTTCTTTAAATGCTAATGCAGCTTTAGGAACGAATGGCAATCCCCTCACACTCGTACGGCAACTTCAACACCTTGGTGAACATAGTGATGAACTTTTACAGATCCTCCAAAACACCAAATACTTGAGAAGCAAATTCCAAAGAAATAAGAACACTTTCAAATGTGGTCTAGAGTCCAATACTGAGGACAAAATCTGATAACAACTTAATCAGAAGTTCAGTACTCATATGCAATCTCATTTCTAGGACCGTCACACAGAACGGTCAAGAAAGAACAAAGTTTTGTGAATTTTCCTGACTTTGAACAAAACTTCCATTTCCCCTTCTCGAAAATGAGCGCTATCACACATTGTGCCAATCCACAGGTAGAGTTCCCAACATCCATGTGACAAAGAGGAACCTTGGCCACTTCTCCGTCACTGAGGAGCTCTGTGACCGTGAAGAGATGATTGCCAGCCCCTTCAATTCTTCCATTTCTGACCCATTATCACAGCTTGTGTAAGAGTCCTTCCACCTTTCAACAATTCAATCCAATTTTAAGGTTGCAAGTTCCCCATCCACGTGGAAAAAGCTTGAATCCGCTGCCTCTTGAGTCACAAAAAATATATTTTAAAAACTCTGCTGTCACCTGAAAGTCAACCTCAACGGCCTCTCTGAACTCCAGCCACGCTACACCCACACTTTCAATTCTGCAGCTCGTGTGCACAGAGTTTCTTGTGCAAACCAGGTCTGGAAAGCATCCATCTGAAGCTTTACAGCATCCATCACCGCTGCCATTTCCCACAAAGCTCTCGCAGTTTTCCACCATAAAAGCTCCACACACCTTCTAGTCTCAGCAGCATTAAAGACATAGAATTTTTTTGGAGTGGGGTTTGATAAGGTACTTATCCACAGTCAGTATATTACACTGGGTAGATGTCAGTCAGCACGCCCAAAATTTGGAGAAGCAGACTTGATGATAGGGGCAACAACAAAACGTAGTTTCCAATAAAAGTTCCAACTCCCCAAAAAATCTAGATCAGTAAAAAACAACCACAATGCATCACAAAAGAAGTGATACTATGCTATTTCTGAAGTAAAATAGACAAGAATATTAGCTGCAGATCAGCGCTGCAGCGATAGTTTCGGCTTGCTGGGGAGGCAACAGGGCTCCACAGAGCTACATGGATAGCTTCTCGGCACAGATGCACTGTCACGGACCGAAATTTAATCAATTCAATATGAATCAGTACTCAGTGGTACAAACATAATTCAGCCCGCATGAGGGATGATAACAGTTAATCAGTGATTGATTATTAGGCAAATAATTTAATTGGATCCATCGACAGGCTATGAAATGATGTCAAAATAAATGCAATATGTTGCTGTGAGCTAAGACTGAGGATAAAACGTATTTGGTAATGTTTGAAATAAGAAATGTCTTTATGTTCTTTTCAAAACAAGATTAATCTATGAATAGATCGTTAATTTTACCGATTACTCGATTAAGGAAAAAAGCTTACAATTTGCAACCTGCTGTGAAATAACAGAGCTTGCTCTGGCTGATGCTTTGTTTTAGCTCTGCTGTTTTTGACCGGATCATAAACTTTCTCATCTTAAAGCTAAACAGTAGTAGCACAGTATATGGCACAAATGTCCACATTTTCACTACTTGGAAACAGTCGAGTGAACCACCAAACACCGCCCATCGGCCGGCACAAGCTGTCATTTTACAGCTAAACAGTGTACTATAATATCTTTCTGAAAACATTTGAGGCAAGAGATAGACAATGCAGTAACAGAATCTTGATTCAAATTTGATCAGTGCTGCCTCGTTTGAACAGACTTCACGAGCAGTTTCTCCACAGACTTTCTGTCTCATGTACTGCTAGTAGTATAGTGACAGTTTCAGCAAATATTGCAAAACGTTGTCACTCATAAAAGTTACCAACTGCAGCTTTAATGACAGACTTTTAAGTTAGTCTCGACCATTCAATTTTCCATTTTTTAACCAGCTCAACCAGGATGTTATTCAGATTTATTCAGGATGTGTCTATGAAAAATCAGTGTACTTCCTCACATAGGTATTGAGTACAGTAGAAAAGTATGTTCTCTATAACTGCCAGACCAGTCTAACTTATCTGCGCAGGTTTGCAATGATGAAATCTGCATTATTTATTTCAGGGATTTAGTCTCTTATACTCTTCTGTTGTTTCATAAAATTCTATTAGCCTTCCCTCATGTCCAGTCCTCCACAATGCCATTTCAAGGTCTTTTCCACCCTGGCATCAAACGATTTGCTGGTGAAAGCCGGCTACAGATGGAGGCTCTCGGCATGTTCATGCGAGTGAACGTGGAGAAGCTTCTCTGTGTGTTCCAGACCTGGCAGTCTACAGCCGGCACTTCAAATTGCTTCTGACACAAAGCGAGCCTAGCTAGTCATTTGTGTCTGACTTGATCTGTCTCTGCAGGGCTCGCTTTTACTCGTGTATGTGGGTTTCAGTGTCCACGTTTCACTGAGTGTGTACACACAGAACGGTAGGACAGAGTACTGGCTCGGCCCCGGCTTGTTTCAGGTCAGCTTGCCCCTGTCGTCGCGTCCCTCTTCCTCATTAAAAAGACGCCTCTGGCTCCGATCTCGTGACCGCGGAGCTAAACTGAGAAAGCTCTCCTCCAAGTTACAAGGACCATATTAATACTGTGATGCCCTCCGCTCATGAGGCTGAATTAGCAGGAGAATACTGGCATAAACAGCACCAGCAGTGGCAACGGAAGAGAGTCGAAAATGGCCAAAATTCAATTTCAAAGGCAACTCTTGCACATCAAACTCAGCAAAGCACAAACTTATTCCACTGAATGTAGCCAAGAGACTCAGAATGATAATTTGCTCATGCAGAATAATGTTGCTGTGTGAAGGTGTGACAGAGCAGAAGGCAGCAGGAGAGAGAGATGAATCTGTCATTACACATTATAGTTTCATCCTGATCTCACATAAAGAATAACGCTCTCCTGACTTAGATAAGGGGACGCTGAAACCCAGTGGTGTGCCATCCAAAAACATATTTTAGTGTACTGTTTAGATGTAAAATGAGAACGTCTATAACATGAGTGTATTGTTTAGCTGTAAAATGCTCTAGCTCATGGTCAGTGCTCAGTTTTTAATTTACTGTTTCCAACATGGCAGCTTTATCACAAATGTTCTATTTAACAGCTAAATAGAACACTGAAATATTACTAAATATTATGTTACTGCATTGTCTACTTCTTTTTTCAGATGTTTTCAGACACATATTTTAGTATATTGCTTAGCTGAAAAATTAGATATTTGTGCTGAGTTTTCTTGACTGTTTTCAACACTGCAGCTGGATTGCAAACTTTCTCATTTACAACTAAACAATACACTGAAAGTTACTAAAACATTCTGCATTACATATTTCTTGCCTTAAATATTTTCAGAAACAAATTTAATGTGCTGTTTAACAGAAAAATAAAATAGAATAAAAAATGTGTTGAAAAAGTGAAACACTAAGCTAAACAGTACACTACTATATTATTTTGAGAATGTTTGAGACAAGAAATAGACAATACATTAACACAGTCTTGATCAGCACTGCCTACCTTTGCAGTCTGATTGCAATTCACGAACAGTGACTTACTTGATTGACAGCTGTGTTAGAGACTCCTTGGCTCCACTCACTATTAGCAGGAGAACACTGGCATAAACAGCACCAGCAGTGGCAAAGGAAGAGAGTCTAAAATGGCCAAAATTCATTTTCAAAGTCACTCTTGCACATCAAACTCAGCCAAATCACAAACTTATTCCATTGGATGTAGCCAAGAGATTCAGAATGATAATTTGCTCATGCAGGATGATGTTGTTGTGAAAGTGTGACGGAGCAGAAGGCAGCAGGAGAGAGAGATGGAAATCTGTCAATACACATTATCATTTTATCCTGATCTCATATGGAGCATAACGCTCTCCTGACTTAGATAAGGGGACGCCAAAACCCAGTGGTGCGCTGTCTAATCTGCTGCCTTACATAATGAAACATCAACTCACCTCCTTACTCATCACGGGTCATCTCCCAAGGAGTGTGTGACCACAGAGCTTTGCCAACATCAAAAGCCTTGTCTATTTTTATCTTTTGGAACGACTCTGTTAATTAGCATGCGTCCACAATCAGTAATTAATGCCGAGTAGATTCTTGGCCAGCGAGGGCATCTACACCAGAGAACAAAAAACCCGATAACATAACTCAGTAATGACGCCGCCATCACCAAGGCTCGAAACCATCTCTCCGAACAAAGACTTCCATTTGCCAGTTTCAAGGTTAGTTTTTCACTCCTATTGAAAACTTTTTTTTTCCCAATCTAATTGTCTGCTGACCTGCGGCCTCCAGGTTAAAACATACATTTGGAGAGCTCTTTGTAAAAGTTATAATTGGGGGGCAGCGAAGCATTCACAGCCAGGGCTTGCAATCAGCGTGTCCTCGTCCCGTCACCTCACCTGACCCGGGGACATGTACGAACACAGGCAGACACACACTTTACAAAACAGACAGAGGGCTAAACACCGGCGTTACAGGGACACACTCTCCAGCAGTCACACTCACTATAAAGTCAAAGATACATACATCTACTCTGCCATTTCAACGCATACAACAGATTGGTGTAATGAATCCATTTCACACTGGGCGAGAACATCCACGCTTCTAAATAAATATATTTTCTGGTATTTCATGGAATATGAGGCACTAATACAGACTAGAAATACTGCCACTTTTACATTCATGTCTGTGAAAACATGGATGCTTCATACACAGAAGATCTCTACAATCAACACAGTTTCATAAAAAAAAAAAGTAAAACCAAAAATAAGAACAATGAAATCCCTCAGACACATTAGATTCAGCGAGGATGACTCTGTTTATCTGCAGTGCTAATCAGTAACACATTAGTTAGTTATGCATTACGGTTAAATAAGTTGTGTGAGGGATAACAATTTACACTCATTAATTATATAGCTGCTACAGATAATGTTCCTAGCAACGCTTCATTAGTTTGACATTTAGATTGTTTGCTGTTGTTCTGAGAGTTTAATGGGAAGGTTTATATGAGTTCTGTCTCTGTATTGACAGACTAGTCTGGTACATGTTAGCTTGGCACAGGGGCTGCAGGTGACTGAGGCACTGAGTTTGCACCCAAAAAAGAAGGATATTATCAAAATTGTTCTGCTACCAATGCTAGTACTGGAGGGGAGTATGCAAATCTATGCACTTTTGGGGATCAATACTGTCAATATGTAAGTTCAGGTATTGAAATCAGTATCAGGAAGGTAAAAATGGTTTTGAAACATGTCTAAATAGGGTGATTCCAAAGTGGTCTTCTTTACATGGGATGTTTACGTCACCAAAGCTTCCCATCTAGCCTGTAAAATGTTGATGAATTCAGAAAAAGGAAGGAGGAAATTATTCTTTTTTTCTTCCTATCGACCAAATCACCATGACATTGCACTAAAAACAATCACTTCCATGTCGACAACAAGATATGAGAAACTGATAAACCTTTAAAGATATAGTTAAACGCAGGAGTCCGACCGATGCGACGTTCTCCTAGCTAAATCTATTCATTTCTTGTTAGTCAATGCCTTTTTTCCAGTGTTTTTAAAAGAAATCAAACCAATGTGCTCAATGAGTTCAAAAGGTTTAAATATAGATTCAGCACCATGGACAGAGCTCACATCATTCAGCAACATGGACAGAGCAAAGATTATTCAGTACCATGGACAGAACTCAGACTATTTAGCACCATGGACAGAGCTCAGATTATTCAACACCATGGACAGAGTTCAGATTATTCAACACCATGGACAGAGTTCAGATTATTCAACACCATGGACAGAGCTCAGATTATTCAGCACCGTGGACAGAGCACATGTTATTCAGCACCATGGACAGAGCTCAGATTATTCAACACCATGGACAGAGCTCAGATTATTCAACACCATGGACAGAGCTCAAATTATTCAGCACCATGGACGGAGCTCAGATTGTTCAGAACCATAGACAGAGCTCAGATTATTCAGCACCATGGACAGAGCACAGATTATTCAGAACCATAGACAGAGCTCAGATTATTCAGCACCATGGACAGAGCACAGAGGAGGCAGAGCTGCAGAGTAAGAACTGTTACTGAACCCTTATGACATATCATCATATCATACCAAAAATCAATACAGCCATGTTCCTGTGATGGAGCATGTATCACATTCAGTCTGTCTGTGTTGTTTTTACTGCAAAGGGCCTGCTAATCAGGCGTGCAGAGAAAGTCTTGAGCCCACTTCACTGGTGTTAATATGCTGATAAGTAACACATCAGATGAAAACACCTGTCATAAGCACGCTGCCAAATGTTGCTCAGGGTTTGTTCGGGTCGTGGTATTTACTACGCTACCCCCTGAGGTGCGTGTATGTGTGTGTGTGTGTGTGTGTGTGTGTGTCAGGGGGGCATTTTCAGACGGGCCTCAAACTGACTCTGACATTTAAAAGTAGTGCTTGAAATCGTGCCATGATATAATTCCATCTCACACTTAAAGCACAGTCTTGTTAGTGCAACTGCTCTTGAAAGTTTTTTCCTTCATTGTGCAAGAAAGCATGAGACTTTATTCTGGTCCGACTAACCTGTTGCACTTTATTTATTCTGTCTGACGTTGTGTTAATAATAACAATAATAATAATAATAGAAAAAAGGAATAAAAAAAAGCGATAATACATGTAATTTAAATAATAATAAATATAGTTTTTCCCTAGCTATTTCCCTATACATTATTATTGTTGTTATTTATAATAATAATAATAATAATAATAATAATAACAGCATGATTCTGATAAACTTGCAAAAAAATATTCTCATAATTAAATTATTTAATAACCCTTCATGCCCTGTTTGGAAACTCCTGCATTTGTTATGTTTATCTGAGGCGTTAAACTGATTATGCACTAAAAGAAGCAAAGAGAAGCTCCTGATACTGTCAAAAATGAATTCTAGCCATATGAAATTATTTATGTCAGCTTTTTGTTTCATGCCAAGACAATCGCATTAGCCTGGAGCTGTCGAGCTAAACTTTGTCAGTTAACCTTTTTTGAACTTACACGATCATAAATATTGAGGCCACAATGAATGAAAACATAGTTTTGAAGAAGTTCTCTCTTTGTAAGTCAAGTTTTCTGCTTGCAAGTGTTCACGAAAGCTTTGTCTCTGTAGCTCTGCCCACTTGGGATTAACTCAAACAATAAGATTATTTCCACCCTCAGAAAAAAACAAGTGTGTACACAAACGTTTGTGTAAAAGTGCATGCTAAGACACACACACACACACACACACACACACACACACACACACACACACACACACACACACACACGAGTGCTGTAAATAGAAAAATTCAAGGCTGCTGCAGATAGGAAGACACACATATACAGTTAAGAATGTAATTCTCAGCGAATACTCGTAAACAAAGACAGGTAGCTCACACTTGCACATACACTTGCTCAGCCACACACACACACACACACACACAGACACACAGTATTAAAGGTACCCTGGGGAGGTGAAGCGAGAAGGTGAGGCTTCACCAGAGCAGCACGTTTGGGGCATGGGGGGTGTATTTGGGAATCTGCGTGCTGATAATTATACTTTTTGTGCATGCAGCAGAGTTGAAAAAGAAAAAAAAGAACAAGGCTGTGGCTGTATGAGAGAGTCGAGACACTGTTCATGTGTGTGCCATGTTTGGTATTGCAAGTGGAGAAACTGTGCTGTATGTGTGTATTTTTACCTCAGTGGGAAAGAGGGGGAGATGATGCAGAGGAGAGAGGGAGAGTGTCGCTATTTTGCATTTGTATTCAGACACACTGAGAAATAAGAAGCTTAAATCCCCCAAATTTTTTGGAAAGAGTCTCCAACATTTCGCCATTGAGACTTACAGCTCTTTGTCTGTAGAGGACAGAGAGAAAATAATGATGCAATAAAATAAAATGTCATTAGAATGATATGGCAAAACTGCACGCCAGAAAACGACAATGTACGCCAGCGAAACGTGCCAAATGTGAGTGTAAACAGATGTCAACAATATGGAAGTACCGAGAGGAAGATAAACAAACACCAGCAGGGCGTATGCTGGACTTCTGCTTACGGATTCACAAATACATTCATACGGGAACCAAATGTGTCTGCAGAGGTTCAAAATGCCATTAAAGGGATAGTTCAGAGTTTTTAAAGTGGGGCTGTATCGAGTATTTATCCATACATCAGAGATACTCAGCTTGCTTTGCTTGGGAGGCACTTTTGTTGCAACGACAGTCGGAGAACCCCAATACAGGTTTTAGGATTTTAAGACTTTTCTAGAAATTTAGCATGTTTCTAGGACTTTAGGAGATTTCTAGAATTTTGGTTCACATTTGGGACATTAGGACATAGAATTTATCAAATTAGGGGCTTAGCTTTTTTAATGCTCTCTTCATTGGGAAAAAAAGTGATTTAACATCACTGAACACAGGAGCTGCTGGTCAACCACTGCCTTAATCTGTTAGTTTCTTTGTGTTGTTGTGTCACTTTGGTAATTTAAAGGGTTCAACTACATACTTATTTCATTTGTTACAGACACACACAAACGATCAGATGGGCAGACACAGAGGATGTGGAGAAAAAAGAAGCTGAATCGCTTGATGGCCGAAAGAGTCGACTATGACTACAAACATTATATTTTTGTTATTACGATACAATATGACAAAGTATATTGTATCGTATCATATCGTTATCACAGAGAAAGTGAAGTACTGAAAAAAGTCACCGTTGCTTACCAGTATCAGATTTCAGGTACTGGTTAAAATGTTAACAATATATAACTCTACCCATCAGGGGTGAGAATTTAATCTAAGTGCACAAACTTATCCCACTGAGCATGGCTCACTGGGTAGATCATGAGGAACACCAACCAGGAGGCGACCACAGCTGCAACACTTTGTTCTTAAGTTCCTCACCGGTGTAAAGAATCACAGAATAATCTGATGGTTTTGTCACTTTTATCCCCCAAAAAATGGTTTGCAGAAGTATTTCCTGTCCAATTAGCAAATTATTATAACTTCATAAGATTTTTATTTTTATTTTTGCCAGCTCAAGATGAGTTGTGTGACTTTATATAAACCTGATTTAAAAGCTGTAACAGTCATTACTTGCACTGCGGCTGAGAACAGCAAGCTGAAAGAATTCAAATTGCGGGTGTGATGGCTCCTTAAAATGTGTTGCCACAACAAAACTTTGGATTCCTCTAAGCAGCTGTGAAACGACGTGACAGTTAAACTCTCGGCTGAAAGTAGCGCTAACAATATTCACTGAAGCGGCATTTGCTGAGGCTGTTGTGACAAAAAAGTCTCTTATGGATCCAATAATGATGAAACTCTGTCAGGCGAGGTGACAGCTCCCCTGGACTGAGTGGCGCACTCTAACTATTCACTGAGCAGGAGAGAAAGCGGTCCACACTCACTCGACACGCAGCGCGCAGACGGATGGGAAGCGAGCTCTCGCCTGGCGTGGATGTGAGTGTGTAGGCGGCGCAGCAAGCGGAGCCACCTCACTGCTCCTGCCTCTGAGTATATCAGGAGTTTTGTTCTCAAAATTAAATATTAAATCTTGGGAAAAAAAACAAAGAAAGTTATGGTGAGGTACTTTTAATTAACTGCTGGAAAGACGCCTTATTAAAGTTACACTTTATAGGAGAAATGATCATTTTCAGATATAAGTCTGTTGTATTTTTTCCAATATCAGAACGCTGCGAAGCAATTACTCTTTTCTGCAGCGCTGCATAATTTCTCTGAGGTCCCCTGCATGTTCCAAAGGCCCATATGTCAGGTGTCCATATATAACTCTGGTACTGTTACTACTGGAAAAAGGTAACGCCTGCACACTTAATGCCACATGAGCTCAATGGCGGCAGGTGTGGTGAACCTTCTGAACCGAGCACGTTGACGATACTCAACTGCAAGCACAAATTACATTGTAGCTGCTGGCTGCAGCATTCTCGCTAAATACTGGAATGATTTTGACCGAGATTGGGCTAAAAAAAAACACCAAATGCACTGCAAAGGCTTTGCAAACAACCACTCGGCCTCAATCTATTATCTGTTCATGAAACATATTTTAAACTGTTCACTACAAGACGACGTCATTTACTGTAACTTGTAACTCTTTTACAACAGGAAACTAAAATAATGAGTGTGAGGGCATGAAATGAGGGAGACAAAGCAATCTCCTGATTTGAAGATTTGAAGTTTTTTTTGTGAAATTATCCAACATTTTTATGGCATGCTGGATAAAATATGCTTTATTAACTCTGCTATAAATATGTAACACACAATAAAAAAATTATCTGATGTGGTAAACAATAGAATAAATGCAGCAGCTGTGTATAAATGTGTTTCTCTGTAACCAACATAGCCAACCTCTCCCAGTTCAAGTGTGTTTTCGAGTGTGACAGACCGCTGAAGTTTGCCAGGATCTGGCTGAGTCATCAATCCACTTGATGCAAAGTGTTGTTTCGTTCACCTCAGAAGCACTTTTAATCAAGCGATTACCACCTGGCCTCTGACTACAAATTACAAAGTACCATTTTTACATGTATGTTTTAATTTAAAACCTCTGCACACCCACTGAGGTGTTTCACTCTCTGGCTGATTAGATGACTGTTACGGTTAAAGTTCTTATGTAAAGTCATTAAACTTCATGGTTGGTTATTAAAATAAAGGGCTTAGAGATGCCTGAAGGTGGCAAATCAAATGCTCTACAACAACCGGAGAAAACAACAAGAGTTATGCAGTCAGCTATCTATCATGCAGCAGCTGAAACATGTCAGATTTGTTTTGCAAGTAACAAGAGAGTAATGAGTCAAAAGCAAGCTATTATGCACTTTCAGCATTTGTATGGGATGGTAGTATTGTTCCAGGCTTGTAAAAAACTTAAGAATTTTAACTGAAAAACTCATCAAAATGTAAATGATTAGTTCTTATTCTTCCAGCAAGTGACCATGCTCAGGTAACCGAAATTACTTGGCCCGGCATCAGCCCAAACTTTGCGTGCCATAACAAGTAAGTCGGTCAGTGTCTGGTTGTCCAACTGGGGTGAGACCCAGGATGAAGACCGCCTAAAAATCGGGCCAAAACAATTGGCTGGGCATTTGCTGCAAAAGCTGCCATCACTGGGCCATTATCAAAAAGGTCTTGGCCCAGCATTGGCCCACACTTGGCATGCTGGAGAAGTTATTTAGATAGCATCAGATTGCTTTACATCACTTAAACTCAGGATAAATGTCACCAAATAAACCGGCCTGATTATGGCTGCCAACACTGCTATCACTTGGTTGCCATCAAAAATAATTTGGCCCAGCATTGGCACAAACTCTGAATGCTGGTAGAAATAAGTGGGGTTGCATCCAGTTACCCGACTTGGCTGAGACTCCAGATGAAGGATGCCTAAGAAATGGATTCTGGCTGCTGACACTGCCGTCACTGGGCCGTAATCACAAATGACTTGGCAAAGCATCAGCCCAAACTTGGGATGAAAGACACGCCAGAATTTGACTAAATTAAGTAGCCATGTTCCAGCTACCAACACTGCCATCACTGTGCCGCTATCAAAAATGACCTGGCCCAGCTTTGGCTCAAACATGGCATGCCAGATGAAAAATGTTGGGCCATGTGCTATTTCAAGACTCGGCTGAGACTCATAATGAATGATGCCCCCACGAGCACACAAAATGAACTCGCCTGATTCCGGCTGCCGAAACTACCGTTGCTGGGCTGTTATCAAAAAACAACCTGGCCCTGCATCGGCCCAAATCTGGCATGCCGGAAGAAAAAATTTTTGGTCATCTTTATCCGTATTATGTGATATGAATTGGGGAAAACTAAATCAACCCAGCTTCAGGAAACTGTGAAAAAACTCCAATGACAATATTTCAAATTTGGATTTAGGCTAATGTCTGATCATTTTTGATGCCTTTAATTACGCACGTAGGAACTTAAATTAGATTTTTAGAAAGTTTTTGGGTTTTTTTTATTTGTGCTCCCAGAGACTTTAAGTATTGGTGTTCGATACCCTGCACTTGTGTCTGCACTGGAGATTAGTTTGAGATGGTAAAAATCCTCTCACCAAAAAAAATCCAGCACAAATTGGGAGCAATTGGACAAAACAGAAAACACCTATTATTTGTTGGTTGAGGGCTTGCTGGAAAATGCTGCGGTGAAAAAGCCAATTTGGGTTAGAGTCATGCAGGAGCACAAGGTGCGCTTTTAACTCTTTGTGATGCCGATCTGATCCTCTCAGGGACAAGTACAGACGGACAAATCGCACGCAATCTGAAACCCAAATCTGACCCAAAGCTCTCGGCAGTGAAAAGCCTTATAGAATCAGATTTCCTCCTGTTTAAACAGCAAAGATATCCTTCTGTGTGCCACACACAGATAAAAGTTTGATTATCTTTTCCATTGTGGATGCAGCTTTAGTTTATGTATGCAGATGCCTCGTGGAACCAATTCATGAGCTTGGAATTATGAGGTCCCATCTGCATGCAGAGTAGTTTTGCCATTATCGAGAGTGGGGGGAAAAAAACTAGTTTTGCATGTGCATGTTTTAATCATAACTGGATATTTTCAACATGGGCATCTTTGTGCTTGTATTTTGCCAACAGACAGACGGCCACAACTCAACCCAAAAATAAAATATACTCTAGCGTTTCTACTCATTATTGCATTTAGAGAAGTAAAAGAAAAAAGCTAAACTATACCCAGATTGGAAATTATAAACAAAAATTAAGGCTTTAAAAATCCTCACACAGGCCCATGTGAAAGCCTGTTTTTGGAGCCAGATTATACTGAGTGACAAATTTTGACCAAAATGTCAGCTGGAGCCTTATAATAGCAAAGATCCTGTGGGAATCACAGATTGAGTCAAGCACCGGTTGTGAGATGAAGCGAGAAAATTGAACCCTGGTCATCCTCTCCTGCAGCAGCTCCTCTGTACTTTATGTCAGCGGAGAGAGGAGACCAGAGGTGATCATCAAATCCCAAAGATCCAAGCTGTGATTGTATGATTGACTTCATTTGATTCAACAAGGTCTGGAGTTTAAATTCCTCGGGTGCTGGCATGTTTTTTTTTTTCCTTCTGGTTACAAATGCTCTGTCGGGACATAAAGATCCAAGCTCTATCTGTCTTCCACTAAGCGGGTTTCCATGTATTTTTGTGCAAAACTTAAGTGACACTTTTTAAATGTCAATGAAACATAATTGCGAGATGACAAAAAAAAGTGTTTCTACTGCAGTTTTGTAAAATATTTTTTACGCACTGGCTGAAATATCACCTCATGTGAGCATAAAAACTTTTCTGCAAATAAATGGGAGTTTTGTCAACACTGACGCGTTTCCATTAAGCGAGTTTCATATTCCCAATTTCAGTTTATGTCTGTCTGTATTTGGACTTATATAAAACAGAAATCAAAAAAGCTTTCTTAGCAGTTTGGCATGCAGTTCAAAGACGACCCAACCCAATCGCCAGGAAAAATGATGTGCATTTCTGCAAATGTCAGGTATATTACATTCGTATGTTGCTATGCAATGGACACATAGACAGAAAAAAAAACCTTGATTATGGTTAGGAAAAGTTCACGTACATGCTAGAAATAGTCGGTTTGAGGGGCACGATCCCAGCTGGGTGATATCTCAGTGAAAAACAGGATTTTGTGGCAGAAATGCAGCAATATCTCACTGTAAAACATTCACTTTTTGGAAAAGGGTTTGGCTTAAAATGCACTGTTTTGATGCCAGAATCTACACCAGAAAAGCAGTGATGTCTGGGTAAGAAACTACAGCTTTTAATGGCACAATCACAGCAGGAAATGAGGCAATGTCTCCCCAGATAAGATCCACTTTTTGTGGCTCTATCTCTATAAGAAACTCAATGATGGGTTGCTAAAGAACACCCATGTTTGGCGACTAAAAAGCCACTGGAGCCAGTGATAACCAGCTAAAACACAACCACTTTTCATGCGATTATCCCCGCAGGAAGCACAGAGATGTCTTTGTAAAAAATATTCCACTTCACATGTCACTGTCTCCTCAGAAAACACAACAACAGGTTGCTGAAAACGCCCATGTTAGTTGGCTAAAAAAACACTGGAAACACAGCAGGACTGATAGTTTTCATGACACTATCGCTGCAGGAAATGCATGATGTCTGATTTAAAAAAAAACAACCACTTTTTATGCCATGATTCCAACAGGAAACACAGAGATTTCTTGGTAAAAAAAATCAGCTTTCATGGCACAGTCTCTACAGGAAACACTAAAAAAATCCCCCATGTATGGTGGCTAAAAAGCCGCTGGACACAGCAATGACTCACTAAAACATAACCAGCTTTCATGCCACTATCCCCGAAGGACATGCAGAGCTGTCCGACTAAAATACATCCACTTATCCCTGCACCATCGCTGTAAAAAAAACTAACAAAAAAAAACAGCCAGTTTTGTTGTTTATCTCAAACAGTTGTCTGCAGCTACGCAGGCGTCTTGCCCATCCACCATCTCCTTCCCACTACTGATGACAAAGTCAGCTCATTTACTACCTCACTTTAGAAAAATGATACTTGTGAAACATACAAACATACATAAGCAATTGTGGCTTGCAGAAATGTACAATTGCCAACATTTTCTTTGGGCTCTCAGGCACGACGATTGCTTCCTTCATCTCATCTTTTCCACATCTATAGTAAGGCCTTTGTAGTGGATCTTTAGAAAAAAAATAACAGTTATTGATGATTTACCACGCAGAATGTCTGAATACCAAACTTGAAACTACCACCACCTTCAGTGTTTTTGCAGCATTGAGCCTGTTGGTTTAAATTTCAGAAAATCTGCACCATAAAATCTCACTTAGCAGTTACTGGCAGTCCTTGTTCACTCTGTAACCTTGAGTGCAGTGACAAACAGTTACCTGGATTACCTTCAGTACTGAAGAAAACAGTTAGAAGGAGCACCTTTTCATATGATTTCTATAAAGGTTACTGAATGTACTATATCATGGGCATCAGAGATTCTGATATCACTGGGAAAAATGTGTCTCACTGATGTCTGTGTGTTTCAGATTGGATGAGTCATGAGAGGAAGGAGTGTGACATCTGAGGCCAACAGTGTCAACAGGTTCACATCCAAGGAGGATGTTACTGCTAAAACCTAACACCCATCATCTGTCCACATGTGTATAATGACTCTGTACTCAGTTTCATCCCTAATAAGAGTCAGTTTTCATTCAAAGTCATCAAATACTGCCGCTTTTGCAACGATTTCAGTGTAAGATCACCAATCACACCAAAAGCTACTTTTGTCTTTGGCATGATACATCGTTGGATGGCATCAGCTGTGAATGCAGCCGGACAGCACCTGTCGCATCCACATGATAGGTCCCTAAAGGCGGGCGAGAGGGGCAGAGGATGGATCGAACAAAACCCAGACTTTCATGCAGGAGTCCGGTGTTTGCTTGCCATCTAAATGTGATTTTTTTCCTACACTTTGGCATGTGCCTCTTTTTCCTAAATCTAACCATCCGTGCCAGCGTGTGCTTTTGTTGGTGCCCTGGTATTGGCTGCCATGTGCTTTTATTGTCTAAACATAACCACATGTAGTGTGATCCCACCATGTACGTGTGTTGGCATCACAGTTGAGCATCCCTGAACATCAACAGCAGATGCAGAAGGGTACATCAAGCGTAATAAATACACGTGAAAGTCTGCTGCAAAGCGGCAATATGTGACGAATCTGGGACGAGAACGTGTTGATATATCGGTTGGGAAGTGGGCAATGTGAGTACAGCATCATGAGAGTCAGAACCAGAGGTGAGACTCAACATAGCGACATCCTGAGCTGAGTTTACCAGCAACAACTAAGACAGACTAAAGGGAATGAAGCTACTTTTTGCATCAGATCACAACCGCAGTACACCAACTACAACCATCCCGACTTAAAACAACTTTACAGTGGACGCATTATCGGCTCTCCAGGCATTCATTGACCACTATTACCATCAGCATCCCAGAACAGCAACGGTAGACGCAAAAGGATACTTAAAGCATAATATGCAGACGCGGAAGTCCACTGCAAAGTGGCAATATGTGACGACTTGTTGGAGTATGAAGTCTTTGGCAAACAGGTCCATATTCAAAAGGATGTTACTGCTAAAATTCAACACAACCATCTATCCATATGAGAATAATGTATCTGTCTTTGGTTTCATCCCTAATAAATACATACAAACACACTGCGAGGGTTTGTAGTTGCTGCTATCCCGCTCCCCTGAGGCCTGAGTGAGCTGCTGTATAAGGATTTGGTTTTGTTTCATGAAAGGGAAAATAAGACTTTAGTATATTGGACTGTTCCCTGTGACAAATGTTCTCCATTTATTGCAACAAATATATGAACAACAGCGGTTCTTCGCAAGAGTTTATCTAAGAGGCCGGCAAAACATTTTCTGTAGTAATAGAGGGAAACTTTTTGAAAAAAAGGAGACAAAAGGCTTTGCTTCTGCACATAATGCTTTTCTTCCCTCCGCTAAGGATATTAGAACCTTTGCACTTTCAGCTCCAAAGGAAAATAACTGATTTAATGCACTCAATTTACAAGAGTTAGTAGGAAAGTCTGATAAAACGCTCCCAAAAGACTTTACAGAAATAAGCTTTTAAATGTGCCCCTGCTTATTTATTTATTTATTTTGCCCCAAAAAGCGCATGTTGTCTGGCGTTGACCTGGATAAAGTTAATATTTTTACTATGAGGCCTTGCCATGAACATATTCAAAGGAGTCCCATGGGCAAGCAAAAGGATTATATAATTCAGGGATATGTAACTTTGATGTAGCAGAAAACTTTGTGGTCAGATAGTGCTAAGCTGAAAAGTGTGTGTGTGCTCAAAGTCCTAAAAGTGACATATGCGTTCAGCTCATACAGAGTTTTATATGATGTGAATAATGTGGCTGTAGCGAGGATGAGCAGCGCTGTGGTGGCACTCTGAAAGGTAGTTAGGATAATTATAAATCGGGTGCTGAAATATTGACGAGGTTGGGGAGTTTTCAGCAAGGTCTTCTGTCATGGAGGCAACCATTCCAGATGATTGGGCATGTGTAGTCTTTGCCGCCGGGGACTCTCTGTCAGCACAGTTTTGTTTTGGCTGTAACTGCCTGTGCCATTTGTAATAGAGAACGGCATTTAAATTAACTTGGTGCTCTTTTCATGTTGGCAATGGTAGATTTGTTCTGGATTCATGCCTTATTCCTTCGAATTATCCTCAGAACACCTTGGTAATGTTCATTGTTCAGTGACATACAGACAGTTAGAAAGAGTGAATACAGCGTTTTTTACTCTCCTTTTATATATGTAAGACTCACTGTTTTTAATTCATAGTGAACTCTATTTGCCTGTATATAAATTGTTTTTTAAAATGTGAAGTTAGTTTCTACGTTACAAAAAACACAGTTACTACTACTGCTGATTTACTACTATTATTGTATTCATTCATTCAGTTTTATAGTCTACAAAACACTGCACCAGGATTCAAACTTTAAAAAATACATAGTAAAACCACAAAACGTCTCCATGTTGCTTGTCTAAAGTAATCCAAATGTCCTGATGCCCCAACGTGCCAAGTTGTTTTGAAAAACGTCACTGCGTCATGTTTTTAGCCTCGTTGTATATAGACACAAACGGCAATCCAAATTATTTATAACTACAAACATGCAAACAAAAAACAGACAAACCAACAAAGATCAAGAGTCCGATTCCTTTAAAACTTGCATTCACCAATAGTTTCAGGTCCTTCTCTGTGTTAATCAGATCAGAAGAGGCAGATTATTTAACAGCAATGACAGCGACTGTTAATGATTCTCCACCGGCACACATTAGGAACAAACACATGCCTTTCCCTGGAAACAGAAATCAAAAATAAATGAAGAAATAGAGCTAGCACTCGTGAACTCGACTGATAATGTGGCACACGTCGACAAGTCACTCTAAGAGTGTTAATAAATTTTATATACACACTGTATCGTGGAACTTAGTGTCATCTATTTTAGCCATGAAACAGCATGGAAATATAGCAGCCAACTGCCTGTAAAAGACAAGCTGTTAAAAATAGAGGATTCAGTATCAATGTGACTGGTCTTCAGCAGGGATACTCAACTTACAGCCCACGGGCCAAATCTGCCCCGCGACAGGGTGCCATGTGGCCCCCAACCATTTTTTAATTTACAATAAAAATAAAATGTTTCACACTGGAAATTGTTATGTACTTTTAGTATCCGAGTCCATAAAACCAAAAATGCCAGTGGAGGATCCCTCACACCCTCCGACAGAGACCCTAACTGAGCCTCTAATGTCCTAAAATTGTCCTACAATACAAGAAATGCCCAAAAATCAAAGGAATGTCCTAGCATCCTGGAAACGTCCTTAAATCCTGGAACTGTCCTGAAGTCCTACAAACATCCTGAAATCCTAGAAATGTCCTAAAATCCTAGAAGCATCCTTAAATCTGAGAAATGTCCTAAAAATATCCTGAAAACCTAGACACACCCTACAATCCAAGAAATGCCCTAAAATCCTCAAAACATCCTAAAATCATAGAAATGTTGTGAAACTCGAGAAATATCCTAAAATACTAGAAGTGTACTAAAGTCCTATAAATATCCTGAAATCCTAATATATCTTAAAATCCTACAAATGTCCTTGAATCCCAGAAACACGTATTGGGCTGCTGTGCCTGGCCCCTGATCTCCTGCCATTTTTCAGAAGTCGCCCCTAAATTTGAATGAGCACGGCTCGGTTAACGATACTCAGCCAGCTGTATGCAGAAAATGTGATCACCCCTGTGCCTTTTTAGGGAGGCTGAAAATAAATGTGATGCAGGGAGATTCCATTGACCATCGCCTGCAGCCAAACAGGCTTTTACAGCGAGCACGAAGTCAACCGGCATCACTTTCTGTCCCTGAAATAGCCGGAATAAAAATGGGCCCATTTAGGATGCACGGATGTTCAATATCAACAATCATTCTGCCGTTTAAAATCCCTTTCCAATACGGGCTCGTAAATACCAACATTGTCACCCCCCCGCTCTCTCCTTGACACAAAACAATATCGACCGTGAGCTATCGACCCCGACTGGTCCCAAATCTGCGCAGGAGACAGACTTGTGCTCCTGCCAAAGCAATTAAAACCCCAGCAAGACCTTCGGTGGCTTGTCTTTGCGGAGAGGGGTATCAATACAAACAGCAGAAAATGAAAAAAGTTCATTAATAAGATGCAGCGAGACAGTGAGAGCAAAGAGGCTAAATCACTGACTTGCCTCTTAAAGGCTCACCATCTGTTCCTGAGAACGAGCCACGTTTGTGCCGCAGGGCGCTTTAGTTTAAAGGCGTGCACGGGGGCGCCGTAACGTGTCTGTCTGCCGTCGCCTAAAATACAGAATCCAGGGTTCACACACATTTTTACCACCAAGTTTCCATGATCTTTCCATGAGTTTAAAGGGAAACTTTCAAGACCAAACATTGTCTGAAACAACCATCAAAGTCCTCATCGCTTTTTTTCATGACTATACAATAGCTTTAAAAATATATATCTTCTTTAAAAACGATGAGTTCAGAACAGGATTAGAACTGAATATTTAAATATAACTAAGGGACAGTTCGTTATTCGTGAGAGGGGAAGGGCTGGTGGAGGGGGAGGTATGTCAAATAATTTTTTAAGCACTGGGGGAAGTAGATAATTTTTTTAATTTGGCTAACGGGAGGGGCATACAACCTAAAATGGCTGTAATTTGTGTTTATTTTACTGCTAATTTTTAAAGAACACATGCCCTCCTAAGGTCCTTTTCTTTAAATTTTTGGGCAATTTGGGAAAAAATAAATTATTTTTATTTTTGGTGATTTTTGAAGAAAACATTTTGGGTTATTTTTTATTTCTGTATTTCTTTCAAAAAATGTGATGATTTCTTTTGAGGAGACCATTTTGGCAATTTAAAAGAGGCAATTTTGAAGAAAGCATTTTGGCAATTTTGTTTCTTTTTCCTTATTTTTTTGGCACTTAAAACATTCTTTGCAATTTTTCTTTCTGTTTTGTGAGTTATTTTTCTAATTTTGGCAATTTTTATAGAAAACATTAAGGCAAATTTTTTTTCTTTATATATTTTGGGTGATTTTTGAAAAAAAAAATTGGAAAACAGATTTAAACTTTGACACATTAAACAATCACCTCATGCGTCCCTCACTGTGCAGGCTGGGTTGCTTTTAGCACTGCAGCACAAAGACCAGAAATTTAAGGTGGATGCAGTCCACATTTCTGGATATCCCTGGACTGCAGCTTTCTGAATGTTTACTGCAAACAGAGTCCAGTCCAGATATACCTCCACAATCACTCACAGAGTGAAAACACTCTGACAGGAGATACACAGGCTTGTATATTCGCCTTTTTCAACCGTTTTTGAACCTCTCGGTCCAGCTGTAAAGTCCGTATATCAGTGTCTGTGAGACGCCTGTGAAGACAATGAATGGGCAGAGGGACTTTGGGGACTGAAACAACGAGAAAGAGGCGGGTGCAGCGGTTGTGCAGTGTGGTGACATCACGTGCTTGCAGCCCCCGTCGTTTCTTGTGGCTCGCAGGCAGCGACAGGAGAATGCAGACGGGGGGACAGAAGAAGAAAAGATGTTCATAGCGGCGTCCCAGTGCTGCGATGCTGCTGCCTCAGCCCCGTGTGTCACTCTGAGCGTCAGCTTGATTAATGAGCCCCAGGCTCCCATGAGCCCCTCTCACAGGGACACCACAGATCAATACACAATGAGGGTTCGCTCCGGAGAGCCCTGCTCACGGCCGCTGGTGATGTCAGGTGACAGAAACGCTTAAATACTAAGTTCTCCGTGTTATTACATCGGCTCAGATATGCACCTTGAAACACGCCAAAGGTAAAAAGATTCGGGCTGTCAAACGATTCATTTTCAAAATCACATTTAATCATAGGATTTCAATATTTAATCATGATTATTTGCATTTTTACTCAAGTCTTCAATTCCAATACTTTGCATTTTAAAACAGTTTTGAAGTCCATATTAACAAGGTAAAGCTATTCATACCAGATTGTCTTGATTAAGAATCAAAAGACAGTACAAATTTTTTTAAAAAACTGCATAAAAAGTCATCACTCTAACTTTAAAACTCAGCCTGCTGTGGCCTCTAAAAAACAGAAATGCCAGCCGCCGATTAACACAATAAAAAAAATTCCAAATGTAATTATTATAGCAATCATTTTTTGTGTTTTTTTTAATCTAAAAATATAGTGGCATCATGATAAAAACCTGACATTCAAAGTGTAAAAATTCTGAAAATTGATAAATATTTGATATTCATGATTAGGAATGATGTTTGTTAAAAAATAAACTCAATGAAAACAGAAAATCCTATTAATGTATCATATTTTTTAGCCTGATTTTTAAAAGCGCAATTTGTGTGCAGAGCGGTATGAGTGTGACTATTTGACACTGCACAGAAAATAATAATGCATTAAACCAATGTTGCTGCCAATCACTGACATATCCCAGGCCGTAGTAATCAAAAAATAATAATCTACTTTGCATGTAGTATATTGAAAATGCTTTTTTTAAATCTTAAAACATAGTGGCATCATGACAAAAACCTGACATTTAAAGGGCTAAAATTCTGAAAATTAATGAATATTTTATATTAATGATTAGACCTGATGTTGGTTAAAAAATGAGTCCAGTGACAGTAGAAAATAAAATAATAAAGTTGACAACAGCGAGGATGCTGCTGAATACTGACCTCACAGATGGAGACAGGTGTTGTTGCTAAGAGATTTGTGACGCACCTGAAAGCCATCTGTATCCACCAAACTAACTTTCAGTTAATCCACACACACACACACACACACACACACACACTCTCAAAGGTTGGCTGATGTCACTGCACGCCACCATCAATCTCCCGCCATCTCCTTCCGTCCCGCCATCCTCTTTGTGATGCGCTTGTTCTTTTTCTTGTCATTTTGTTCCTCCTCTGTGATGCACTTTGTGACAAACCTGGCTGTTAAAAGCACTTTATAAATAGATCTGACTCGACTCGACTCTGCGAGGGACTCACTGTCGCCACCAAAGGCGGCCAGAGAGGGAAGTTTGGAAACCAGCCACGTACTTCCTGTAACTATGTAAAGCCTGAGAGGCAGCGGCTAAAACAATGTCAAGTGCACCACTACTTGAAATCCCCGCAGCATCCAGGGTCACCGCGGCGAGGGCGAAATATAAGCACAGATTCAGGGCTAAAGAGTTCTGTCACTTGCAGTAAACTTTGATGCACGATGATGAATAAATGATGAAGGTAAATGGCCTTCTACTGGCTGTTTCTCTGAGGACACATCAGGGGTGCTTCTAGGATTTAAGGATACTGGGGGCTTAGTCCAGACCTCTGCAGGGGGGTCCAGGGGGATCTTCCTTTTTAATGACCAAGCTCTATTTTGATGCTTTTGTATGCACTCTGGCACCTTATTTACCCTGAGAAACTTTGACAGATTATTAAAACCCAGGTTTTTTTATTATCATTATAGGGGGTCTAAAAAGGGGGGGATGTCATTTTAAGCGCTTAGGTTTTTCTTTACTTTTGTTTAGGGGGGAGGCATTCAACTTAAATGGCTGTATTTTGTATTTATCATGTGGCTATTTTTTAAACTTTACAATAGGGTCATTTGAAAAAAATAATTTGCTTTTAAAATTGTTGGTGATTTTTTTATTTTATTTTTTATCCTGTAAATTTTTTTATTGCTTTTAAAAACTTTTGGCAAATAATTTTTCTTTAAAACTTTTTTTTCTTTAAAAATACTTTTTTTTTTAACTTTTTAAATGATGTGCAACTTTTTTTCCATTGTTATTTTAAAAAGTTTTGGCTGTTTTTCTTTTCTTTAAAACTTTTCTTGGAATTTTTTTTATTTTAAAATTTTTGGTGAATTTTAAATTCTTTTGGGAAGTGTCTTTTCCTTAGTACTTTACATACATTCCAATGCCCACCAAAATAAAAATCGCCAAAATTACACCATTTAACACAGCCAGAAACTGTAAAAACAGGAATTATTGTTGGATTTTCATATTTCTGATTGTTCTTGAACAGATCACATGAGAACAAACACTTCATGTATTTTCCGCGAGTCACTCAGGTAGGCTCAAGGAAAAAATATTTGCAGCTTTGAAGAAAAGTATATAGATACGTATATAAGATCTGGGCTTTTTATAAAACACTTGAGTCCTCGGACGCCAAGGGCTAATGATGCCACTGGGACACACTACCTCACTGATGACTGATGGAGAAGTGAAATGTAAATGAAGACCAGATAAATAGACATTAACTGCAAAAGCATGGATCCTTATTGAGAACGAGCCAACAAACTGTTAAACCATACCAAGATAATTAGTGATGGAAAATTCACGGGTAAAGGCATGGAGTTTCATGCTGTGCTAATTATGTTTATCTTGCTGGCATAATTACCTTTAATACCTCTTGGTTAAAAAAATAAAAACAAAAAACACAAACACAGGCATATCCACTTCCCCGGCAGAAAAGCGTTTCTTAACATAGCACCACAGCGAGTGTCTCCGCTCGTAATCTCCAGAGAGAGAAGTCATTATAAAGAGCCGCGGTCCTGCTTGTTTATTTCTACTCATCTGCGGCACAATGGACTCCTGCAATGCAGAAACCACGCAGAGACACGAGAACGCGACGACTAAAATAGGCTGTTTTGTGCTTATTGATGCCTTGTCATGTTTCATTCCTTTTTTTTCCATCTGTTTACAATATGACAATAAGGACATTGTGTTCCACCATGATATCCGGCGCATCGCGCTCCACTGAGTCACAATCCAGGAGGATCGGACAAAAAAAGGGAGCCCAAATCTTCCCCTCCAGAAATGTACAGATTTACCGCATCACAACACACGGCAGCGGAGGATGTGTGTGATTCAGGCTGGAATAGTATTGTTCCTGACCTGTGTGCATCAGATTCACTGCACAACAAATACAGTAGGCTGGTAGGTCAGTTTGTACAGGTGAGTGGTGGTTACAGCCCGGTTATTTGCAGCCTTTAATAGTGTGTTAACAATGCAGAGAGCCAATTAGGGGAAAGTCAACGACGCTAAAGTGATGTGGTCGGTGGGTAAATTAATAAAAAGGAAACTGTTGTGTAATCTGTTTGCAGAACATGCTGTTTTTCCCCCAATTATGCCCTCCCCGTGTGTTCATTTATCTGAACAAATGCTTCGCTGTGTTCTTGGCTCCAGGTTTGGACCACCAGGGCTGCAGTTAGGATTGTTGGGAAAAATGTTTTAAAACTTACATTTGTAACTTTTCACTCACAAATATTGAAGGTGCAGTAAGTGGCATCTAGTGGTGAAGGTGAAGATCGCAACCAACTAAAACTTTTAACGTGTGCTAAGCATGTCGGAGAGCTAAGGTGGCCGAGGCAAAAACGCGACTGGCCCCCTGGAGCCGCTGTTTGGTTGGGTTTTTGGTTTGGTTTTTCCCTGAAATATGGGTCTGTGGTTTACACAAGCTTAACCCTTTGAAACCTGAGCAAACAGTTTTGATTTCTTACAAAAACATAACAAGACATGGCCCAAAAATTAGCAAAAAATAAACAAAATTAATGAAAAAAATAAAAACAAAAAAGAAAGAAAATGGCCCAAGAAAAAGTGCTGAAATAATAGGTGTTTATTTTATATAATTGATTATATATTCTCTTTAAAATAATTTTAAAAACAAAATTATTATGATTGTAAATTTAGTTTCCTGGACAATTTTCCCTATTTTTTAACTGTTTTCTAATAACCTTCCCCCTTTAAAAAAAATAAATAAAATTTCTTGCAGTTTTTTGGGACATTTATTGCCAAGTTGGTTCCTTTTTCCATCTGATAGCAGCACCAGAAAACTGATGTCGATTCAGGTTTGAAAGTGTTAAAAGACCTTCACATTTTGCTCTACATCATAAATATGTCAGTAAATACCAAACTCGGGAACTTTGAAGTTTTTATGTGTCTTAAAGGTCCAGTGTGTGAGATTTAGTGCCATCTAGTGGTGAAGTTGCAGACTGCAATAACATGTAGAACTATGGCAAACGCAAAAAACATGCAAACACGCCTGACTCTATCTTCAGCCAGTGTTTGGTTTGTCCATTCTGGGCTACTGTAGAAACATGTCAGACCTCGTGGAAGAGGAACCTCTCCGTGAGTAGATATAATATACAACATTTTGTATCCATGTACTTGCAGTACAAATGCAGAATGCCAACATTTTCCTCTGGCGACCGGTCTGAACGAGTACTCCCTGTGTATTCAATAATATATCTTCTTCCTTTGCACCACAGACATCCATTGTTGCCCAAAACCTATTTTTAAAACATCAGTGAGACACACACTGGCTGTCATGTCCCCTCATTACCATGAACACACACACTCATTAATTCTGACTGAATCCCAAAAGACACCTCCCCACACAGTGCACGGTGGAGGTGAGACAATGTGCTGCCAAATATTACATTAAATTATTGTAACACATTTTAGAAAACAGTTTAAACTGATGACCAAACCCTCTGACGCTGCCAAAAAATAAAACACTGTACAGATTAAAGTGATGCTGCTGTGCCGAGTGATCACTGTCCCAAACTGTTACAAAACTATCTGCATTTAAAAAAACATCAAAATATAAAGCTGTCCAGTCTTCTGCTAATGAGAAATACAATCTGGTTTTCCCAAAACTTCAGAAACACGTTTCCAGAAATGTGTTCAGAGTAAAGCATTACAGCTTTGAATATCTCAATTGAAAATGCAATTTTTGATGTTACTGGTTTAAAAATAAATGGTATTTAATGTTAAGTTATTCAGTGTAGGCTCTTGTTTTTCTAATTAACCCTTTTAACTCTGCAACAGAAAAGGTACTAACTGGTATTTTTGCTTTTTGTGATCTTAAAATCAGTTGGATTGGATTGGTTTGGATATATAAAGAGTTATGCAAACAACAATGTCCCACGTTCATCTGCGTCACCTTATAAAGGGTTAATACAGTGTTTTAGCTCTGTGCTTACAAACTGCTGAGTCCCAAAGTGAGTCTTGGCATTCTCAATCAGCCGCAGGTGACGCATGTCTGTGTCAAGTTTGTAAAAAAACATACTTCATCTAAGGTATAGTACATTTCCAACACAGTAGCATTTCTGTGTATTCTGTCTTATGTCTTCAGGTCCTGAGACAACGTGTTGTTTACATTTTGTAAAATAAAACTGAATATTTGGTCATTTTTAATGTGTGTGAACTAATGACTAAAGCCTCCTGCAGACTGTGAGATTTTTGCAATTTAAAAAGTTTAGTGCAGCTTCACTCTGCGACATGGATCTCGATAAACTAGAACACGACATCAAGTTTGATGTTTGCAGACTGTACGATGACATCTTCTACTAAATCTCAGGCTCCATCAGCGTCAATATACAAGAACAACATGTCCTCGCTGTGCGTCATCCATCTACGCCGCTATCCTTATAAGAGAAAAACGAAACAAACACACAGTGAGATTCTCATCCCAAATTTCTGACTCTGTCAGAGTTTCATCCCAGACTGACTTTGATTGCAAGAACACGTCAAAGGCCATCCTTGAACTTCCCCAATTTGTGACATAAGACCACTGTTTTGGATCCACGACCAAAAATATCATGCATTTCTGTCACAGTGGTCACCTTTCATCTGAGACAGCCCAAAATCAAACAGCGTCTACCGGGCTTGAGGAGAAACCTGGACCCTGCGGACCAGTTGGGAGCCACTGTTTTAGCTCAAAAAGAAAAAATGCCACATGTTCACATTAGACGAGCCTATCAGCTGCTCTGACTCACAGGTTAAGGATTCACTTTGCCGGAGGAAATCTTTGACCTTTCAGCAATGTGACGCTCTCTGATCTACCGGCCGTCATCCGAGTTCACCATTTCAGACAAGAGCATCGTGTTGGGGTGATTTCTGAAGAGACAGCACTTTGATTTTAGAAGTTGCAAGCAAAAAAGTTTCTGCTCAACAGGAACTCCTCGGGAGGCCTCTCCCATGGGCTCCAACAAACACAGGGGCTTCCCACAGCAAGTTTCCACAGTCCTGATGAATAATTCAAATTCATTAAGCCTCTGCGTCACACCACCTTTTCTTAGAATACTAATCATCCTGACAGCCAAATATTAGATCCTTGCGTACCTTGTGTGAACTCTTATCTTAACCCGAGCACGCCGCACGGCTGTAAACACCAAAAACTAGCTGTTTATGTGAATTTCACATCACCCTCAGCATTACGAAAATGCCACTCTGAGGGGCCCCAGATGCCAACCTGCCAAGACGCCCAGGGTCCCTGATGCCTTCCATACCGTTTGAGGACAAACCCTTATCAGTCCAGCACAAACACTTCTGTCGGGTAAACATGTTTACAAAGTTATGATCTCTGATGAAATATGCTCTCCCGATTTCCCGCTACTGGTAAACATGTTTTCTCACCTAAGACGCTTCACACTCCCTCCTCAGTTCCCTGCTACGTAAACACGTCCGCTTCATTTCTTGGTGAGTGGAGATTTATACGCCGACTGACCCGCCACACTTGCCCGGGAGCGTGGCCGCGGCTTTATATCAACAGATGTCAGATTGGGTAGGCATCATAGTTAGGGTGGAAGAGACGCACACTCGGCTCTCCTCAAAACTGGGAGTGCCGCACTTGACCTTGTCCATTCCAATTACAGCCGCCCTGCAGCCACAATCATGCAGCGTGTCTATTGTCATGGGCTTGATAACACCATAATGTGCACGGCGTAAACCTGCAGCTACACTGCAGGGAGGGCAGCAGAGCAGGACGCACGCAGTCATGCACACAAATATACTGCACTCACATAATGTCAAGACCAACACTGTGCTACATTTTCTATATTTCATAAAAGTTAAACTGTCTCTTTTCTGTAACATTTATTAAAGGTGCTGAAAAGGTGTCTGTATCAGAGAGAGAAGGATTTAGAGAAGCTGCAGTTTGAAGGAGTAAATTTGGCATAAAAGCCCTGAGGGTTTCTTTTTTAATTCAGTGGATTATATTTGTTGTTCTCAAAAAAACATGAGAATATCATAAAATTCAGGTAATGAAGATGTGCTGAGGTCAACTTCAGATTTACATAAAATTAATCAGGAAGATCCATGACGTAAATAATGCGATGAAGACAACCTGGGCACACACTACATCTAAACTGTTGGGGTTTATATTATTTTTTACTCATATTAAGAATAAAATCCGTACAAACGTGATGACAAAAACACTTGAGGCTTTATGAATCTTTAAGTTTTTATATGACAGTTTTTTTGGCTTTATAGCTTGCAAAAGTAGAAAATGTGTCTGAGAGGCAGGTCATTTTTGCAATTATTGCAAGATGCTTTGCCTAAAAAAGTATTTGGAAAAAAACAAATTGTTTTTATGTCATATGACATATAATAGAAACTACATCATAAAATCTAAAATCTTTTTTTAGGGATTTACACTTCATATTTTTATGACTGTTACATTTATTGGGCTTAACCCCCAATATATTGATATTTTTGAAATGTCGATAAAACACAATTGCATGATGACTGTTTCCACTGAGTGACGTTATGAGACTTCTCCTCTGGTGATAACATCCCAGTAACCATGGCGATGGAGGTTCAAAACATTAGCAGCTTTATTTCTATTGCAGCCACCAAACTAGCCGTCATTATTTCCAATCCAAGGCCACGTAGGCGTGTTATGGAGCCATGATGAAAAGGAGAGCCCCTTATACGCGGGAGCGGCCACGTATGAGGGATTTCTGGGAGATATAGTCCACGATTTCACAGAGGAATTGTGGATTCAAAACCTCCGGATGATCTTTCTCAGTTATGTGATGCAATAACAGCTCTTGTAGCTCCTGCTGCATCATGGGAGCCAGTTCCTACTGACAAGCATATAGACATAGCATCATGTAACCTAGAAAAGACTTAAAAAGTGTGTCCATTGTAGTTTTGCAAAATATGGCTTTTTTTGAATCGCCTGAAATACCACCTCATGTGAGCTTAAAATACTTTTTGCTATAAATGAGAGATTTTTCAAAGTTGACATGTTTCCATTTGGCATATTTCACAGTAACAATTTTAATTTGCACACTTTAAAAGTTGATGGAAAACCACCTTCTGATGTGCACCTCCACTTTTCCAATGTCACTGACCATGTAATCCAACATTCACAGTTCAGATCCGTCTGATGATATTCCTTCCCTTCATTTCCTGTCTGCTTTGGACTGTCTCCCATCAGATAGAGGCAAAAATGCCTCAAAAATACCTAAAAATGTTGGCATGACTGTAGAATTTCAAACCCCTTCTGCAGAATTTCATTCAAACACCGCTGAGGAAACCAAAAGTGGAGGCTGGAGAAAATGTCTGTCACACTATCTATCTCACTATCGGTGGCAATCAAAAGGTGTTGCAGGCCACAGGAAATGGCAGTAATGACAAACAAAGCCCCGAGCTGAAGTAGGCTGCAGAAAGTCTGGGTTAATAGCCTTTTTTTTATGGTTTAAGGTGCTCTGTTCCCAAGGGGACATTTTATCAGAGGCACCATAGTTCTCTGCAGCACCTCTGTACAATCCGATTACCATCAAACACAACATCTCATAAACATCATCCTCCAAACACACGCTGCTTCATTTTTCATGACTTCCATAAAGTAGCCATCATTAACCCAAATTGCAGAGCATTACGAAATAAAATATGTCACAAAAAAACAAACTATTAATAATCAAACTAACCAAACCAACAATGCATATATGGCAATGTTGGGCGTTTATGTATTTAGCAGCAGAGCAGCTGTATAAATGAGCAGAAGCTGGAATAATTGCAGCTCTTTAAATGCACTAGAAAAAGTATAAAACTGTAAGTAAAGGTGTACTTATCGAGTTTGCCAATAGACTATTTTTTTATTCAAGAATCATTGCATGTATCGAGGCCAAGATTTGTATTAGTCTTACAAATGTAGCTGTGTATAAAAATTAACCTGGAGAATTGAGATGAGTGAAAGTGTGGCGTCACGACGATGTGATGCACCCACCTGATAGTTGGAAATGCTGCCAGTAACAATGTCACATAACGAGCTGGAAAGTCCCTCTCGGGCAGCCAGGACGGGCAGTGGATGAGTCAAACATACCTGGACTAACCTGGCCTCGTACTTTTGTTACCTGAACTTAACCACATGCTTTCGTGGACACTCCAGCAGTATCTCAAAACGTCAACAGCAGATTCGGGAGGATACCTAATGAGTACATGTAGACGTGAAAGTCCACTGAAATAGCTTCACAGAAAGTTTTGCAACAGCTTGACCACAACCTTAGTCCCTTTCATGGTGCTGATTGGTTAATTATCAATTTTTATTTTAACGGAGAAACCGCTATTCCATGTTACGATGCCAGACAAATCATAATAATGCAAAAATAATATAAATGTCAAGCTGCATAAGTTCTAAAAACTGTGTGCTTTCCAGTCAGCTAGACCTGCAGGGTTTACACAGACTCAAAGTCATTATTAAACACTCAGCACACGCATTAAAGAATACAAATGTAAATACATGAATGAATAAGAATAAATATAACCTGAAGAATTGGCCCTACAAATCAGTCAACTCTCAACTCGACAGACTTATCAGAGTGGGCAGATTCAAAGGTCCAAAACCAGACAATAAACATTCGCTATTCCAAATAATTTAAATCCGTGCTTTTGTTTTTTTGTTCATTTCTACGAATGCGTCAATTATATATTGACAGAATCAAATTAGTACAAGTTATTCAGTTAAAACGAAAATGACAAACTGGCTGACCTTAAAAAACTCAGCTGTATTCTTGGTGGCTGATCTGACCAATTTGAGTTCTCATCAAATTAAGGAGCGCTGGTAACTCTCTATTGACGACCGCCGCCTCTTTCTGCAGCCCCGGCCAACTAAAACAGCATCGACTGCTCATTTGCTAAATGTAGAATTGGTCACATTTAATCTGCCTTTCCATTCAAGGGAATACATCACCCAAATGAGAGAAGTCTTTTGGCCTTGGAGGATGAATTTTAATTAAGGTGTATGGGGAAACTCAAAAAAGGTCATCACTGGCTCTCATCTAATCACACGCCTTTCAGGCTCTTTCAAAAGGTGAAAACATTCCTGCCATTCTGACAAACTCACTTCCACGAATCTGCATTTCAATTAAATGTCTGCGGTTCGGTGGGCAAATGCATGTAATTAATTAGGCCTGAACGAATACAAACGCAACATTTAATAGCCTAATTCATAATTAACTGTAGGAGAGATCAAATGTCTTCCCGACACCTTCCTTATCTCTGCCGGCCCGGCGAGGACGTGATATGATCGATGGTGTTCTTGTCAGGGATTCCCAAAATCAAAAGATCATTTTAATTCTGTTTAAGCCAAATTCTGTCCGAGTGTTTTTCTAACCTTTATTCATCCAGGGAGAGTTTGCAGGGCAAACATACTCTTTTTCATCACCAGCTACTTTATATTCATACAGTTATGAGCCATAAATTCATAACAGGGAGCTGCAAGAGGCTTTAACGTTTGGGCACTGAGCAGCGTCGGCTCACGGAAACCATGAAAAGAGTTGCAGAAGGAGAGGAAAGTGTTAATTATTTACCTCAGACAAAATGTTGCTATTTTTTTAGATTCTGCTGATTATTAAACTCAGGTATTTTCAATTTAAATGCAGCTTTACATTTTCAGGAACCCTGGTTTCTTGCTTTAGTGAGATAAGTCTTTTAAGTATTTCAGTGCTGGAAAGATGGCCTTTTAATAAAGCGAGGCTAATTCAGCTGTAGAAAGATGCAAATACTTTTGAAATTGGAGCTAAAAAAAAAGAGAAAATGGAAGCTTTTGCTCAAGATGTAGAAAACCTACAACTACCAGAATGCACTGCTCTGTACCAGACCAATAAACTCTCCCGCTGGTGAGTGATGTAACGCGAACTTGTACGTGTAGGTAAGACATGATCTCGTATTAAAGTGAAACGGTAAGCTACAACAGGCTTCTAAAAACATCTGAGGTAAGAAATAGGCAACAGTCCCAGAATTCTGGTTAATGTTTGATCAGCGCTGTTTAGTTTTACCATGTGAAGGTTTTTTGCCGCCGTTTTCACTGTGCAGGAAGCGATAGGTTTGGGTGGTATCAGGGTATTAAGGTATAACAGGGTATTTAGAAATCCCTCTGGTGTGTTTTACAATACTGCCATGAATACAGGCGCCCCTCTTTCTATTGACCCCATTGTGCGTAGTGCACAGCACGCACCACCAGAGCTCAGTCTCTGGTCCATACTGATGGAACAGGCAGCTGAGCTGAAAGACACAGGGACACCTAGTGGTAGAGGGAGCAGTTACAGGACTGTAAACAGCCGGCGGCCAGCAGGCAGAGCGAGACTGTGGGGAATAACTGCATGTTTTTACATGCACTGCAAACCCAAAGTGGGCACCATACTCTTTCGTGATCAGTGAAAACGAGCCGGAGAAAAAAAAAGATGTTATTAGATAGTAAAACTAAGCAGCAAAGATCAAATATAAACCAAGATTCTGTAACTGCGTTGCCTATTTCTTGCCTGGATAGAGTTCAGAAACCTTTTTTAGCTTATCGTTCTACTTTAATATCAGCTTGTTTTTCGGACAGACAGCAGCTGTTATTTCAAAAGGACGCATCTTATCACCCACCAGAGGAAGTGTTCAGTAGTCTGGCGCGGTGTGTCCTTTTTTTCTGTTTCTTTTCTGGTGAAGTCGCACTAATTTCAACAGTATTTGTGTCTCTCTACTGCTCAGACAGTTTTACTAAAAAGCCTTCTTTCCAGTAGTGAAATACTTCTTTAATTATTCAATCCAGACAGATTTTTGAATGTTTTAAAATACTGCGGACGATTTCACTCAGGTATTTTTCTAAATTAAACACAGCTCCATTTCCCAGGAACTCGCATTTTTCTTGCTTCAGCGAGATAACTCTTAAAACTGGAGATTTGTAAAGAATGTATCTGCGGTTTATCGCTCGTCCTTAAGTTTTCAGGCTAGAGATGAGTGAGTGCATTTGGCCTTGAGATGAGAAGCATTTGGATGTCAGAGTGTAATCGTGTCCTTTATCAGACTATACCGAGCTCTCAGCAGCCGCAGAGAAGTGACGGCTCAATCTGCTCCGACACCGCCGGCCTCATCAAAGCGCTCGGTGTGTATTGTCAAGAGCGAAGATAAAAGACAGAAATGATTCCAGGATGCATTTGACACGGACTGACATGAAAGAGAGAAATTGTGGATAAACCCAACATTTCTCACCAAAGTCTGGACAGTCTGGCTGGATTTATGGCCCGCATTTCAAACATATTACCCAGCATCTCGTAGGTGCGGGAGGATCTTAACATGTGCGTTTGACAAAATAAAAGATACCCTTTCTGCTCAAGTCATGCAGCTGATCTGATTTATAGTAATGCATCTGTGGTCGCTTCATCATCCACCCTGCTACGCCATCATTCAGCCGCAGATGTATCTAAAGAGCAGGGGGATATAAAACACAATTACAATGGATTTTCGACACCTCGAGTGGACTCGGGGCCTCGGATTCGTGCAGATCTCTGCATCAGCCAGACGATTACACAGTTATACCATGTTGCGAGGTGTCCTGCATCGAAAAACCATACAGGAAATTTCAAGCATAAGCCTGTGCTTAGTGTAGAGGGGGGCCAACGGGGAATAAAGTACACAGGATTGCAGGGAAAAACACAAAAAAATCCAAGGAGACAAGCACTTTATTACACACTACAATGACAGCGACTCTCCTTGCGGCCGAGGAACAAAAAGCCGGTTGGATGCAGCTGTCTGTCACTTTGTTGCCGCAGTCGGAGAGCTCATCCCTCACAGACGGAGGGACAGACCGACTCGGCGCCGCTGAGTGGAATTCAATTGTGGACTTTGGTTTGACTGAAACTCATTGTTAAAAGTTCCTCCTCTCCTCTCTGCCGCGGAGCTTGTCAGGCTAAAAATCGAGCACTGCGAGGGGCTCAGGCTCCGCGGCCTCTCATCTTCCTTCGATGGGCAGACACATTTTTCAATTATGCACACGAGGGAAGGGAATTAGAGGCCTAATCCCGGCCTAATCCCCAAACAAACAGATCTATGGCCTCCATTTCCAGCGAAGCCATCGCAGCAGGGCCCCCCTCCACCTCCGTCTCCTCCCGTTAAATCTCTGCCCCTCTGCTAACCCGGTCAGGGATGGAAGTCCTTTCGGCTCTGATAGTTCCTTAAATTGAGCTCCGCGAGCATTAGCTGTGTTTGAATGGTACATAAAATCTGTTCAAACTACCACTTGTGAGTGTTCTTAGTTTTTCCGCTCGTCATTAAAAATGAAAAAGCTGAGAATGTACTTTCATAAAGTAACTCAGCCACTTATAGGGAACTAATTCGATACTTCGAGAGGCGCAATTCAAGTACTGTGGCCTCCTGAAGATTACAGTTTATCTTGGCAGGCAGTCGCAGCTACTTTTCCACTAATGAAAGAATCATTCAACAGATTGAGAACTTTTCAAGCCTCCTCTTCGTTTTCTGCTGAATTGAAATCAGTTTTATGGAAAACGTTCGGAGTTAAACTAAAACACAGAAAAACACATGACCAAAGTAATCTTAAGTAGTGCTGAGTCACAAGTGCCAGTGACCTCCTCACCGTGAGGGACTGCGTGTTACTTCTTGGTAAGGCTTACTGAGAGACAGACAAAGCTATTTGTGATGATGTGCTAACTGTTATGGAGAGAGAACATGGCAGAGGAAGGTGGCTGCTGAGCCATTAACCTTTAAACAATGCTAAAGGGCTAAATCTTTTAGGAACCGCACAGTTCAAAGCTGCAGCAAACTCAAATTAGAAATCAGGCGCCTCATTACAGAAACTTCCAAAGTCTGACATCTGATCTTCTCTCAGTTTATCAGCATATTACGGATTTTTGGTACAATAGAAATATGTAGAAAAACATGAAGCCTAACAGAAAATGCTGTCTTATCTTTGGATAGGAATTTAGAGATTACAAGTCTGTTTTAACCCTTTAACAGGCATTGTTACCACACGGTAGACATTTTGTGATCAAATTGCTTAACTTGGCAAAATGCTATTTAACTTTATGCAATACATTTTAGTATTTTGAATAAACTGTAATTCTATTCAGTTCTATGTTAATTTTATTAAATTGATTTTTTTTCTACCATGCATTTTAATATTTTGCTTTTTATTTGTATTTATTTTTAATGATTATTTTTTCATTTATTTTGTTTGTTTAATTTATTAAGTTGATTTCATTATTTTATAACATTGACAATGTGTTTTTTGTTGTTTTTTTCTATCATAAATTCTATACAGATTTTTTTTATTTGAATCTATTTATTTTGATATGTTTTTTGTATGAGTTTAATTTTGTTTTCATGTTTCAATATTATTATATTGACTTTTGCACTTTTTACAATTCATTATACTTGGAAAATGTTTGTTTTTTATAATAAATTGTTGCATTTTGTTGACATATTCTACAATTTGTAATATATTGTAATTTTTTGCAAAGGTGCTTCTCAGTGTGATCGTTTAGAAAAGACCTTCATTCAAAATAAATGCCAAAAAATGTCAGTCAATGTCAATGTCAATGTGCCTAGGTCTGTATGGCAATAAGAATAAAAAACAACACAGAAATATCTCAGTTAAGAGGCTACTCGCACGTTCTGATGACACTTAAAACTTCCCAGACTGCATATTAATGTGTGTTTATTGACTGCTAAGATGATTCATTTTTTATTCGCTCTGGAGAGGAGGAACAGGAGGCATGAAGCTCTGCCAGTGGTCCTACTTATTACAAATGTGCTTTGTGTTTTTTTATTCATTTATTTTGCTAAGGAAGACTTCCAGACTGAAGTTGACCCCATTGTCTTAAATTTTTTGTCCTCGGCAAATAATTGAGAAGAAAACATCACGAAAACGCTTTTTAAAAACTACACCAACACGATTAGCACCCCTTTTTGTGACAAAAACTGAACACCCCTCTTTTTTTGACAACCAAAGCAAGCCAGATAGCGAGTGAGCCGCTGATATTAAGGCTTGTCCATCTCGAGAAATCTGCCGGCATGACAGGACCAGTACTGATTCAAAAATCAAACCGACAGTTATTATGATTTCCTGTCTGAGAGAATGAAGCTGCCTCTGTAAGAGGAAGATTTTTCTTATCTTTGAAACTTAAAATAAAATAGGACAAGCAGTTCAGATATTATACTTTAACAAGGCCCCTGAAGACAGTTAAAAAAAAGTCATCATTTGTCTGTCTTTCGGAATTACTGTTACAAAAATAACTAATAAGAGTTTTTTCTCTGGTATTTCTAATCTTTCTTGGTTCAAGTTGGGAACTAAAATAGCTTGGTTAAAGGAGAACTCTGGTAATTTATAACCCGGACCTTATTTTCCCATGTTTTTGTGTCTAAATGAGAGAGAATGCAGCAGTCGGCAGTAGCAAAAGACGCTGCGATGTAACCACTCTGAGCAGGTGCGCCGTGTCAATTTATGTCCACTAAGAGTTCTTGGTTTTGCTACTGACAAGCTCAGATTTTTATTCTGAGAGCCTAATAACAGTGCAGACAGAACCCGAAAGGAAATGAAAGGTTTTCTGTACCTGCAGCACACTCACTCAGAACAGAACCAATGTCAAAAATTGTTTTTGCCATGAGTCACTTAGACACAATAACAGGAGAAAATAGGGTCGAAAAATACCAGAGTTCTTTCATTTCCTTTAAAGACAGGGAAAAATGACAGGCATGAAACACATCAACTGTTGGTGAAAAACTGTCGTGATCCACCGTCTCTGGATCCAAAATCAGAAACTTAAGCTGTCCAAAATGACCCATTTGACTGTTCACCGTTGGCAGCTCATATAAAGTGATAAAGACTTCTGATCAGCCAGCTCTCTGTTCAAGGTTCTGCTATGGTAAGGCAACTAAAACATCTTGGCTAAGGTAAACATGGTTTTGGTAAAAAGAGACCAACACTACTCCACGATTGGTCGGAGACAATCTTTGGTGCCAAAGTTAGAAACCTTTGGATATGCCCGGATATTCACTGCAACCTCTTCACCGAAAGGTTGTGAGGTTCAGACGCTCTTAGACCAACAAACACTTCAGCTGAAGCACACTCACATCTTCAATGTCTCTGCATTATAAATGATGAAAAAAAATGTTTACCATGATGAGTTTAAATGGCAAAGTATTTCTCGTAAGTTGCACAGGTTAGATACCTTGAAATTACTCAAATAAGCAAACTACAACATAAGAAATCAAGAAAAAGCTGCTGCTCAAACACACAGTCATAAAAAGCTATCTAACCATCACCACCACACTCCCACACCTGCTCCACCACCAATCTGTCTCACAAACACGCTCCGGCCGAAAGCTCCCTGCCTTGTTATGATTCTGTCCGTGAGTAATTTCAGCCAGTCCAGGGGTGGTCAGATCTCTCTCATTTCCCTCGACTTGTACAAGCAATCGATTCCACTCAAAGACGAAGGCCGCTGCTGCCAGCCCGCTCCTAACTTCACTCGCCATATCTCTCCATCACCGTCTGAATGCAGATGGGTTCGGGGGGTTGTTAGAAGTGAAAGGAGGGGAGACGAAATGTTTTATCTGCGATGGTTCCAGCAATACACATCAAGAGTGAGAGCCCCAGAGAAGATTTGTCTCCAATTAAGGAACATGCCAGACGTCACCTTGTGAGTGGATCGTTTTGTTTGACCCATCCATTTGAGTTCTGCATCATAAAGAGCAGTAGATGCACCATAAATATATTAAAAGGCTAAACTGTTGGTTGCACGGGCCATTAACAACACATCATGTATATTTTCCATTAATGCTGACCTATACTACTGCTGTGTAATGCAGCTGCAAGCTGGTATTGTTTTGGAAACTGCTGATTTTCTTTTTATCAAGGACGCTCGGACATCTGATACATAGCATGCACTGCTTTTACTACAACTTATTTTACAGCAAGAAACATCCATCCTTTTCACAAACTCGTAATGCTTACTGGCACCTTTCAATCGATTTTCAGATGTCAGAACATTGTTGCAGTCTTAGCCCACAACTGAGGCACTTCATAAAGATAAAAACTTTGACAACATGAAATTTAAAAATGTGATCACACTGTTAAACTCTACCTAAAATTTCTGTTTTGTTACATCAGAAATTGTCTGTTATGTTGGGTATTACGTACACAGGAATCAAAAGATTCTCAGTACCAGCAAAGAGACAATTTGGGCACAAAGTGTTGTACCCATTACATTACAAAAAGTACAACATTTTAAGATGAGAAGTCTTGATACCGCTGAAACTGAAGAGCCAATTTGGACTCAGAAAACTGTACTTAATCAATTTAAAAAGTAGAAGAGTGAAACAGCTCTGCATGTTGTGATACGGTGGCCAGTGATGCCAGATAAACTTCATTTGTAGTTAAACTACCTTCTAATGTATAAAATAACAGACATATTTGGTTATAACAGTTATAGATAAAAACTAATAAGGGAGTACAGCAAAAGAGTTTTAATATCATACAACGTCTTTAAATGTTAAACATTTTAGAGTAAAAAACAGTATATTCTATATAAATAGTAAAATGGCAGGGATGAGATTCAGTCGTGAGAAATGGGGACTCTATGGAGCCCAGGAGTGACCCAGGAGAGAAACTTCAGTTAGCATATGGACTCTTGAGTTAGAGGCAAAACATGCTTTGTAAGGTCACAGGGACCTTGACCTTTGACTTTCAAACAGCTCGTTCTAATCAATTTTGCACTGAGTCCAAGTGGACGTTTGTGCCAAATTTGAGGGATTTCAATCAAGGCATTCTTGATATACTGCGTTCATAATGAGATGGATGCAAGGTCACAGTGACCTTGACCTCTGATGACCAAAATCTAATCAAGTCATCCTTTAATCCAAGTGGATGTTTGTGCCAAGTTTGAAAAACATTGCTGAAGGTGCTCTTGAGATATCAAATTCATAAAATTGAGACTGACAACATCACGGTGACCTTGACCTTTAACCGCCAACATTGAATCATTTCATAGCTGAATTAAAGTGGATGTTTGTGCCAAATTTGAAGATCTCTCAAGGCGTTCTGGAGATATAACACTGACATGAATGCGTATACGGAGGGAAAACCCAAAACCATAAAGCCTCCAGCCAAAACTATTGCTAGCACGGATGCATAAAAATAAATAAATCACAGCCACAATTTATTTTTGTGAACAAAACACCATTTATTAAGTTCATATACATCATTTTCATGTTTTCATTAATTTGTGTACATGAGATAAGAGCCAACAAAGCGCCGCTGCAGGTGCTGCCAGGAGACTAGCCTACATTGGCGGGAGGAGAGCAAACATTAGGTCTTTATTAAGGATGTAAAATAATGTTTGCATCTCATCAGTAGTGGCAGATAATGTCTTTAAAATAAAATATCGGAATTTGCCAACATGCTGATTTTTGCCAGTATCACAAACTGATAATTTTTTTATTGGCAAAGTGAACATGTACCAAACATCAACCCTAAGTTAAAGTATTTTTCTTATTTTGCACAATGAATGAATATTACATACACTGAAAATCACTGTATTTTATGTCTGTATCTGCTGGTTGGCCATCACCAAACCAGTATGCATAATCTGATGTTAATTCAACTACAGAAGAGACCTGATGATCCCTAAAATTAGGAAAAAAGGGGAATATTAATATCAAACTTTCTGTTGCTGCCTTTACACAGATTTTCTTCGTGGCCATGTCCAGGCTCTGAACTGAAAGGCAAGCGAGTTCAATCCCTGAATGTGGATTCAAGAGCTTTCCTCGGAAGCTCCAACATTAATTTATTAATTTAAATGATCAATTGAATGTTTAATGTGTTTTTTTTTCTCCTCAAAATGATATTCCTATTTACAAACAAATTTCCCATGTGCGCTGAGAGAGAACTCTTTGGCACAGAAGATGATTCCCAGGATTTTTATGTACCCAAATGTACTTTTACTGCCAAAGTGTCGAGTTGACACAGTACTCTAAGAAGATATAACATTTTTCCTTCCTACAGATAATGCTGTGGAGACAGATGCATCAAAGGGGCTTAAGAAACATGAATTTTTAATCAGGCTAAATAAAGTTTGGGGCCCTATAAGTTCACATTTGTCACCATGAGCTCAGATCTCAGCGGGCAGGAATGTTGGTGAGTAACAAATCAGCTGCCGCGATGCTCGACAAGTGCTTCTTCACCAGTCTCGCGCTGATGACGCCTTTATTTCTCCTAAATCTGCAGTGCGTTCCAACACAGTCCGCTTCACCACAGTGTGCAGAGTGTGTGTATGCGGTCGAAGTTTAGATAAAAGACAGAGATCACTCCTGACTTTGCCAATAAAGCCAACATTCCTCATAAAGCGTCAGCACTTGGCTGGATTTACGACCACATTTCAAGCAAATTACTTTCACCCAGCAGTCGGGGAGACCTTTACATGCCTTTGAATTCGGGAGGAGGGTAAATGAAGTTGCGGGCAATGAGGTCAGAGTTCAGTGGGTAGTGTATGTCATCACTGTCGGGTGATAACCTTGAATTTCACTAATGTCAACCCTTCAAAAGAGAAGCTTTGTTTTGAGCCTGTTCAAAATGTAATTTATGCAGTTTATCTATGAAATGGATTTTGATAACCTCAGCAGGTGAAAGACTGATTTTCAAATGTCCAGTGTGTAGGATTTAGGGATGTACTGGCAGAGTTGGATATAGGAAGTCTGTTTTCTTTGGTGCATAATTACCTGA
Source organism: Plectropomus leopardus (assembly GCF_026936395.1). Lineage (NCBI taxonomy): Eukaryota > Metazoa > Chordata > Actinopteri > Perciformes > Serranidae > Plectropomus > Plectropomus leopardus. The sequence goes on along the minus strand of NC_142189.1, from coordinate 3,191,534 downwards.
AAAAAAGAATTTTTGTGTTTTTGTTACCTACGAATGAGCTGTTATGTAATATCAACACAGTGAGCAGGATCTCATCTACGGAGATCAACGTGTTGTGCTGCCAGTTTAAGAAAATTCTAATTATTACAAATGGAAGCAGGTTAATTATTTTTCAATAACTGATGGAGGAGTGGGATTCAGTTTGCTTTTCTTCACACTCCTTTTATCACCATATGTCATTTACTTTATGCTGTTTTCAAAGATGCATACAGTTATTGTACATTAGAGTGTATATTGTATGTTTTTTTCTTTGCTATGTTGTGTGTACTGACTAAATAAAATACTACTATTACTACTATGACTACTACTACTTTTTGGACACGTCTGTATGTGAGTATGTGTACATGTTCATTCTTTCATTTCCTTTCTTACATGTTTGAAATAAATTTCAATTAAATGTTTCTGCAGCAGCCAAGAACAAACTAAACACTCGCTCTACACAGGGACTTCCACCTTTTCCCATCAGCTACTATAATCAGCAGCTCCTCCGCAAATGAGAGCGTCACAAAACACTGATTTTTTAATGTGAAACTGCTTGACTCTGTGTTTTAAACACTTTAAATCACCTGGTCTGTTTGTTTTTGGAAAAGAGGAGTCCTTTGTAGATCATTTGGCTCCCAGTAAAAACCTCCTGAACATCTGGATCTTCAGTTGTCAGAGAAAAAGGTGGCATGTGGTGTCCGACAAACCAAACAGCGCTGGAGAAACACTGATTTGTAGCATTTAACTGCATTTTTTACGGATTTCAATCACCCGGTCTGTTTGGAAGAGACCGCTCCCGGTTAAAACCTCCTGAACACTTAGGAAAGATACAATGCATTTACAGACGCAAACTGACACGCCGTTCCCGATCATCAGAAGCACTGACAAAGACTGCTGGCAATCCTCAGATGCCAATTAATCCACCTAAATCTTACACGCCGCTCTTTTAAAAGGCACAGGATGTAATCTCTAAATCAAAATCACCAAAACTGGAGTTCTTAAGAGGCCCCAAGAAAGTAATGTATATTAGTTGGCGTGATAGCAGATCAAACTGAACAACCTGACTGAGTGACGGCTCGTTGTTTCTGCCGCTGCGACTCTGAACCACTTAAATCCCTCAAAGCCTTCAAAACACTGACACTGCATTACGCTCCTCAATACCCAGGCTGTTAAAAGAGACTACCTCGATACCTGTAAATCTCAACGACGTAGGCACCTTTCTGTTTAATTTGTTTCAAAGGGACTAATAAGAGATGAGTATGAAATGAGCTCAGGCAGGAGCGAGGACCTTTCCTGGACGTTGCGAGCGCGTAGCGTGAGATAATCTCCTGCTGTCCTCGGTGCAGCTCTGCAGCAGAGTATACAGTGTAAAGAAAGAAAAGTGTTGTTTCATGCCACGGCTTTATGTGAACCGTAATTACTGCCTGAGGTTCTCCTCGCCTCACCGCTGCTGACACGGGGCTTTTGTGTGGGAACAGCAAAGATGGAGGGATCAGGGCCGTCAATATAAATATAAATATAAAGATGGATTTTCGTTTGGGAGGTTATGCTTTTATTGTGTAACGTTTGTTTCCTGTGCTGACATGATGCTTTGAGTTGTACAATATTGACTGTTTATGGTGCTGTTAATCTAAGAACAGAGGCTAATTCTCAACCAGGGACACTCAACTTGCTTTGCCTGGGGACCACTTTGCAAAATGACAGGAGGCCAGGGGCCAGGGGCCAGGGGCCAGGGGCCAGGGGCCGGTCGCAGCAGCCCTACACATGCTCTCAGGATTTTAGGACATTTCTTGGATTTTAGAATGTTTCCAGGACTTTTGGAGGTTTTTCTGATTTGAGGACAATTCTCAGATTTTCAGACATTTCTAGGATTTCAGGATGTTTTGACGATTTTAGGACATTTAAAGGATATTGAGACATTTCTTGGATTTTAGGACATTTCTAAGATTTTTGGACATTCAAAGGATATTAGGACATTTATGGGAATTTTAAGATGTTTAGGACATATCTATGATTTTTGGACATTTCTAGAGTTTCAGGCCATTTAAAGGATTTTCAGACATTTCTAGGATTTTAGGATGTTTCTAGGATTTCAGGACATTCTTGGATTTTAGGACGCATAGGACATAATCTTTAATGAACTCCAGATACAACATTACTTGTTTTGTTTGTTTTGCAGAACTATTTTACATCACGCACTCTACTTATAATCAAAACGGTTTGTATTGATGGAGTATGTTAGGACATTTCTTGGATTTTAGGATGTTTCTAGGATTTGAGGACACTGAGGACTTAGCTAAGACTAAGTCTTGCACTCTTATGTGTACTAAAAGTACAAAAACAATTCCCAGTGTGAATCACTTTGTCTTTATTGTGAATTAGAAAATGGTTGGGGGAGGGAGGGCACCCGACACCCTATCAGGGGCCAGATTTGTCCCACCGGCTGTAAACTGAGTATCACTGCTTTAATGCTTATAGTGCTGATAATCTAAGAACTGAGGCTTATTCTAAGTAAGACTCATTGTAAGCTGCTCTCCTTCGAAGGATGACTTGAATGCCAATTGGAAAAAAACAAGTTCCTCAACCCAATTTTCCAATGCTTTTGAAAAAAGATACTTAATGTAAATGATTTTAACTAGAGCCTGAGTCTACCTGAACCATTTCTTTGATACGGCTCCTACAGCGCTTTAGAAATTGGCACTTCATTTTACGTTCATGCAGATTAAGTCTCTCCTCCGCTACAACTTCATACAGAATGCATGTTCTGTATATGAGCTGCCGAGGTTTTATAGCAGCTACTGTACCGCCTGTGGGATCATATGTTTAAAATATATCTGTTATATAAATGTACCAGCGCAAACGAGAAATGTCCACATTCTAATTACGCTCCCCTGAACATGCACAACTGTGCGTGGAATGAGAAATCATTCCCGCCGTTTCATTTCAACCATTGCCTCCATATTAGTTCTTCTTAATATCCCAAAGGTCATAACATTTGATAGATCATAATGTCAGCGGGGCCGGTCATAAACCTCCACCTCCTCTTCTGGCAGCTACAGTCTGCTCACATCACACCTTAATTGAGCGAGAGGCAGGCAGGCAGCACGCTCAGGCCACGGCAATCGATTGTGACAAACAAATTAGAGACGAGTTTGAATGATTAAGTTATGTATTGATTTTGATTTAAGCATTAACGGCTCATGTACTCGGCGGGATTAGATGGAAAGACGAAATGTAATCAATGCTTCCTTGTACATATCAATGGGATTTAGCATTTGAGGAGTGGGGTCAATGGGGTAATAAGGGGCCGTGCAGACAAAATGTGATGCTTTTTGCATTGTGGTAGGTGTGTATTTGATTATGTGCAATAGGCAGGATTAAACATAATGTGATTACAAACATTTGAATTTAATATATTTGATTATTTTCAGCAGGACAATTTCGGGTTAAATAACTGATACTTCAGTTTCAACACGTGAGGCGTTTTCATCACGGGTTGCCTCAGAGGGAATATGCTCTTTAAGAGTAAATCAAAGACAATTTTACTTACTTTCACCTTAATTGAACTACAGAATGACCATAATATATCTGTGAGCGGCTGATGGGGCCATTGATCAAAACTAATGACTCAATTACTCGTGGCTCTCAGGTTTCTAGAGTCCCCGTTTTAAAGCTCACTTCCTGCCCCCCTCTCTACTTTGAGACAATACACGCTTGCAGAAATACACACGAGCTGCGACACAACTGATACAGGTATTTTTTTAACAAGGGACATTTGACAAAAGTGGAAAAAGTGGAGTGCTTGGGAGTGACTCAGATTGCTGCCTCATAAATTCACCTCTGATCAAAGAACTTATGTTTAATTTAAAAAGTTGCCATTTAGACAAAACTCACCTATTCCACTTTTCCTTTTTTGTTGTAAAACAGTCTCTAGAAATCTGTAACAAAATTATTCTACATAAACTATCAAAAATATACATAATTTCTTGTTTTCTTTGGTATTCTTGTCATATATTGAAATGCAATAATACTTGATGGATAGTGTGTGAGATAATGTTGCCCATTGTCTGGTCTTAATTTGATCGTGTGAAGATTCGATTAACTGTGGCTAGTTTCAGTGCAAAAACTGTCAGTAAGGCCCATCATAACATCGTGGAATGACGTCTGTCGTAACTACCTTACGCCACTGTACCTCGCTATACTGCTGCAGCTTGCATGCGTGCAGTGTTCACACAGATAATACTGTTGCTCTGCAGAGACGACTGCTACGAAACTACTGCATTTCCATAATTAAACACGACATAAGGCACTGTATTGTCATGGTCGTGCAAATACTTCACAATAAAAAGTCTTGTGTTAACATCTGAAGGGATTCTGCTGACAGAAACACTGTCAGAGGGCTGCCTGTGTCTTTCTTTTACCAGTGCACAGAATAAACAGAAAATTATTTTTTAATGGAAAACAAGCGAATTCTTATCAGTGAACCATGATCTGCAAGAGGGGAAAAACCTTGATTACATGCATTATTAATAAAATTGATTTTAACTGAGCTAAAGATAATGTTTATGTAGCAAATATATATATATATATATATATATATAGTCAAAAACGTCAAAGGCTCGCCCCGTCTCTAACCTTTAATGTAAGAGTGGTAAGCTTTATGCATGAACAGCACCTACACACACAGTGAGGCCAGAAAAAAATAAAAATCACAGGGCTTACACAAACACCCACACCTCTGGGAAATTTACAGTTTCCTGTCCACCTGACCTAAATGTCTTTGGGAAATGTGAGGAAACTGGAGCAGCAGAAGCAAACTCACGCAGACACACAGAAAACACGCAAATGCCGCACAGAAAAGCCCCAACTGGGATCAAATCCCGCAACACGGGAGGAATTAAACAAACCACGGGGACAACCGAGACCACACTGTTTACTGAATCCTCCTGCACGACATGTACGAAAACCTCATGGCCCCCAAAACCTCATGACAACCGCTCAACACACGCACGGCAGGGAAATACAGGACATGCGCTGAATCCTGAGCCGTGCGTCACACACATGATCTGAGCTAACTTAAACATGTATCTGTCATACCTCTGAATCATGAATCATACAGTTTCTATATCACAGCAACAGCTGGCATCACATCTGCAAGCGAAGCAGCTTTTGTATCAACTAAGGCTGAGCTGAATTAATGTCACAGATGGCACGTATTACTTACAATTACCGTTCATGAAAAACACAATATATTTCTATATCCTATCCTATTTAATCCTGTGAAACCTGTGCAAATTGGTTTGATTTCTTTTGAAAACATAGGAATCGGATCGTCTTACTTTTTTCGGCTGTTTAGCTCTCGGCTGTGTCTCTCACGGGGATGTCTCCGATGTCTCTTTCAGAAGCCTTTCTGTTCAGCTCTGGAAATCGGTGTTTTTACGGCACGTTGTTCGATAAATCCGCAGATAGATCCGATATTGGGCGTCTTCCGTTTATACTTTAATCATATTTCGGTGATAAAAGTATATTAGCATCGATGCTAAACGCCATATTGGTTTCCCATAGTTCCTTTGGAGAGGTCAGAGATTTGTTTTGGTCTTGTCGTCCAATCGGAAGACCGACCGACGCTTTGTATCCGCTTACGTAAGCCATACGTCATCTGAGGCAAACTGCACTGTGATTGGCCGAATTCTCCTGTATCTATCGCTCCGTGTTATTGGCAGAAACTCCTGCATTACAATAAGCGCTGGTAGCCCCTATAATAATACTAATATTAATACTAATACTAACACTAATACTACTACTACCAATAATAATAATAATAATAATAACAATGAGACCAGGGTAAATTAGGAGACAGTGTAACAAGCAGCAGGGCCTCATATGGATGTTAACCCTGTGTTGACTGCAGGCAGAGCAGGCAGGAGGGTCAGGGCCCTCTCTGAGGTGTCAGGAGTGTGACGTGGCCCTCTGCAGCAGCACAGAGAGGAGCTGCTTTGCACAATGGCACAGATAATGGGATACACAAACAACGGCAAAACAAAAAACTTTTTTTTTGGAAAAGTGTGTCCATTTTTTAAACTATAATAGTTTTAATGTTTATTTTTTCACTTTCTGATTCCCAACACTTGGGAGAAAGGTTTTCTACAACAAAAAAGCTTGTACATCATACTTTTGGGTGATTTATCACTCAATACTCTGTATATATCTTCATTGTGCATTGAGAGAATGAGGTTTTAAGTGCATTATTACACAAAAAGTCCAGGCGAACCAAAACTAGGTAAAAAGGGCTTAGGGTTCAGAAGGTTAATTCATTTATTTATTTGTGTATTTATTTATTTATTTATTTATTATAAATTTAAAAAAAATCTCTCTCTGTCTTTCTATCTCTTAAAGCTCATTTTCTGGGTTGTTTTCTTGTCACCTTTTACCATTTCCTGCTATGACATTTCTTGTTAATTGTCTTTTCCACCATGTTTTGGAAAAAATCAAACCAATTTGCTCAAGTTGAAAGATTTGAAGGGGACCTTTCATGCTTTTCCCTTCCTTTCGAATAATGTTACAGTATATGATCACGTTAAACTTGGCCAAAGTTTAAATCATAAAGGTAAAAGTATGTAAAAAGTTCCCTCAGGCTTCAGATACTCTCTTTCTAATGGGTGTTTCTACTTCTGGGATTCACTGACACCAGCTCATGACATATTTCATGACATATTTTATGTTCATACACTTCTACATGTAGCAACACGCTAACGTCATGGAAACCTGTAATCTTACCGACGTAAGTTTCTCAACATTTTTGGATCATATTTTGGCTAAAACATGTCCAGTTCTGAAGCTTTTATCGGTGATTTTTGTTTCAATTGTTGCTAAAACAAGAAAATAATGAGTGTTCCAGCTTTTACTGTTTTCATTTTAGATTTACATATACAGGATAATTTAAATAATAATCTTTCGTGGCCATTACAGGGAAATTTCAGTGGAAATTCAGGCATAATTCAGACGCAATACTGCATTTGTAACATAAGGTAATGGCATGACGGGGAAGACAGAAGCAAGCAAACACACTGATGGCGCCCAGGGGCGTGTCAAACACGAAAAGTGGCTTTATCTTACACCAAAATCACTGACAAAATGGCAGTATGTGACGACTTCAGAATAAGAGCGGCCTGTATATACAGGATTATGCAAACGATGATCTCAAGCAGCCGTCCAGCCGCAGGTGGTCCCCTTTTTAAAGGGTTAAAACATATCAACAGTATATGATTACACTGTGTGATCTATTCACCGAGGGAAACTGTGACTAAAAACAAATGAAAAAAATGATAAGTATTCATTGTTTTGGCCGTGATTCCTTTTTGTTTGATTTCAGATTAAAAAAACTGCAGAAACTGGGTTACAGTCTGAATTGTCACTGATCCAGCGATAAGTGATCAGTGACAGATGGTTTCTAATCGATTACCTTTTGAAAAAAAGCTCACAAACATCCTGCTTTGAAAGGATTTTAAAGGAATCCTTCTGCTGACAGTCAGATATGGCAGCTGGTACTCAGCACTTCCACCACAGATTCGGTTCCAATAAAGTGACTGTCCTGCACTAAAAATAGGCTGCTCCATGAATTCCCACTAAAATAGACTCATCCAAACTATGTGTGTGTGTTCCACAGAGGATTCAGCGACCTGATTTCCATTAAACATCTGACGCCATCCTGGTTCATCAGCTCACAATAAAGTAATGATGGTTTGCAAAGGGACTCTTTGGGGACAACAGACTGAGAAATCACCAGTGGAGGCGCTAAAGGTAATGAAACAAAAGAACAAAAATAATGACGAAATGGCCAAAAATAAAAACATTTGCACTGTTGTTACTAATAGCTATGAACATCACTACCAAACTAACCAGCAGACTTTGGTCTTAATTTCAGAGAGAGACACGTTCTTACTGGCTGTACTATAAATGCAGATGTGCATGCGTGTCCCTTCAGAGAAACTTGCTGCTTCAGAAGAATAAGAGGAAGACAAACTCCCCTGACGGGAAATCCAATTTGTTCACTCTGTTGTCATTTACATATCACACACACACAGGCCCGGAATACAAACATATACACAAACAGGTTTGAGGTCACAGTGACCTTGACCTTTGACCATTAAGTTCTCATCAGTTGAACAATGAGTCCAAGTGGACGTTTGTGTCAAAGTTGAAGAAATTCCCTGAAAGTGTTCTTGAGATATTGCGCTTACAAGAGATACAGAGACAAGGTCATGGTCACCTTGTCCTTTGACCCATGATCACCAAAATCTAATCAACTCATCCTTGTATCCAAGTGGATGTTTGTGCTAAATGTGAGGAAAATGCCTTACGGTGTTGTTGAGATATGGCCAAAAACATGTTTTATGAGGTCACCTTGACCTTTGAGCACCAAATTCTGATCACTTTCCTGTCACTGTGTGTGAGACAGGTGCAGCAGCAGGATCAAAAACACTGAAATGACATTTGTCCTCTCCCCCCCCCCAAAAAAACCCAAAGGCCCACACAATTAACGAATACTCACATGGCTGAATATTTAGGTCCAGCCCCAGTGGACATTTGCGCTAAATATGACAAAATTCCCTCAAGGCCCTCTTGAGGTACTGTGTTCACAAGAATGGGACGGACGTATGTATGGACATATGGAAAACCTGGTATAAAAACATTAAATATGCAATATCTCAGGTTAAAAAAGAAGAAAATACATATTCTATTTTTCTGTTTAATAGTGACAATACAACAGTGGCTGCTGTCACATGCACCTAAAGTCAGCAGAAAGCATCCCTGATTAACACCAAACTTCTCAGTATAAGCAAGTGTTGTTTTCTGCGAAGTTGACAGGTGTTGATTGCAGAGTTGTTTGTCTGTTCAGAGCTTCAGCAGCTCGAGGGCAAATGTTCCAAACTAAAAGTGTAAATGGATTCTGATCAGTGTGAAGCTGCAACTCAAAAGCTACGGCGAAGAGCTGATTGTTACTCTGAAAGAATTTCATAAATTTACAATGCTATTTTGATGCACAGAGGTATCTCATGAGGATTTTTTTTTTCACCCATCAAAGTTAATCTAATATCACATAAACGGAGCAGATGAGGTCAAACGAAAGACGTGATTTGTCCAGAGCAGGTAAGAAGGATTAACACACTGAGAGAAGAGTTTCCTGAGGAGTAATTACAGCTAGTTACTCGGCCTTTTCTCCGGACACCGACGGAGTGAGGTCACGCTGGAAGCAGCCAGGAGGTCAGCGCTGAGCAGCGAGAGGAGAAAAAAACAGTGAGCTGTCGGTCCGGAGGAGCTGATGAGGAGTGACACGGCCAGCAGAGGCAGGCCCTCAAGAGGACTCGGTGCTGATGCAGGATTTACACTCATCACAGAGCGAAGTGGTCCTGTCACGGACTGCAATGATGACAATGACACGGGCAGCGGGTCTGTCAACTGCAGCTGTGTGTGTGTGTGTGTGTGTGTGTGTGTGTGTGTGTGTGTGTGTGTGTGTGTGTGTGTGTGTGTGTGTGTCTGATGCACAGTCGCTAATGAGTGAGGAAGTAGACTGTCTGTGGGAGGATATATGTGTTTCGGGTATTTTCGTGTATGTAGGTGGAGGTGTAACAAAGTATAGACAAGTGCTGAATGTAATATTTCGGAGCTGGGACTGAAGGACGTGTCCTTCATGCTTCATTACCTCCATGTGACGGCTGCTGATATTGGTTACTTTACAGATTCTGATCTTTTCATTACTTTCTCTTTTCTTTTGTTTTTACTTCCTGTTCTTTCCCCCTTCCCTTAATTTAACTTTTTTGTTACTTTTTTTGTCCTTTCTATGCTTCCGTCCTTCACTCTTACAATTTCCTTTATTTGCCTTCAATATTTCCCCTTCCTCACACTTTGTGGAAAGTCCTGTCAGTTAAAAATAGTAAACGAGGTTTGAAATTAGCACCAGCCACCTGCCAAATACGCAAGCGGCTGCTAGATTGGCTCTCCTTAAAACCCAAAAAAAAACAACTATCGTCTTTTAAGCGGCTTTTTTGCCCACCTGCCACAATGGCAGGTGGGCAAAAAAGTTAATTTTTGGGCCCCTAATAGTAGTCCAATGTTGAGATCCAAGTTGAAATTGTCAGGAAAAGAGCTAGTTAGCTTTAAAAAAAGAAAGTAATCATGTTGTTTTCAAATGTAACACCAAGAAGAAGAAAATTTAGTTTTTGGCAAGAAACTTGAATAATAGAGTTGTTTGGGTGAGCGATATAAAATGTGTAACAGAAATGGAGTTACAGCCTGTTTAACTTCCTATCACGAGCTGTAATCAAATTATAATACATCTTCAAAACTACTGATGCTAAGATTTGAGATTGTTAAGGAGTCTCAGTGATGGTATGAATATCAGTAAATATTACCGACCCCCATCTCTAATGCTGGTACAGAGCTAATGGTGACCAGCGAAGGAGCGGTGTGCATCAAGATCGCTTTGGTCGACTCACATGTGACCTTAACGACTCTGTAGCACAAACCAGCTCCGGTTTAAAGCCCGCAACGCTGCTCTGTTTAATTAGAAGAGCAGGACCTTCCTGGAGAGGCGAAACGTCTTCAAGAAACTTAAACAAGTCCAGTCGTTATGAAAATAGCACTTATCGATATCGTGACCTGGATGGCTTCATTGACACGACATAAACTACAGAAAAACACATTTTTTGAGTGAAGGGGGACTTAAAAAGGTTTTCAACCGACAGAGAACCTGCTATTTCTACGGATACGTGAGCACATTTGAGCATGCTGTGTGACATTGCCAAAATCTCAATCCTAAACTCAGAGTGACGTCTTTAAATGGCTTTTTTACTCCAACAAAAAGTTCAAAGAAAAGCTGCACCAGCAGTAAACTTCATAAATGATTATGTGACAATCAAAACGTCAGACCGATCAACTATGTCTGATGGATCGATCGATCCAGATCCTTCCTCGCGCTGTCATTTGAGGCGAGTCCTGCCTGTGAGCGCCGAATCAAACTGCATGTAGAGGAATTCACAGAGTTGATTTTCAGCAGCTCACAACTACAGGCAGCTTCTCACAGCTTAAATAGGGTAATACCTCATAAATGATGGCTTGTAGGGCCGGTGTAATGATGAGGGATAAGAAATACCCACAGGCATGTATCATCATAAACATCAACCAGCTCGAGTGGCTGTGATAAAGTATCCTGCGGGTCAGGACCGACTTATCAGATCTTGATTTGGGGGGAGGACACGTCTTGTAAACAATGATAAATGGCATCAGGTGCCCTCATACATTATCCTCACTTTCTGTCCAAAACTGGGTAAACCGTTTATTTTTTGAAAATTTTCAATCTTTTATGTTTTTCTTTTCGGGCGAGTTTGCTGAGCAACAACCACCTGCTTTCATATTCACACAGCTGCACGCGCCGAAGCCTCAGATGCTGCCGAACAATCCCGACGCGTGCAACAGTGACTTCAGTTCTTTGCTCAAGGCCACATTAATGAGACTTCTTTACTGTGAATTCTTCGCTTCATTTCACACAGACAGATTGTCTAAGCATGTCAAGGTTTCACACCAGTTCATAATTTAGCAGCATTTCACAGTTCGCCCTGTGTTTAGCGTGCACAGAGATCTAATTTGAAAAGGTAACAATCAGCTGCCGATGCCATTAAGGTGTTTTGTTCTTTAAAGCAGTGTTCATTTGAACTGTGTCATTGGTGTTTGTTTCCACCTGCTGAAATAAAGTCCAATATTCACTTTTCTTTCTGCTCTTTTCTGGTTTCAAAAAATACCAAAGAAAAGTTCGACTCTTCAGCAGCTACGTGCTTCACCATGTTCAGTGAGTTACTAAGGCTGTGAGTTTGGTGCGGGGTAGGTAAAGTACAAAGGGAAATGGTACATGGACTGTATTTGTTTAGCGCTTTTCTAGACTTATTGACCACTCAAAGTGTTTTACACGACACTGTCACGTTCCCCCATTCACACACACACATTCACACATTAGTGGCCGAAGCTACAGTACAAGGTGCCACCTGCTTCTCAGTACTCGTTCACACACTCACACTGCAAAGACGCGGCATCCGGAGCGATTCGGGGTTCAGAGTCTTGCCCAAGGATACTTCGACATGAGAACAGAGTGAACCAAACAGGAGAATGGCGGGGGTCAAACTGGGGTAATATGTTGCTCTATCAGTTACAACAAATGTATCTGTCACAGCCGCACTGCTCACTACGGAGCCAAAATGTGCATTCATCCAAAACAATTAGCTTAACCGGAGACCATTCTGCGATGGGATCGCTCCAGTCGCAGCGCAGCGATCCGCAACTTAAAAACAAAGTTAGCCAGGAGTGTAAAGTTAGGCAGCAACTGGCCCCTTCCCTAAACCCGACCCCCCTTACTTTTAGAGCCGCTGCTCGAACTACACGCACCTCCAAACTCGACCTTCATTTTGATCTCCACTGCACACGAGATTTGTGACTGCGACTCTCACTGTTGCAACATTATCTAATTATAAACTCCGTCCACGGACAGACATTTAAATAAATGTCAAAAAAGACTCAAAAGAGCGTCTGTGGTAACCTGACGCATGAAGCAAGAAATAAAGTCCAACATTTAGCTGTTCATGCTGTCAATCTCGTAACACAAACTGTATATAATATTTAAGTGAGCGACTCTGACTTGTTCGTTCGTACAGCACAGGGAAAAAACTCTTTGCAAACTGAGAGCATTTTATGGAGCGGTATCGACTCCCCGAGGGGAGAGAGACAAAAACACTGGCAGAAGGATGAACTGTGGGGTTATTTACAATATTTAGGAACCTCGAGCTGTAAATGTCATCTAGTTGTGACGGATCAGCGCCGGTCATTTTGCATGCGAGGCGCACAATTCTGTTCGGGGATTTTCAGCCCTGTACAGATGGGCTGCAGCTATAATCAGAATCAGAATCTGCTTTTATTTTAAGTACATCTACATATACACAGAATTTGACTTGGTGTTTGGGTGTGAAACAATAAACATATGGGAAGAATACAATATTATTTATTTTTTAAAGTCTAATGAATGCTGAGGAGCAGATTTGCCCAAAAATGTTCTTTTAGCAGCAGCAGCAGCTGAGATCTTTTGGCCTCTCTGACAGCTCGCTGCTGCTGAGCCACATCACCTCCACCAGCAGGTTCCACTCAAAACCAGGTGCAGGTGAGTCGGGGAGGAATTAGCGCTCACGGGCTGAGCTCGGTCTGTTTCAATTTGCTGCTAGTAGTTGTTCAATCAATAACTTCCTTGCAAGCCAGGCTTCAGAGTGTTCAAGTGCATTACACTTCACTCCCCGGGACTCCAAATGGTGCAAACAGCCCAAAGTGAGAGTCCAGACCAGACATTAATGGGTCTCTGCGCTCAAAAGGTTGCAGAAAGTCATAGACTGCGCCAGAGAGAAGCTGATTTGAATTGCAAAGAGGATGTAATTACAAATCCAAATGTTTCAGCATTCAGGCCATTCCCTGTCAGTGTCACTGTCACTTCTTATTTATAATTCCTCCCTCTTTGCAATTCAAATCCTCCCCTGCACATGATATTCTACATTTAGTATTCTTTAGTTGAAGTGATCATATTTTGTGTGGAGTGGAAGCGATGTGCAGCAGATACACACAAACCATCTGGGCACATGCGCTACATATGCACAGATGAATACATACATTAAAGATTAAAGGGGCTTCATATATAAACTCAGGCAGATGGATGCGAGTGTGTTGGCTCGATGCTGAGACGTACAGCACGCGCTCTGCATGCAGCCGCTTTCCATTAATACTGGAGCATTACATCAGTCATTCTGATACCAGCGTGTCAGAACTCAAGTTTAGGAGTATTTTTCACCAGATATTTATGCAAAATAAATGAAGTGTTTGCACAAGATATTTATTCTTGTCAGGGTGGAGAAGCTCCTTTGAAAGCTCTCCATTTAAACCCCCAAAATTATTTTAGAGCAGAACAGTAGCAACCCCTTAACCCTTTAAAGTCCTCACTGGGAAAAAAGCAACTGATATTTCTTTTCTTTATATTTTAGATAGAGATAGATAGATAGGTACTCTACTGATCCCGAGGGAAATTTAAGTAACCAGCAGCATATTAAACATACAGAATAGAATATAGACCAATAAATATATAAGCAATATATACAGAGAAAAAGAGAGATGCAGAATATGCAAAAACACAAGATATAAAAAGCAACAATACCAGTAAAAACAGTGCAACAGTGCAAACAGTGTTTTGCATGTTCTTCGAGCTATAATCATGAAAATCAATGTTTATTTTTTAACGGACATAATTGAGACGGCCCTTTGTGGTAAAACAGAAAGAAAAACAAAACAAAATGACAAACCTTAGTATACTACCATATATCAATTTCTGTGAAATCAGAAGTATCATCAGTACTAGTATTATTTCTACAAAAACTTTATGGATACTTAAAGGGACTCCTCGTGTCTCTACAGTGATGGACTTGATAGATTTTAATTATTTATGCTCATAACTTTCTTATGACTTTTATCCACTCTTTTTATTTATTCCTTTTTTGGTACTTATTTTCGTTCTGCTATTTATTATTGACTTGCACTATTTTTGTCTTCTAGGGGAAACTTAATTTTGTTTTTCTTTATGCATGGAAGTGCATAATGAAAATGACAAATAAAAGAAATCTAAAATTTAATCTAATTTTAGATATTTGCTTTTACAGTACTTTGAAAAGATCTCAGTTATGGTGAAAAACTGACATCCGTTTTCTTGTTTTTAAACCTTTGAAACCCGATATAACTGGTCTGATTTTTTTTAAAAAAACATGGTTAAATGGGCAAAAAACAGCTTGTACAGAGATGTCCCACAAATTGCAAAAAATTAGAAAAAAGTGACAAGAAATGTCCTAAAATGTCTCTTAAACAAGAGAGAAAGAGGAAACATTATTAGAAATTTAAAAAAAATTACAATTATTATTAAGCATTTTATTCATATATTTATATTTTGTTAACTTTTTTTGCTGAGTTTAAGGTAATTTTCTGGTAACTTGTTTATTCCTCTCATATTTTTGAAAGCCGATTTGCTAAAGGTTTAAAGGGTTAAAGGGTAAACAAAAATCATTTTTATTAAGATTTAGCGACTCAAAATCTGCTCTAATCAAACAGCTCAACAGGATGTTAAAGGGTTAAGGCAGAGATGAACCTTCAGTGTTTAAAAGCAACTCTGATATACATTATGCTGCCGTTTTAATAAATTGATTGTATGGTAATAATATTTTTATTGGATGACACGTCTGGCAACTCTCCAATATCTTCTGCAGCCAATTATGTGTCCACTTAGCAGATGTAATCCGCTGTGACAGCACATATTAGCTCTTTACGATGTGTTTGCAAGGTAAACGTCTATATAAAGCATGTGATACGGGCCAACGACGCTGTGAAGGAATCTGAGGGTTTTTTGGTGATGCTGTGTGTGGCCGAGCGAGCCGAGCGCGCACTCTGTCTTCTCCCCGCCGCTCTGTGTGTCCGTCAGCGCTGACAGAAGCGTCTCAGTGTGACTCTATAGAAAATGTGCCACATTTTCAAACACTTAGGTTCAATGTTCAAGCACATCAGTCACGGCTGGTGATTTATTGACTAAAGTCGCGGCTCTGCATTCACGTCAGGCTGCTGCCCTCGTCTCCCAGAGGGGCCGCGCTGCAGCAGGATATCCTGGCCCCCGGCGAGGACCCGAGGCTCCGCGGAGGGAAGATACATTTATTAAGGCGCTCTGCATATCTTTGCTGCTGGTTCACTCCGTCAATCGCCTGCTGACTGACACTTTCTCATTCATTCATGAACTCAATCCCTCACCAAACCTACTTATTATTATTTACTTTGTTTCATCATGTTAACGTAAACTCAGTTTTTATGCATTACACTGACACACACTTCATTCCTCCATTGCACCTTTTATACATTTTGTGTTCTTTATATCTATTTTTCTAATTTTCATTTTAAATATTTTATATTGCTTCCATATTTTTCATCTTATTCTGTTTAAAGTTGCTTTCATTCTTCCTCCACGTTAATTATTTTGCACCAGAACACCAGGTCGGACTCCTTGCATGTGTAAATGTACACGGCAATAAAACCTGATTCTGATTCTTGATGATTTTCTCGTTACCACACGTGTTTAGACTGGCACAAGTTGTGAATTTAAAGAAGCACGCGCTCAGATTTAACCCTTTAAAACCTGGATTGACATCACTTTTCTGATGCCGGGAAAATTTAAAAAAAAAAACATAAAAGAATAAAATGTACAGAAAAGTATGTTCATAACTATTATAATTATATATATTTTTGAAATTCATTACAGACAAAAATGCATTAAAAATATCTACATTTTCTGCACTTTTTCCAGGTATTTTTCTTGTTTGTTTTTGTTTTTTTTTCTTATGCATTTTGTGCACAGAGTGATATGAGTTTGTGTAATATTAACCCTTTAAAATCTGAGAAAATTGGCTTGACTTTTTTTTAAGCATGGAAGAGCAACAAATACTTAAAAAATGATCAAGAAATTAGTAAAAAGAAAGAAACTTACTGGAAAATAGAAAAAAAAGTAAAGTAAAAAACAAACCAAAAAAAGACCTCAAGACAGTATTATCAAAAAATCTGAAAAATGTATTTTTCCTGTAACATAATTATATATAATTAAGATAATTATAAATATAGTTCTCTGGCCTTTTTCTCTAATTTCGATCTAATAATGAGTCCCAGCTAATTTTCAGATCATTTTTTGTCACCTTTTACTATTTTTTAGCAGTTTGCAGGACATTTCCTGCCAAGTTGCCCATTATGTTTTTCCCGTGTTTTTGAAAAATCAAACCAGTTTTCGTGTGCTTCAGAGATAAAAATGACTGTGGAGGGTGTCTGAAGCACAAAAACAAAAAAAAAAATCGACCCAGGTGTTAAAGTTTCAAAGCGAGCATTAAAGGGTTAATATACATCACCTACTGTTTTTGTTTATTTTGTAGCAATGAAATACAAACTGTGGAGTCTCTGACAGGATCTACACGGAGGAGGCCGTTTGCTGCCACGCTATCTGCCGCTCAGATCTGCAGTTTAGTCCCTCACAAGAGGAAACTCCACAAAGTCAAGGGCACGTTTCAGGAACCGCTCACGCTCAGGCTCGCTTCACACGGATCCGTCACGACGTTTCCGAGCCAACTGTTCTCAGTGCTAATCGGAGCCGCCTGAAGCCGTCCGCGGGGAGAATGTGGCCGGTTGTTCAGTATGCGCCTCTGCAGTGACGCGGGGATTTATGGGGGCCGAAAGACGTGGAAACGACGTGAACAGAAGGGCCGGGTCAAATGTGTGTGTTCTCTGCTGGGCTTGCCTCTCTCGTGGGGGTACAGTTTCATTTGCGGCTGTGAATAATGCAGCCCGGCTCCCTTGTTCTGCCAGAGTTCGTCGATGGGGCCAAGCCTTCAGATAGGGTCTACAGATATTTACATTCAAAGCGCCGCCTGCTTTCCGTACGTGATCAGACGCGCTGCAGGAGGATAAGAATGACAAAGACATGAAGACTGGAAATGTCCCGGTGGCCTCTGAGCGTTGTTTCCACTGCAGTGTTATCTTGTGTGTGTAACCATCTGCTGGAAAAAACTCTCTTTTTAATTTAAAAAGGACTAAATGCCTTTGAGGCTGAATCACTTTTTTGCTGTTATTTCCATCTGCGACGTCTCGGCGAGAAAAGACGACGGATGTGATGCTCGTCCTTGTCTCTGTTGTTGAAGTTGATTGAAGTTAATGATTAATTACTGAATTCTGGGTCATTGCTGTGAATATCTTGCTTAATTTTGTCAGTTGGGTACAACTTTTCAGTCATTAATTTGTGCCAGCATGAAAAATTGAAAAATTAAGTTTTATCAGACAGATGGACTAAAGCACATATTGTCTGCAGAGTCACTGGCTGATTTTTACAATTCAAATTACTGCAGACTCACTGCTCTTAGCCGAAAAAAGATCGAAGGGGATCTAACATGATTTTCTGAATTTTGTGTTTTAAAGTGTAACAATGAAGGACGTACACAGTTTTTCTACTCCGGCTACAGTATGACATCATATTGTGCCAGATTTCGTTAACGCGGAGAGAAAAACATTTCAACAGTGGAAACTCCATCAAACTAAAACAATAGTAAAAGAAAAGAAAAAAAAGAAGAAAAAGAAAGAAAAAAGGTAAATGACTCGCTGAAATGGTATTTTTTTTTCTGTTACATAATTTTAAATAAAAAATAATTTTAATTACAAAAATAGTATTTTGGACACCCCTAATTTTCTAATAATCCTTTCTTTTTTAAAACTTAAATAACTTTAGAAAAAAGAAAACGAGCTCAAATTATGCAGAAACTATATATTTTTTTCTGTAACATAATTTGGAATAGAAATTCATTATAATTAGAAATATATTTTTCAAAACACTTTCCCTTTTTCTTTGTTTGGGGGGTAATTTTTTTTTTAAACTTATTTTTAGGCAATTTTCTTGTCACATTTGACTAAACTCTCAGAAACAGATATTTCCTGACTTGTTGCTAATTTCCTTTTTTGCCTACGTTTTTGATAGAAATCAAACCAACATGCTCTTTCTTCAGAGGTGAAAAAACTTATGAAAGGCATCTGAACACAGCAGAAGAAAACTGATCCAGGTTTCAAAGGGTTAAAATGTCCTCACACTGCATGCATCCATTTTAATGATGAGATCTGATCATGTCGTGTGATTTTAGCAGAACGACAACATCTCAGTCTTCATTTCCAGCATTTACAACCTGATCTGACTCACAGGAGCGCGATGAACGTGATGATGAAACGATGTGTGTTCGTGCCAGTCTCCGATAATCACACTGTTATTCGGATACTAACAACGTTAACGTCTCTATCAGGTGGAGACGTCGCCCTCCGAAACATCTCAAGAAGAAAACTTTTCATTAAGAAGGGAGACTTTTGATGTCTTTAAACCATTTCGTGATAATTCGATTTTCCTCAGTCACATCAGTTATGGTGGAAACTGACAAAGTGCATGTACTCAACCACTGTAGCTGGGTACATGGTTGAAGTTCTTTTACTTTACTTTTTACTACTTTACAGTAGAAACAGGAGATTTACACAATCAGGTCAGTATCTGAACAAATGTCTCCTTACGTTGTTATGGCATTATTGAGTTACTGCGCTGAATAATGGCGAGAAAAGTGTTTTTGCAGAACATTATGACGTAAAGCTGAAGGTGACCTTTAACGTTTTGAACATAAAATGTCATCACTTCATCATTTTATCCTGTTAGTGAATGCGTTCTTAAATCATCTAACATGTTTTGTAAGGTCACAGTGACCTTGACCTTTTACCTTCAACCAATTTATCTTATCAATTTAACTTTTTTTTAAAAATCCAAAACGATGTTTATGCCGAATCTGAAAATCTCTGGGAATCTTGTAAAAAGTACAAGAAATCAAATATTAAAAAAAAAAAAGTCAAACAAAAAAACCCACAAAATAACCAAATAAATGCTTAAAATAATACTAATTCTGTAAAACAGTTCAACTTTCTAATTATCATTATTATAAATTTAGTTTGGACACTTTCCCTAGCTTGAAAAAAAAATACAAATTTGCTGTTTTCCTGCCATTTTCTGTACCATTTCTTACTACGCTGCTTTTCCATGTTTTCGAGAAAAAGGTTAAATACTTGAAAGCACCTGAATGCAGCACAAATAATTTGATGTTGATCTAGGTTTCAAAGGGTTAAGAACAATATCCACCCCTGGTTATTTCTTACTTAATTCTTGGTTGCCTTGAAATCCTATTTTCCTGTCAGCGTGATGATTTCATGTACCTCACTGCGGTCAGTAATGAACTAACGTGTCTTTGCACCTATGAAAAATTCTCGCCCCTGTGGCGATGTTCCAAACACAATTTCCCACACAGCAGCTGGCCAATAAACTGATTCTGATGCAAGCCTAAATTTGCTCCAATATCACGCGATCCTCATTTTATCTTCAAAAATCTAATCGAACGGACAAGTGTAACCGAGGCGTGCCTCTCGGTGACGGTGAGGAACAGTCGGGTAAGGGATGGGACGGCCGGAGCCCCCGCGGGGAGGCGGGCGGGCAGAGCGCTTTATCCGAACAGATTACTGAAGGCAGCCGTGCCCTCTCTCCTCGGCTGCCGGGCGCCCCGGCCTTGATCCTAACTCCCTCTGAATGGTAATCACCTGGGAAAAGGTCCCAATTATCTCCCTGAAACTCTCAGAGGTACAGTGTCCCTGTCGCTCTCGCAGCCGCGGATTAGACACAGACACACAGGTACAGACAGCAGCAGAGACACCGACATAAGCCACTGCACCGTGCACACGCAGGAGTGAGTGAGGCCGCTGCAGACCAGCGAGTGTGCTGCCTTCTCAAATATAATAGCTATCCACCTCTTGCTTAAAGGCTCTCAGCATTAAAATGCAACCCATCGTCTTTGTAGTGTCCACTTTACAATATCACATGAATATCGATATCAATATTGATATTCATGTGATATCAGTATCAATATCGATACTGATATCACATGAATGCAGCATTAGCATTGCTTTACTGTCAGCTTATCCCCAGACTGTTATGGTAGCCTTAATTAGTTAATTTTATATTTACTAGTCCCAAGTTAGTCCCAACTTTAAAGCCTTTAGGCTGAGACACTACGTTATTGAGAAATGTTGATCAGGATTTTAGGTCTGTCCTTTCCAGACTGACAATATGTCCAAAATTACATATTTGCATTCACGTTAGCTACTTCTTGACATTTTACTCTGCTAGACAGCCGCGCAGCAGCGTTGGCGAGGCGAGATAAGGAGCCTGACACTGGACGCTACAACACCTAAGGGCGACACACGGAGAAAGACACAGATCCAAGCTTTCATATCTTGTATTATTTTCACTCTTTTTGACTATTGCCTTGTTTTTTTGCCGTTTCCTTTGTCACATTTGTTTTAAGTGATATATTAAAAGGTATCATGCATTCTGAACCTCAAACTGGAGCCTTTTTTGTGCATTTTCCCTAAAATATAATCCTTGTTTTAATTAAATGCAAATCCTTATCACCACCTAAAGATGTAATTACCAGAAATATGAACTCACTCTGCAACCATGCCCTCAAGAGGAACACAAACACGCTGACACACACACACATCCAGGAAACACACAGTGACCTGAACTCAAACCTGTTAACCCTCTGAAATCTGAGCAAACTGGCCCTTTTCAAAAACATGTGTATGTCTGTCTGTCCAGTTCATTCTTGTGAACCCAACATCTCAAAAACACCCCAAGGGAATTTGACACAAATATAAACTTGGACTTAATGATGGGTTGATTAGATTTTGATGGTCATAGGTCAAAGGTCAGGGTTACTATGACCTCATCTGTCTCATTCATGTGAATGTAATATCCCAAATAAACCTCAAGGGATTTTTTACATTTTTTTTTATTTGTACAATGAATTACTTGGAGTCAAGGAAGAGCTGATAAGAATTTGGTGGTAAAAGATGAAGGTCATTGGGGAATCTGCATTCTTCCCATTCTTGTGAAAGTGATATATATAGAACACCACTAGGGAATTTTTTGACATTTGGCAGAAATGTTCACTTGACTTAAGAATGAACTGATTAGATTAAGGTGGTCAAAGATTAAAGGTGAAGGTAACTGTGACCTTCTCAGAATATTTCTTGAGAACGCGATTTCTTAAGAGCACCATGAGGAAATTTCTTCAAATTTGGCACAAATGTTCGAGGACCCTTAAGTGATTATATTTTGGTGTACAAAGGTCAAGGTCACCTTGACCCTGCATTCTTCCCATTCTTGTGAAAGCGATATCTCAAGAACACCTTCAGGGAATTCCCCAAAAGTTGGATTTAAGGATAATATGATTAGATTTTGGCAGTCAAAGTGCAAGGTCATGGTGACCTAGCATTCGTCTCATAGTTGTAAAAGTCATATCTCAATACACCTTGAGGGAATTTCTTCAAGTTTGGCAGAAACATTCACTTGGACTCCTTGATGAGCTGATTGGAATTTGGTGGACAAAGGTCAAGGTCAGTAAGACCTTTTCTCTGTTTTGTTTTTGTAACATAATATCTAAAGATGGGCTTTGGCGAGTTTCCTCAAGTCTGGCACAAACATCCACTTGGACTCAAGAATGAACTAATCACAATCTGGTGGTTGAAGGTCAAAGGTCAAGGTTACGGTGACTACATAAAACATGTTTTTGGCCATAACTCAAGAACATCAGGTGCCCACTCTGACACTGCTGATTGTAGAGATGTACACTGTGTTTGTGGGGGGAAGATTTTCACAGACGTGGATGTAAACTGTAACTGAAACTTGACTGTTGCATGGAGGCAGACACCGGCGGGGCAGTCATTTTAGGATTTTTTCAAAAAAAATCGCAACAACTTGCGGAGGGTTCAGAGGATAATTACACGCCAAAGGCATCTGAAAGCAGCACAAGAAAAGAGATTTTGCTCCCGGTTTCAAAAGGTTTAATGTACCATCTCAGCCACAGCAAGAAAACCAAGCATGCACGTCTTTTACACACGAACCGTGTCCTCTGGCTCTGCAAAGCGCCTTGAACTTGGCCGTCGAGACACGCAGTGATAAAATATAAATAAAAAACACATAAATACTCACTCAGCAGGTCGCTGCGAAACATCTTCCGCCTTGACTAACAAGGAAATTACATGTTGTTTTCTAATACAGGCACCTCGGCTCATCAAAGCACCGCGGCTGAGAGCGAACGGTCTGACGGGTCTGAGTGCAGGTCGACGGGTGGTGAGAATATACTGGATCTAATTTAACGCAGGAGGTCCGGAGACGGTATCGGTGATAGCGAAGTGGAGAACGGTTGATTGAGATTAAAGACTCTGCCTCGCCTTTGAGGGCTGGATGATTATGACTGGGCAGCAGATCAGAGGAGCGAGAGAAAGTAAAATGGATGGACTGATAGATGGGTAGATAAATGGGCACGGCTGGGTAGGTGTGCGGACACTAGATGGATGGTTGTGTGGGCACGGATATATCTGGGCGGTCGTGCTTTACATAACAGAGGCTTTTCTCTGCAGGAGCCCAGGAAAGAGATAAAAACACAATTCCAGCGGGCAAGGAGATGTGTGATCGGCCGTGTGTTTCGCCGTCGATAAACGTTTTCCTGACAAAAACATTACAAAACTCCACACAGCCGAAGGCCTCGGAAATATTCAGAGTTCCGTCGCACCACCGCCTGGTGCATCGGGGACAAGGCTTTTCCCTGAGTCACTTCTCATAATGTGATTTTCGCCCTTGAAAATGTAATCACACCCTTAAAATAAGGCGCGCAGTGCACTAATCCCCTCCAGTGTGCCTAAGTGCTGCGGTGAGATAAAAAAAGCATGGAATCACTCATCCTTTTTTTATGACCGTATTAATTGTCCTTGCTTTTTTCAACAGTATCATGATAATCCCAAATAAGCTGGGATGCATCAACATTTTCACAGGGAAAAAAAAGAAGCTTAAAAACATGGATTTACCCTTAACCTCAGCAGAGGCGAGATGCTTGGCCCTAACCTACAGAGGCCAAGATCCCATCATTGATTTTCCATATTCGACACCCTGAAGTGGGTCCTGGGTTTCTTGTAGTTGCTTAAAGTTTGATAGAAAGTTTTCACATGACTGCGCAGTGTGTTTCTACAGCGGAAAAATTACAGTTACTCTTACTTAACTCTAAGAGAAATTCATGGAAATTTTACAACCACTTTTCTGAGTCTCCAGTGCGTATGATGCAAATCTAGACACACCAACCAAAATCTGCACATGGGTTATGTTTCCCAAACTCCAATGAAATCCACCACATTCGAGTCAACAAGACAACAGACATGGTAGCAGCTCCGTGTTAGAGATCTGATTTTTTAGTACCCAAGTGGACCCGACCTGACCAATTTAATTTAATTTAATTTAATTTAATTTAATTTAATTTAATTTAATTTAATTTAATTTAATTCTATTCTATTTTACTTTATTTTAATTATTTTAGTGTAGTTTATTATGCAGAACTTATGGATAATATATGGGTTGTGTTGCCATCATTATCGTCATTAACTAATTTTGAGATTAAGCTGAGATTTAGAATTAGGTTTAAACTAACAAAACATCAGAATTAAGGGTTCATTTGCTCACATACTGCACACAAACGTGTACACTGCACATGAGATGCATGAAACTGACAGTTCTCGTACGTAAATTGCACAGAGCTGCACAGAGCTGAAGAGAAGACGAGAGAAAGCGAGAGAAGGGGGCTTCAAGGCGACTTTGCTGACGGTGTTTGCCTCGGCCCTCTCAGTAGTGCGAGCGATGTGCGTAACATGCAGCGAAAAGCTCAGTCATTGACAGAGTCGCAGTGAGGAGTGCAGTCAGGTCAGCTTAACCTGTTAAACATGAGACGCAGAGCCAACGACAGACGAGGAGAGAAGAGAAGAAGACGAGGACACGGGTTGAGGAGCGTGTCAGCCCTTAGCTTGTAATAAAAAATCAGAGTGGAAGCGGTAGCTTGTTGGCCCCACATGAAAAGTCATAATATAGCCAAAGTCATTGGTATTCATCGTCTCAGCACCATGTGCAATGGGCAATCATGTTGGTATCGAATCTCATTGTTCTTGCCAACACGCAGCCCGAGCAGTCACCACAACAGCTGTTTGACTCTTAATGTCACCACACACTGTGACTTCCTGACATCACGAGAGCTACGGTCTGAAAAAGATAAATGTTTCATCTAATCATCAACAAAAGTGCTGTTTTTTCTTTCTGAACATGTTCTGTACATAACAGCACCAGATGTTGGTTACCATATAATGTAGTGTGAGTGATTGCCTCTCAGCTCTGCTTGACAGACATATGCTCCTCTTATAGGAAGTCGTGAGTCTATTTCTGACATTTCTTTTTCTACCAGCGTGTCAATCAAAGCTGTCCACAGAGCTGTACTATTAAAGTGTGACTTACTTTTCGACAGAGCTGAGTCCATGTAAATGCAGTTTGAAACACATGCTCGTGGCTTGTATGCCTTAAGAGCCAAATTTCTTGACTTTCCTTTATTCTTGGTAACACAAAGAGGAGCAGAATATAAAAAAAAAAACAAGTGGGTGAGAGTGTAACGTGTCAGCATGAGCAAAGAGAGCTCTTCAACATGATGTGAACAAATGAGGAAAGAGCAAACTTTACACGACTCGTGAACTGAGCTATCAGAGAAATGTCGGAGAGTTGTTGGATCATTTACACGGCTAATCACATGAAGAGAAGCAGGTGTGTGTTGTTTGCAATCTTGCAATCAGCGGTAAACTGGCATAAAAAATTGATGGTTTCATATAAAAAATAATGTTGCAGAAACAATAAATGAATAAATACATTTTTATCATTTTCAGCATTTTTTAGACATTTTCTTGTTTTTTATTGCTTTATTTATTTTTTTTTAATTGTTTTTTTCCAATAATTTTTGCATCTTTCAAACTAATTTTTTTTTGATAAATTTCAGGCCATGTCTTGTTAAGTTGCTCATTGCCCTTTCTCCATCTTTTTGAAAGAAATCAGAAATTTGCTCTGGGTTAATGCCACTTTTGACCACTCTATAAACGTGACTCCTGAGCCCCGCACTGTTTCTAGGACCAAACACACTTTCCAGTCCACTCTCTTTCTCTATTAGGTCAAAAAATAAAGCTGATCCACATATGACTCCCACTGGAGGCCTGGAGAACTTGCAGCGTTTTTCTGTTGGCATTGTGTGTTTCTGACTTTGCATAATCTCTGTGTTTGTAGCGTGTTTGCTCTTATTAGTTAGGTCATTTTCATGTTTGTTTTTGCGCTTTTCTTTATTGTTTCTTATTTTCAGGTAATATTCTTTCTTACCTTTGAAAGAAATCAAGCCAATTTGCTCAAGTTTCAAAGGGTTAAACGTGTGCGCGCGGGAGGGAGGGACATGCCGCCACAGTAATGTTTACTTCTGGTACTTTCCTGGATTTGTGTATAACAAATTGATGGAAGTTGATGGAAGAAATAGATTTCGGTGTATTGCTCCACAGGATACAACACTGTTTGGTCTCCTGCACATAAAGTACGTTGTAGTCTACTTTCTGCAGGGCGATGCGGGGCAGTCAAAGAAATGTCAGAAACAGAATATATTAACAGGGCTGCCAGACCTTTGAATGCACCCACTGACAGCTCTGTCTGATCTCAGGCGAGTCCAAAACATGATCCTCTGTGACTTACAGTACATTTCTCTGTCTGTACAGTAGGAGGTGAGATCAGAGCGGGGAGACTTCAGCCTCCGGTCAGATTTGTCATGGCCACAGTTTACTGTATTATTCACAGCTGAAGTGAATGGACTCTCTGTGTGAGTGTAAATAAATGAGTATGTGTAGGTATAAGTCGGTACATAGAGGTGAGTCATTACACAGAAAATAAGAACGTTTCCTGTCAAATATGTTTCTAACCAGCAAATAAATCCATGTGTGTTTGTTTTGCTGTGATGTCTGTTTTTATTAGCTTTTGTTTTCCTTTCTGTTTGCCATCTAACTGAATCATTTTTTCAGACTGTCAGAAAGGCAAAGCAAAACCAAGGTTGTGGATTTGTCATCCGCAGAGCTAACACGGGTAAAAATCTAATCTATCAGTTCTGAATCTGAATAAAAACTAAAATTACGGGATCAAGGTGGTATGCCTCTGCCAACCTACGTCCATGCCTGTCCGGGCTGATATGTAGCTGTGACAGCAGATAATCATTAAAATACAGATGTTGGTGCAAAGAAGCCACAAACTCAAAAACATGGATGTTTTTAAAGACATTTTCAACTCAGCAGCACAGAAGATCTATAAAATCAGCTCGGTTTCATGATTAGTGTCACCAGTTCAGTATCTGAGCGAATGTCTCAGCTTCTGTTCTGAGATACGACGTTGATGAAAAGTGTTTTTGCACAACATTATGGTGTCACAGTGAAGTTGACCTCTGCCCTTTTGATATAAAATGTCATCACTTCATCATTTTTTTCCTATTAAACATTTGTGTAAAATGTTGTTATGATTAGTGATGAATATTTGAATTATGGTCAAAAACGTGTTTTCTGCAGTCGCAGTGACTTTAACCTTCGACCGCCAAATTCTGATCAGTTCATTTTTGAGTCTCTGTGGACATTTGTGCCAAAGTTTGTCCCAAATTTTGTGCAAATTTGAAGAAATTCCCTCAAGACCGACACAAGGTTACAGCAAGCTTAACCTTTGAACACCAAAGTGTTATCAGTCTTGTCTTAAAGTGGATTTTTGTTTCAAAAAAAAATCCTTAAAGCCTTGGCGAAATATCATGGTCATTAAATGACAGTCAAGGTCACAGAGACCTTGTCCTTTGACCAAAATATAATTAGATTATCGTTTTTTCATATGTATGTTTGTGCAAAATATGAAAAAAAAAATCAGGCCATCCTTGAGTCTAAGTGGACGTCTGTGCCAAATTTGAACAAAACCATCAAAAGCATTTGACATAATCTATTTACCAGAATGCAAAACATGCGAGGTCATAGACCTTTAACCACCAAAATCTTATCAGTTCATCCTTGAGTCCAAATATACGTTTGTGCCAAATTCGAAAAAAATTCCCCTGAAAGCATTTCTGAGATATTGCATTTACCAGTATACAAAGACCACAATGTCACAGTGAACTTTGACCACCAAATTCTAATCAGTCATCCTTGAGACCAAGTGGGTGTTTGTGCCAAATATAATGAAATTCCCCTAAAAGCATTTTTTAGATGTTGAGTTTAGTAGAATGTGAAGGACATAAGGTCACAGTGACAACCAAATTCAAATCAGTTCATTGTTAAATTTAAGTTTGTGTGATGCAAAGGCATGTGATCCCAGTGACCTCTGACCACCAAATCTAATCAGTCTTGCTTTGAGTCCAAGTGGAAGTGCCAAATTTTATTTGAGGTCAAAGAAATTATCTTAAGGCGTTACAGAGATATTGCATGCACTAGAACAGCACAGACACAAATCCTGTAAACACAAAGCCTCTGGCCACAGCTGGGTGTGGAAGTAAAAAAACAAACTCAACCACACGATGCAAAACAGGAAAATTATACGTCTATAAAATTACCATTTGTGGTTCAAACATTCTTTAGTTTTCCAGTTAGATCTCAGTTCATGCATTTAAACTGCTGCTTTTTAAAGAAAATCTGAGGGAAATGTGAAAAACAAAAAAATATTGAGACTAATACAAAAAATAAATCATGCATTTTATAATCTTGGTGCAATCAGAGCACCTTGTAATTCCCTGTTGTTTGCACTGAACTGAATCGTGAGCTACATGGGAGTGAGCAGGTATGGGAGATGGATGCCTGTCAGTGATATAATAGACTGTCAGTTTGCCTCCTGCAGTTGTTGTCTTGTGACGGAGGGCGGTTTCCCTGCGGAGGCGGCGTGATGGTGCACGCTCTGCGTAGCTGGCAGCACTGGCCTTGTTAGCTGTACCTGATGCCTCGGCTGCTTTATTGTAATTCTCCTCCCCTGAGATCAGCTCATCTCGCCTGTGATTACACAACAGGCAAACAGGAGTCCCTGGATGCTTACTTGCACACACATGATCATGAACGCAAATAAAATATTCATGGAAGCACACGTGGATATTTCCTCATGTGCTCAGCCTGCAGAAGATCTCTGCAGATTTATATGCATAATGCACACGCACACACAAAACGGCACACATTCATACATGCGGACACTTTAAAAATATTGTATTCTGCTCTCATTATTTTTCATCTTGCGCTCAGGACGACTGCAGGATGCTCTTTTGTTTCGATTACAGTATTGATTTTAAAGTGCTGGAAAAGCTGTAGGGAGTCACAATCTCAGGTCCCTGTGTTCTCTGCACCAAACACATATTTTAAGAGCGCCGGCTCGCTGCTCTGCTCTGCCTCTGTTCGGCTTAACCCCAGCTGTCTGAGAGCAGGGCGCCCCGCCAGAGCACACCTGCCCTCTGAACCCCCGGACAGCAAGGCTAGCAACAATCACAGTCCCTCAATGCATCATTAGTAAACGGACTGACCTTTACATCAAAATACAAACAACAACTTATTCAGGTCAAGTCCCCTTAAAGGCGTATGCACTGCGTTGAATTAAAAGCAGTGACAGCATGATGGATCATACACATAGGCGAGCTGGCCCAGACTCAGTTCACTAACCAGTGTTCCTCGCCTCTGGGTAGAGGTAGACTGTCGGCTCTGAGATGCCCTATTTCTGCAGGAGAGGGAGCAGAAGCAAAGAGGAAAGCCCTGGATGTTATCACCTCGATAACGGTGGGGGCTGGGAACGGGGGATATTAATGTGAAGAGCAGCAGACTGTGGGTTTTACCGAGATTTACCACCCCAGTAGAGCACCTGAGCCCCTCCAACAGCCCCAAATGAGCCCCTCTAATTGGGCTGATTTGGCTGACCAGTGCAGCCTCTGCCAACCTGCAGCCCTGGAGGGATGAGAAGAAAGGAAGTACGGAGAGCGGAGGGAGAGCAGGAGATGCTGTCTGGCTGCAGATGAGCTCTAGTTACAAGAGCTGTTAGCCACCCTGTTAAACTGCTCTTCTTATCTTAACACCAGGAAATGGATCACTAAACTCCTTTGTTTAAATCGGATTCAGGAGGAGGAAATCATTACATGAGAAATGTGACTCAAGAACGCTTCTGCTTTATCAGACTGCTTTTTAAGACTCAACGTGGCGTGGAACTTAAGTGCTCTGGTAAAAAAAAAGCGGTAAAATGCTCCGCGTGCCACACTAACGCCAAACATATGCATCTTTAGCCCCAAATAATTCTCACGCTGAGCAGTTATTGTCAGTCAACTAAAACTGAAGGTTTAAAATACATTTAAACTGGTTAGTCTTACTACTAAATCAAATTTCTCAAGGACATTTTAAATATGGGCCTTCTGCTTGGGAAATTCATCTATACAAATACATCATTTATTAGTTGATCAATATTTTGCATTAATACTTTTAATCTGTAAATTTACTCAAATTGTCACATATGAATATAGTTTTGAATTGCGTTAGAAAAGTCTTTATTGACAAGCAGAAGCTTTTTTTTACAGATTGTCTTGATTAGAAATTAAAAAACTACATGGTACTAACATAAAGTCTGTAAAAAAGGAGAGTCATGGGGACCCACTGAACCCATTTGCATTCAGATATCTTGAGGTCAGAGGTCAAAGGACCCCTGTGAAATGGCCATGTTGTTTATCTATTGCCAAACTTTAGCCTAACTTTTGAGCCTTATGTCGCCCCCTTCCCAAAAAGCTAGCATGACATCGTTGGTACCACTGGATTCATTGCGTGTATTTTTGGATGATAGCAGTATCATCACTCTAGCTTTAAAACTCAGCGGGGTAAAGATGAGAATATCAGCCGGTGACTAATGCGATTAAAAACAATTAGCCTGTTAATTACAGATATTAATGGCAAAGACATTGATGCGTTAACTCTGAAAGTCAAAATTTCAAGCATCAGCCCCAAATGTCCTAAAAGCCTAAAAAATATGTCCATTTAGATTTAGATAGAAATATAATACACTTCAAATAACAGCATACAGTCCTTAAGAATAACTCATGTTACCCCTTTTTTATTCATATTATTATTTCTAATCTCTCACTGGCCCCCAGTTCAAAGCAGCCTGGAGCGGGCTGCTGATGAGAGGGATTTATGCTCGGGAAGAAAAGAATCTGATTTTCAACCTCTGCAGCACGACTTTACGAACTTTGATGTCCCTGTTTAGCAAAGGTGAGGAACGCCGTGACAAAGTGTTAAAAGTGTCAATTTTATGGAAATACAGCGTGAGAAATGTAACACCTGTTTCACAGCAATTTTGACATGTCGATGGCTGCGAGAACCTGACGGCACAAGTCTGCGGTGTCAAACAAAAAAAGCCAATTCTCAGGAGCCACTGAGTGACAAACTGCACAGTGACGCTGCAGTAAAAACTTGTTTTCAGGAGCTTTCTGTACATTTTGTCCACAGCATTGAGTTTGAATAGTTTGATTCTTTTCCTCAGGTCGAGTCAGAGCACATTTTGTATTTTTATTAGTCAGTTGCGACAGTATCCGTGTCCAGTTTTATGTATTTTGCAGTCTCTGCTGCCAACAGACTGTAAAATAAGAACCAATAACTGTAAAGTCGACAGGCACCAACAGGCAGTGAATTGTTATTCAGAGGCGTACAAGTGCCTGGATGAGCCTTATGTGTCTAAAGGTTCACAGACACCAGGCAGTCAGCAAACCACTAATCTTTATCTTGTGCTCCGATACAAAAAATCAGATTACAGTGAGAGGAAGAAAACACAGTAAGTAAACAGTTTTTTCTGGGCGACCGCAGCTCGTTGTGGTGAGTCAGCTCAGTCACCAAAAGAAAATGTCACTGTATATTTCTGCAAACCGTGTTTTTAAAGTGACGTAGTTCTGATTACATGTTTGAGAGCTGAGTGTCAGTGGGAGGCGGAGGGGACGCCGGACGGTGTGAGAGCAAGGAAACACAACTGCCACGCTGCAGATTTCTGCATAACACTGTTTCCCATCAACCAGCTAAACACTGCGGCATTTCCGGCAGCAATTGTGTCATTCAAACTGCATGCTTTTTAGCAATAAATCTTGGAATTTGTAGCAGCAATTATGCCAAAAAGGTGTGTTTTTTACAACATCACAGCATTTTTCCAGTGGCTGAAGCAGTGCCAGCAAAACTTGTTTACTATCAACACATTTCTGCATTTCTAGCTGCAGCTGTGCCACCACAACGGATGTTTTTTACTGACATATTTTGGCATTTCCAGCGGCAAATGTGCCACATAACTGGGTGTTTTTAGTGACACACAGCTGCATTTCCAGCTGCAGTTGTGTCAGCAAAACTGGGTATTTTTAGCAGCATTTCTGGTGACAATCGGCCACCAATTTTTTCAATTAAATAATTTATTCTTTTTTTTTTTTTAATGGACAACACATCATGGCATTTCCAGCACTGATTGTGTCAACCAAACTTTTTTTTATATTAAACACAGAGGCACTTGTAGCACAGATCGTGCAACCAAAACTGAGTGTTTTTGTAGTGACAAATTTCAGCATTTACAGCTGATACTGTGCTACCAACACTTGGTGTTTTTATATTTCAATATTCTGCATTTTAAAGCAGTGTTAATGACACCATAACTAGGTGTTAAAGGCAGAAACACGATCTTTAATAACCATAACTGATTGCTTTTTGTGCCTACACATAACTACATGTTAATGATTGTGAAACATAAAAAAAAAAAAAGTTTCAACATATTGCCTTCATAGCATATACATGTTTTATAACTGGTTTGCAGAATGTGCAATGCAAACATTTATTCTGGTGATTGGATCAGGTGTGATCAAAATTCACTCTATAAACAAAATGTTCATAAATGATGTCCATTATGTTCTGTTCTGTTATAGGTGTAAATGGTAAAAATGAAAGGTAAATGTCCTTTCATCAGAGCAACTCTACAGTATAAGCACAGCAGTGGGGTAAAATGTCTCACCAGGCGGGACAATATCAGAACAAGCCTTGTAGTCCGTTAAAACAAACGGACTGAAGTGCTTGGCCAGAGTTAGTCTGGGTCAGGGACCTGGAAATGCAGCCAGAGGAACCCACTGAGCTCCAGAGAGTCCACTGTTGCTCCGGGACACTACAGGGGAAAGTTGAGAAATGCAAATATCTCCTGATGAAGTGCAAGCCTCGTTAAAGACTGAAAAACACAGTTGTTCACCACTTCGTTTCACTTGCGGAGTGGAGATCGCTTCCAGCACAGATACATGACCGCAATAGTTATCAGTCTCGCCAACTCGAGCAGGACTGTTTTACTAAAACCTTTCAACAATGCACAGTGTTTTAAAAAAGAGCAAAAAAAAAACAATTCTGTACTCAGGAAGCAAACTGTGTAACAGGAAACAGTGCAGAGTCGTGTTATCAAAATATATCAATTTATCAATGCAATTTGATTCCGAATATTTGAGATGGTGTTATTGTACACCCGTACAAGCTGTACTTTCTTGCTCTCTATTATTGTTAATGTTTACTCCAGTCTTTCTGCTGCTCTGCTACTATACAAAATAAAAGTTGCAATGTTTTACCTTTGATATATTAGTCTTTCAATAAAATACTTCAATTTTATGCCTTCAATGTCAATATTTCTACACTGAAAATGGTACCAATTATCAGTATTTTTCAATGTATTGTATCAAAGTTAGAAATTCCACTATCTTAACAACACTCCTACTTCGCTCAGGAGTACCATCCTCAAATCTCTGGGCATCATGGATATTTGTACCCAATGTCTTTGAAATCAGTACAATAGTGATGTCGGGGATCGCCAAAAATCCATCCTCCTCATTAAGGTGTGTACAAAATGTCACTATTGATGTAACAGTGGTTTTATGCATTGTATAAACTGACAAACTGTATTTTCTTAAACATATATTATATTATATTAAGAAAACAGAGGCTAAATCCTCTTTGTCATGATCAAGTTAACTCAGACTAACTTGGTTTTCTGAAGCTGCTAACACTTAAAAAGAACAAAGTAATTTCACTTGTCATTTTTAAGTTGAAACAACTTCATGAAATTAAGTAAATGCAGCTATATTTCAAGAAAACTTAACACTAAGATATAAAGTAAACATAAATTAACCTTTTTTTCTTAAGCCAGTCGGTTTCCCAGAGTATTTTAAGTAAGATCAACCTGTCAGGTTTTACAGTGAACCATCATATACAGTCATAAATGAGCCCAGATCTCGGACTTTACCAGTTTTAAGTGGAATTGTTGAATTCTTAAACAGATAAAAAAAAAACTACATGAGCTATCAGACTATTTCAACTATTGAAAAAATTCCACACAAGCAAAAAAAGCTGTTTAAAGGCGACCTAAAAGTAGATACATGCCATAAGTTTAATGGGGTAAATCAGTGAACAAAGCTTTTTTTATAATCCCCCCATCAAAGCTTTATGGTCAAACGCTGGTGTTGAGCGATCTTTGTGGATGCGGTTCACAAGTTCATAACGTACAGAAAGAAGGGGATTTGTGCGATAACAGGGTTGAAACTGGGTGCGGGAGAAAAAAGACGAGAGGGCTGCATATAACAGATGTGTCTCAGAGTCAGCGTGGATCGACACATTTATTAGAATGGCGCCTTATCTGCTCTACGACACTAACAATGCTTCAGTGTGGGTCGGCCTTGAGGTTATAAAACTTCCATCTGACATCCTCCGGCTTCTCTATACGACAACAAATCACCGTGGGAACGTTTTTAATATGTTCATCTCTGCTTTACCAAAGATTGCTGCTTTAAAGGTTTTCTCCAATTTTTAATAACAGAGCTGTTATTTCACGGTGCGTGAGGATACGGCTGGCGGCACTGATGACATCCCCTTATGAAGAAACTCGAAACTTCCACATTTCTGACGCACCATTAGTGGGAAGTTTTGTTTGTGTTTATTCACTTTAGTGGGTCATTTTTTTATATCAGACATGTCGACGTTGACTTTTTTTTCTTTTTTATTTTGCTGTGGCTGTCAAAAGACTACACAGAGAGACTCTTACAACCAGCTGACAAGCAACAACAAAGACTGGTAACAATGTCCACAGGTTCCTGGATGGGACGTGTGAATTTGGGAAAAAAGAAATATACTTGCTTGCCTGAAACTTGTACCCAGCAGCCAGTTAATCAATAAGACAGGGATACCCAAACTGGTTTGCACAGGGGCCACTTTTATAAAATGACAGGAGGCTAAGGGCCAGTCACAGCTGCCCTATGCATGTTTTTTAGGATTTAAGGACATATAGGGGATTTTAGGATGTTTCTATGATTTTAAGATATTTCTATGATTTAAGGACATTTCTAGAATTTAAAGAAGTTTCTAGGATTTAAGGACTTCCAAGATTTTAGGACATTTCTGGGATGTAGGGACATTTCTAGGGGTTTAGAACATTTCTAGGATTTTGAGACATTTCAAAGATTTAAGGAAATGTCTAGGATTTTAGGATGTTTCTAAGATTTCAGGACATTTCTAGGATTTGAGGACATCTTTAGGACTTGAGGACATTTCTAGGACTTAAGGACATTTCTAGGATTTATGGACGTTTCTAAGATTTTAGGACACTTCTTGGGTTTTAACACATTTCTAGAAGTTTCAGAAGTTTCTAGGATTTATGGACATTTCCAAGATTTTAGGACATTTTTAGGATTTCAGGATGTTTCTAGGATTTTAGTATCTTTCTAGGACTTTAGGACATTTCTAGGATTTTAGGATGTTTCTTGGATATTAGGACATTTCTAGGATTTGTTGTCACTTCTACAATGCGACAACAAATAAAGGTGGAAACACTGTTAATATTTTCATCTCTGCTTTACCAAAGATTGCAGCTTAGTGGGTCACTCTTTTATCAGACATGTTGACGTCGAGATATTTTTTGCTGTGGCTGTCAACAGACTACACAGGGAAAGTCTTACAACCAGCTGACAAGCAACAACAAAGACTGGTAGCAATGCCCACAGGTTCCTGGATGGGCCATGTGAATTTGGGGAAAAAAACCTCTGAAAGCTTCACCTAAAACTTGTACCCAGCAGCCAGTAAACCACTAAGCGCTGTGTTGTATTCATTAGAGGGTCGTTTTGTAGCGTCTCTGGCTGGGGGCCGGGCTGGGCTGTGCTGCTAGCGAGTGACAGGTTGGTGACAAGGCCTTCATCACCATCGCGGGCACACGAGTCGCGGCGCATCCCCAATCCGCTCAGTGTGTGTGGTGCAGCCCAGATCTGTCCCAGCCGTCTCACTGCTCCTCAGCTGTGACTGGGTACGAATCCAGCGCCAGACGTGATAAATATTCCATCTGCTGAGAGGCCGTTTCCCTCCCTGATCCCCTGCAGAATGAGCCATGAAAAGACCAGCTTGTCTGCTTTGTGTCTCTATATATCTCTGTGTGTGTGTGTGTGTGTGTGTGTGTTTTCCTCAGAGCCTCGTCACTCTGTGTCTTTAAATTTGTCAATCTATCCTGTCTGTCCCCTCTGCCTGTCTATCTGCGTCGTCCACCTCCTCGTCTGTCTGTTTGCTTGTCTATAAACCTGCTTGTTTTCCGTCTCTGCCCCCAGGTACATCAGCCAGTCTAGATGTCTGTTTGAATACACTATGAGCACATGTCCCACATATTTGTCCTTCCTCATTGATATGGAAATTTGAATAACTTACTTATACTATCTCAATATCTGCTTTCCTTTGTGTCGTGAAGGAAAAAAAAACATCCCCTGTCTTATTACTTTGCCCTCACTTCTCTCCCACTTTATTATGCTGCACTTTTTGAGGGACACAGGAATATTTATTGCATCTATATTCTCTGCACTGTTGCTCTGACCCTTGAGGTCCTTACTTTTGATGGCTTGTCATGTTGTTGATCGAGGAATTTAAGCTTATTCGGCTGTGGAAAAACTCACGGAAAGTCATTGTGGATAAAAACTGTCAGCTAAAAACGTCTCTGACGTGTCCTCGGTATGACTTCTTATCATTCCCTGCTAGTTTACCTGTTTGAATATCTAGTCTGTCTGTACGATGTCCACTGTGATTCTTCAGCACAATCTCATCCCAACTCATAAAAAATTGCTGCACGGTCAGTGCTGTTACGTCTACATATGACATGCTAGGTTTCCTCCTGCATTTGATGTTGTCTGGGACAGTGAGTCAATTCATGACTGTCACATGCATGCTGTCTTTTCAAAATGCACTTCCGCACTTTCACACGAAATGTACAGTTTCTGCTCGTTAGATGCATATAGTCTTTTTCAAAATTAGAAGTAAAACACCTCGTATTTACTTTTATTTCCTTGTGCAACAAAAGCATGGGGTTTAGAAAAATACATCATGGTTTGGCCAAAAAGCGAACAGTGGTCTGCTATCTGGCCAGCTCGTGGCGTATCATACTGCCACTAAAGATGTCGTCTGGCTGTGCTATAAACTGATGCCAACCACCTGCTAGCTTACCCCTGCAACACATGCCATCCAGCTAACCGGTGGCATTCATTCTGCTATCAAAGGTATACACTGACATCAGCGAACTGCCACGAAAGGTGCCGTCTGGCCAAGCAGTGGGCGTATCATGCTGCCACGAAAGGTGCAATACAGACAACCAGCAGCGTATTATAGTGCAGCAAAATGTCCCATCCGGTAAACTTGCAGCATCTCATACTGATGCAAAAGCTGCCGACCGGCTGCTGTATAAACTGACAGCGTATTATATGGCCACAGGAAGTGCCATCCGACCTGCCGGTGGTGTATCATACTGCCGTGAAAAGTTCCATCCGCCTACATCGTAAGCTAATGGCGCTCTCATCACACCACAGCAGCAGGTGCCATCTGGCCAAGTGTTAGGCACATCATACTTCAATAAAAGGTGCAAAATGGATAATACTGCAGTAAAAGGTACTTTCTGGCAGCATCTCATACTGCTGCAAAAAAAAGTGCCATCAGGATGTCGTATAAACTGGCAGCATATTATATGGCCACAACAGGTGCTGTCCAACCAACGAGCAACATAACATACTGTCGCAAAAAGTTGCCATCTGGCTCTATTATAAATCGGCACCGACCAGCAGTGCTGCTTTAGATGCAATCTGGCCAAAAAGTTGCATACCATACTGCCCCAAAAAGCGCTGCCTGGAAATGTTATGATTGGACACCACCCGCCAGCATATCATACCGCTGCAAAAGACGACATCCTGCCGACCCTGGTGTACCATACCAGTCCGACAGATGCTATCCGGCCATCCAGCGGAGTATCATACTGCCACAAAAGGTGCCATCCAATGGCAGTTTGAAGTGACACTGTGAGAAAAGGCTGGATTTTTAGGCTATGTGCCTGTATATGTGGCATACTTTTTGGACAAGGACCCAGGCAGCCAGCGGGGAAATCTGCAGAGAGACCGAACGACAAAGCAGGTTTCCCCCGGAGACTCAGCTCCACCTCATGCACATCTTATCATTGAGCAGAAAGACAAAGCAGGATATGCAGCAGCCCAGGGACACAGTATTCCACCGAGTCGATGCCTCTGGGCGGGTGACCTTCAGTGCTCTCACTGTAAATCCTTACATTCATCTGGTGTGCGCACTATCTCAATGTGACAGAGAGCCCGAGCTTTGATAGCGACTTCTATTCAAAGTTTAATGATTTCCAGGGCTCAGACTAAGTCCTCGGATGGAGCCGTGGCCCTAACCTGTCCTCACACTCCTGATCTTGATGTACTGAGGGCTCAAGGAGGAAATGTACCACAAAAGTGGCACTTTGTTGGGGGGGGGGGTTTGACTCAGCCAGCGGCAGGGGTGACAAAAGCTGATCCAGTGGCCCAGGCTGAACAAATTACGTGTTTCCACATTCACTGCACTTAGCCGGGTCTCACTTGGCCAGTTTTACTGCAAAAGGAGATCTCCGCCATTTATGAAATGTGACTCAAAGTGTGTTTAAAGGAGCAATAGGCTATATTTTAAGTGTCCCATGGAACAAAATGGCTGTTTAATATCTACAGGGGGTTAATAAGGTTGGTGGTGATGCTGCAGGGCACTGTGTCAGTTCAAAGATGTGTATGGGCTATTGCTAGAAACTCGAGTTATCATGAGAAGATTATACATAGTTTAGAATATTTAAAGGAAATCATTTAAGTAAATATCTGAGTTTATGTGAAAACTGTGACTGAAAACTGAAGCCGATGCTGCAGAGCTCAAAGACACAGAGCCAGCACTGGCTGATCTAAAATATGTCTCGACCTCTGCAGAGAAAGTGCAAACTTCACTCTAAAAACAAACTGAAAACCTTTACCAAGAGGCTTTAACCCTTAGGGCCCACTGCAATATTACACACACTCGTATTGCTCTGCGCACAAAATGTGCTTTGCAAAATCAAGCTTTAAAAAATATTATACATTAATAATATTTTCAATTTTCAATTACTTATTTTTTTAAGCAGCAACAGTCATAATCATAAATACCTATTATTTATTAATTATTATAATTTTAACCCTTTAAATGCCAGGTTTTTGTCAGGACACCATTATGTTTTTTGATGATCACAGTCTGGATATGACAACGATTTGCAGCAACACTGATTGTCACCTGGTGGAAAAAACATGTATTTTCTCCATATGCCAGATATGTTAAAAATAATGTCCCCAGGTGGAAAATAGTAAAAATGACAAAGTCCAAGTCAAAAGCCCAGAATGACACCCAGAAATAATACAAGTCCTGTTTTTCTGCTCTGATGGCTGTGGGATCAAAAATGTCAGTTTGAATGGGTTTCAATGGAGCATTTTTTGACCTGAACAGTCTGAATGTAACTATTTAGTTCACACAGTGTATTTTAGATTAGAACACAAATACATAATCTTGCCAAAGTTTAGATCATAAGCACGAACACAGCCAAAATAATTAGAAAATAAAGAATGAAAAGTGCAGAAATAAGACAAACAGTCCCTAAGGGTTAAAGCTCACCCCGACTTTTAGCCAAGAACGTTTTGCTGAGAGGATTCTGCTCGACCTACAGTCGCAAATATCTCTTTCTCCATCTGTTATTGAACTGTCATACTTATATGAACTAAAATCATTTACGATAACCAAATCAATCCATTCAGCTTTACAGACGGGACCATCTACACTCCAGAGATGAAAAACAAACAATCGCAGGGAGCTCTCACTTCATTTGTGCCTCGCAGTCTCCTTTCGGCTTTCCAAACACTTGCTAATTTTATCTCAGGTAAGTGTTTTTCATTCTGCTCCATAAGACTACACATCCAATTCTGCATAAAGACATCAGCATGCATGAGTGACTTGCTCAATTTCAGCAGTGGGAGAGCGATTGCTTAATGCACTCGGTGCCGCTGAGAGGTCTGGAGGCTTAGATTGCTTCAGAGTCGGTTACAAGACAACAAAAGGTTTTTCTAACAAGAGTGTGTCTTTAATTATTCAAAAATGACAAATAAGTACTCTTTGGTGCCCACCGTCCCTGCATCCTTCACAAAAGACATCAGGGAGATGTCATTAAACTTTAAATTCACCGTCGTGCTGTGCCGGGTGGTAAAAAACCTTTCATCATATCAGCGTCTCTGCTTCTGTCCAAGAGTCTGTTAGCCTCCATTAAACACAGAAACCAGGGATCACGCTGGCTGATAGCAAAACAGGAGACGCGAAATGAGCTTCTTTCTGTTTGTTGTTCTCTGTCAGCTGTGCAGCAGTACAGTAACTGAAAAGTGCCACTTTTAACTTAGTTTCAACTCCACACAAAGTCCTTTTATGGCCACGCAACAAAGAGGCCCCTCTTGAGATGATCATATTTGGAGCAAAATCTGAAAACATCAGTCACTTCGCTTTGAAATAAAAAGCTTTACGATAAAACGTGTTATCCATAATGTGCTTTACTTCCACATCAATAAGCACGTATTTCAAAGGCAGAGTCATATTTTACCCCTCTTGGTTGTCTTGTTTTAAAGCTACGGTTGGCAAACTTTTATGAAAATTAACTTTTTGACATATTTTCAGAAATTGTCAGTAAACGTATATAAGACAGATAATCTGCTACAAAAAGCTGTCATTAGCTAAAATCTACTTTTACCAACTGAAAACAACCAATCAGATATGATGAGTTCCTAAAACAGCTGTCAATCATGCCGATCACTGCTGCTGACCTGCAGTCAAACCATCAAACTAAGCAGCGCTGATCAAATATGCCTATTTCACACCTCAGTGTAATAAGAAAGATGTTTTAGTGTACTGTTTAGCTGCCATATAAAAGAAGTTTCAGCAAACTGACAGAATGTAGTTTTTATAAGTTACCTACTGGAGCTTTAACCCTTTGAAACTTGAGCAGATTGGCTTGACTTCTACCAAAAAATACCACAAGAGGCAATAAACAAGGGCAATGAGCATTGACCAGTGAGAAAAAGCCCCAAAATTAGTAAAACATTACATGAAAACTGACGGAAAGAAAAAAAAAAATACCTTAAGAAAGTTCAAAATAATATATATATATATATATATATATATATATATATATATATATAATATATATATATATATATAATTATAAACATTATGTTTAGAGTTTTCTGGACATTTTCCCCTATTTTTTTGTTTTTTGAATCGAATAACTTCCCCCACAGCTAATTTTTGTGTCACCTTTCAATTTTTTTTTTTTTTTTTAGCAATTTGTGGTTTCTTTTTTCCTTTTTTCCATGTTTTTAAAGAGAATAATTTTCTCAGGTCCCAAAGGTTTAGGGTTCTTGTGAAAATCTTCAGCAAACCTGATATGGATCCAGGTTCTTAAGGGTTAAAGTAAAATCTTGCTTGCCTATAGGAAAGTATTGTTTATTGGGGTTAAACTTTTATATTCAGCTCTATGTGCTCCTGCAGTTAATAACATGTCCTGTTTCAGAAAGGTTTGGGGTATAATAGAGAGGGAAGATAACACTCACTCTTACAAAATGACTTTTCGCCAACAACTAAAACAAATTATGTTTTTTCCCCTCTTACACCAGGAGATAACATGCTTTGGAACCGCTTCCAAAACGCGTATCTGGCAATTTGGAAATGAACTCTTCAAGCAGAATATTGTGCATCGGAGGCGAGTAGGCAGCTGAGTTGCAGAGTGTCGTCTGTGTTTTTCATACCGAAGAATAAGCAGGAAGAGGGAGGAAGACTTCAAAGCGGCTTTTTTGTACCACCAGAGTATTCCATGGATAATAGACTTAAGGGGAAGATTTATCAAACAGCACACTTGAGGACTCTAATGTGAGATGTGAATGTGAGCGAGGGAGAATGTGTGTGTCTGCGTGCATGCTCGAGTGCTTGAGATGTGTGATTTTTTCTTTTTTTGTGTGTGTGTGTGTGTGTGTGCTTTCTAGGTGCGATTAACACCGCAGGCAGGTTCATGGGTGCCATCTTTCCTTCTAAATTTGTGAAGTGAATATGCTAATGAGCTGCCCCGCCTGCCCACGCAAACACACACAGCAGCTCCCTCGCAAGCCGTCCACCTACAAACAGACTCCGGGGGCCGCGGGCTTATTTATGCAAACCTCTCCTGTTGATCTCTGCCAACTTTGATACGTGTTGAATAATTCCCATCAGCACACAGTCATCTTCCAATCCAGAGCCCTATCAGTCACAGCGAGCAGTATTGAAAAAGCATTAGGTGTGCACTCATGCCCCATCGTCAGGCTGCAAACATTCGAATTGACTCGATGATTAAGCACGGCCGACTGCGTGTGCGTGGTAGAATAATGGCCTAATACTTATCAATATTAAGCAGGGGGTCTTTCTTGTTACAGCTTCGCAGCGAAGTCATTAATTGTGCAGCGTTCGTGAAAAATATGCAAATTGCCGTTGACATTCTGATATGTAAATGATGTCACTTTTTTAAAAAAAACGAGAGAGTTGAGATTATGCGCTTGCTTGTAGATGGCGCCACACAAGAGCTGTGCAAAGTGGAAAAAACGCATTTTATTATTGGTTTATTGTATTTATTCAAAAGACCAAAAGAGTCAATACCATTTAAGGACATCCAATTCTCCACTTTAATCTGCTCCTAACACAAACTTAACAGCATGATTCGGGCGACGGCGTTGCAATAATTTTATTATTTCCAGCTGCAGTCAGTGTTGCTACCAGACAACACCCCGCTGCTGGTGCTGCTGCCCGAGCACGCACACACACACAGACACACAGACATGGTGTATAAAACTCACTGCTGATCTCAACAACAACACAAATTGTGACAAACGGTGCGGGCAGCGTGTGAGTATTGATTGCAGGTTGTGGAGCTCGCAGGCGGGCGATGATGACAGGTGAGGTCAGAGGGACCTTGCCACGGTCCTGTGATATAGCGGCCACTGAGACAGAGAGCTGATAGAAGTTGAGGGGGAAGGAGACAGAGGTGTGTATGGTCCAGGCGACACTGTCTGCACCACAAATACTCAAAATTGCTTTGCTAGGGTGCCACTTTTGCCAAATAGCAGGGGGCCAGGGGCCAGTCGCAGCAGCACCACACATGTCTCTAGGGTTCTAGGATATTTCAACGATGTCAGGAGATTTATAAGATTTTAGGAGGTTTGAAGGATTTTGGGACATTTCTAGGATTTTGGGACATTTCTATGACTTGAAGGAATTTCTAGAATTTAGGACATTTCTAGGATTTTAGAACAATTCAAGCATTTTGGGAAGTTTTATAGGGTTTTAGGAGATTTGTAAGATTTTAGGACATTTCTAGGATTGTAGGACATTAGGGGCTTTGCTAGGGCCTCTGTTGGGGGTGCAGGCGATCCTTCACTGGCACTTTTTTTGATAAACAAACTCTATTTTGAAGCTGTTTTATGCACTCTGGCACCTTATAAAAGTATATACACAATTCTCTGTGTGAATCACTTTATATTCATTGTGAATGAAATGGTTGGGGAGCCACCCAGCACCTTATCAGGAGCCAGATTTGACCCCGCGGGCCGTATGTTGAGCATCACTGGTCTACAAGTGGCCCATGACATCACATCGAAACTTGACTTTGAATGTTCATATTTCTCTGTTTCATAAGATATGTGTGATTTAATAGTAATCCATAGTAAAGTAAGTAGACGTTTACCAATCAGAAATGACCACAGATGATGAAAAGAAATCTTGGTTCAAAATATGTTTGGAGATTTCTCTAGAGGCTTTCAGCTCTATGGGACAGTCATCGTAAGTGGATGAAGTTTGCTCAACGAATTGTTCAGAAAGTAAGTTGAAGACCGTGACAGGAGGTTTGAAAGCTTGTCGCTTAGTGTAAGAAGCTAAGAAAGCTAAGAAAACAGGTTTTCAGGGCTTTCAAAAACACTGTTTGGAGACCCACTATGACACTTTATACTTCAGTTAGTGCTGCAGGATTCTGGATAAAACCAGCGTCACTATTCTTCCCACAAAGAATTAAGATAACCGTTTATTTTCTTTGCTTTTCGTGGATTGGTTGGATACAGGGTTCAAAATTACAAAGCACCAAATGCAGGTAGATTTTCTGTTTGGCGAGTAAATCTCAGAAGGCTTTCTGCCACACTGGTAGGTAAAAGTTTGCACTTAAATAGTAACTAAACCCCCTTTTGTGGCTTGATGGCCTCCTCCCTGGAACGTAAAGAAAATCTTTAAAGAAGGGCCTGAATGGGACCGGGGGGGGGGTTACATAAGAGACGCCCAGTCGTCCAACTGTGCCGCCTCTTGATCCACAGCACCTCCCTGCCCCCTGCACACATATAAAGTAATCGGCTGGTGAGAGGGCAGCGACAGGTTTTCCCTTGCAAAAATTTAGCCCAACTTTGTAGCATCCTATTTCTGACAAGCTAGCATGAAATGCCTGGTACCAGTGGATGCTTAGGTAGACTAGTGTTATTAGTGCTTTTATTTTTGTGTGATGTATTTCTCTCAACATCATTATACACGAGAGTTTACGCTCAGTGATCCATCAAGACTAAATAAAGATTCAACTAAATGACTCCCTATATTTGTAATTTGTGTTGATATTTGTTGTTGTATTTATTTGCTTTGTTTGGTATCTATTTATTACTGCTTGCTGTGAAACAAATTGCCCCTCTGGGGATAATGAAGATATCCTGGACCTTGAACCACTCACTTACAAAAGAGTGTATTACAGCCCCTCAGTGATAACAATGTGAGCCAACATCGCAGGCG
Organism: Plectropomus leopardus; assembly: GCF_026936395.1. Lineage (NCBI taxonomy): Eukaryota > Metazoa > Chordata > Actinopteri > Perciformes > Serranidae > Plectropomus > Plectropomus leopardus. The sequence goes on along the minus strand of NC_142189.1, from coordinate 3,146,702 downwards.
GTCCTGCAAGAGTAAGAAATACAAGAACAACACCAGCAACCTACTAATCTCATGCCTATGAGTTTATTGGGCACAAAACAAAGTGCTAATATTTTCTACTGCTTTTTGTGTCTCTATTATATTCAGCTTATTAATTATGATTTTGTTTTGAAACATTTCCAGAGCTTTAAATATGGCAAATTTGCTCTTTTGACTGCCATCATCATCTTTCAATCCTACAGATTTGCAAAGAGCGACCTTTTTCTGCAAGTGGCACAATGTTTCTGTCAGGATTTTTTTTGTTACTCTTCTAAAGCTTTTGGCTGTTAGATTTGTTTTTGTGAGTTTCATTCGGCACAATTTGCCACATGGTGCAGTGCGGTCTTATCATCTATTGACAGCAACATATAAAAAATAAGAAATAAGAAGCACCTGGTTTGATGCAATAGATCTCCCTGCTTATGCAAAAATCTAAATCTAAGACTGCATAGAGGTGAGATAACTCCAATAAAACCTACAAATGTCACAGTTCACATAAATACAAATCTGTGAGGATTTAAGAGAAAAGCAAGGAGAGAAAATTGATTTGACTGGAAGAAAAAAAAAAGGGCAAGTGGAAAGAAAGGTCATAGAGAAAGAAAAAGTGAGAAAGAGATAGAAAAGAAGTTTAAGGTGGAGGAGAGTAAAGGTGAGAGGAGGAATGATAACGCCAAGGCTTAATTACAGGTCCGTCCCCTGTTCTCCAGGTCAGACCATGATTCACAGCCAGTGGACAAGCACTCGTGTGTGTCTCAGTGTGTGTGTGTGTGTGTGTGTGTGTGTGTGTGTGTGTGTGTGTGTGTGTGTGTGTGTGTGTGTGTGTGTGTGTGTGGTTAGAGGAGGGGTGGGCAAGCAGCCACCAGCTGCACAGAAAGTCCATAACCTTATCACTGCGAGGAGGGTCAAAGATATGGACTCAAACTACTGTAAATAATATGCTCATTGTGGGGGGACAGAGGGGGAGACGGGGTGGAGGAAAGGAGGAGAGAGAAAGGAGGAGAGATAGATGGACAGAGAGGTCAAGTAACAGAGGGGCAGGAGACAGAAGAAGTTAGAGGTGACAAGAAAACTTTACGTCTGTCTGAAAGCAGAGAGAGGTTTATAATATATAATATTTCAGATGCTACTATTATGAATAAAAATATGACGCTAAAAGGGGTGTAACTCACTGGTTTCATCATATTATATCGATACTTTAGTAAACGATACGTTATTTTCCAATATCACAAAGTCTGCCACTCATTTGTCAAGGGCAGAACACTAAATGAGCAAAATAAAATGACAAAAAAACGCCCCAAAAAATCAACTGCTAATGTAAAAGCCAAGATATTCCTCCAATCATTAAATCCGAGAAGGTATTGATTTTTTTATTTTAAGTAAGTCAATTTTATTTATAGCTCATTATCACAAATCACAACTTGCCACAGAGGCCTACGACTTCCCTCTGACCCTCACATCGACTGAGGAAAAACTCACCCCAAAAAAAAAACAATAACGAGGGGAAAAATTGCAGAAACCTCATTTTTTTAAAATTCCTCATTCCCCCCTCATAAGTAACAAACAGTCCCTGTGTCTAACCACCGAGGGAGGCCAGTGTGGCGGCTAGGAGCACGTGCAAAGCGCCGAGTCAAAGTCTGACTTTGTTCACATGACAGAATAGCTCGACTTCCAATCAAATTATCTCAGTGTTTTAGTTCGATTTCGAGAAATTCGATTTAGTCTGATTTCAGTTGGATTTACACGTATTTTAAAAGTCCAGTTTTAGTCGGACTAACTCCATGATTCGACTTTTCTAACATCATGTAAACCCGCTGAATGCTAATGTCCCGTAGCTTCGGCTGGGAGAGAGGGGGGATTTCAGAGCAAAGATAATGAGTATCAGAGTTTGAGACAGAAGGAGGGGAAGAGATATTGTAACTCCAGGGACAGAGAGAGAGGGACACATACTGTAATGCAGCATGGAAAGAAAAGGAGCAAGGTTATAAAACCTCAGGGACAGAGATAGGAGGACGAGTACAGTCTGTATAACCTCAGACACGCTGAAAGATGATAGAAGATACAGAAAGTGAATAAAACCTGAACACGGGCTCCAACACAACAGAAGTGCCGTAGTTATACATCCACCGCTGCGACTTCAAACTCAAAGGGGAATACATGTGATTTATGTAACCATGGTGATGCTCCATGGCGAGAGACGGAGAAACGGAGACGGGAAGTAGAAATATAACGTTTACAAGACGCACTACAGGACGGCTAGGGAGCGAGATGAAGGGGAAAACTGCACAGAGCAGAGCAGCGACTCAAAGAGCTTCTATCTAGAACAGCAGCTCTGGCCGTGTGAGCCTATAGACGCGAGGGTTAATCCCGGCCATCAAACAGCTCCGCAGGCTGTAAACTCTCTATAATGTTTCCACAACACCTCCCTCCATCGCTATCACTTGTCCTTTAGATGACTCAACTCACCGCCATCTGACGAGCACATTTATAAAGCTGCAAAGCCTGGCTCTGCTATGACGAGTGAGTGCAGCCTGTGACAGTCACACTCACTCCTTTTGTTTGTTTGCGTGTGTTTTTTGACGCTGTTCTTTACACAGCGAGGCAGAGCTGACTGCAGAGTGAGATGGTTATCACAGGACAAAAACGTTACATAAAACCCTGTAACTGTGAACATTATCACGCAGTTGAACTGATTTAATGCTGTTTTTCCGGCGTGATGAGACTGCGTGGTGTTTCATTGTGTCAGATTGGGCGATCGTTGAGTCGTACATTTTTGCGTTGATTTTGGTGAGATGTGTTTCCCACACAGCGTTCCCATGACCAATCACAACATATAAATGGTGGCGTTGTTATTATATGCTGCTGGTCAGCAGGACAGCACCAGGCCCATCTACATGTAACGTCCACAGGCAGGGTCACCTGTGAATACCAGCGGACGGAGCCCGCGGCGTGTGAATAAAACGCTGAAGGACGCCGTCGATAATAACGCTGCCAGAAACCACATAATATAAGGCGTGCTGCTTCATCCTGCCATGTTCCTTTGTTGACATCAGCCTGCTTCTTACTGTGATATCTGCAGTTTAATGTCAAAATGGTTTAGTTTTAGTGGGTTAGTCTTGTTTTGTGAACCGGTTTCTGCTTCATTCATAATATAAAAGGTGCAGTGAGCTGCGTGCTGTAGGGGGTTAAAAGGTGAACACATTCCTGCGAGTTGCTTTGGGACTGCATCTATAATAATCTGGCCAGTGTGCATTTTAATTATGGTTGAGCTCTTTTATTAGTTTCTTACTTCTGAAATGACCTTTTGTGGACAGTGGTAAAACTTGAGAAATAATTTCCTACGTTTTCAAAGGTGACGTTTAATCATGATCTTAAAGTTAAAATTACTCATTTAATTTGTTCAGCTCAGTGTCGAGAGATCTTAACAAACCCAATCAAGTGAATTCAACACATGATTATGAGTGAGTTTAATTAGTCTGACACTGCTGATGGCTCTAACTCAAGAACAAGCCTTTTTTAAATTATGAGTGTGTTCAATGTTGCATCAATGATTAAATTAATTTTGCAAAACAATGAAAGAAAAGGAAATTAACCAAAACAGGGAGGCAGACTGTTCCATGTTGAGTTAAATTAATGAAAATAAGGCCAGCAGATCTATTCCACGTGGAAGTGATGACACTGTGTGTCCTCTGCAGAATAAATAATGCCCCAAAATAAATATCAGCTTCTCCCGTGGCTGTTTGCAGGCTCTGCTGCAACTGTGTGCCTCAAATAACAACATGGGTAAAGGGAGTTTAGGTGGGTTTACCCCCCACCGTCCCGGCTCGTAGCCGCGACCTCCCACAGTTTTTCTCACTCGAAAACATGCTCTGATTAAAGAGGGGAACGGAAATACTCGTTTCCTCATGCGAGATCCTGAACCAACAGGACGTGTTTTCCAGCAGAGAGAGGACTAATGTTTCACCCGACACTCACTTTCACTGTTTATTATTTTCTTGATTAACTGATTAGTTGCTTGGTCGATAAAATGCTGGAAAATGGTGAAAGATGCTAATCAGGGTTTCCAAGATGATGTCTTCAAACATTTTTAATATTATTTTTTCTGCATATATATATTTTTTGTCCATGTTGGACGTTAAAAGTTACTCAGTGAATCCAATTAACTGATCATTAAATTAGCTGGTGACTTATTGATTAATTGATTCTTTGTTTGATCTTTAAAATGTCAGAAATTTTTCAGAAATGTCTATGAAAAGCCGAGATGAAATCCTCAAATGTGTGTTTTTTTTCTTTCTTTAAAAGTTACTCAACCCGACTCATTGATTATTACATTTTTTGGAGATTATCTTATACTTGATAACTAACTGATTAATTGATTAGTTATTTCGTCGATTTAAAGTTGAAATTTTTCGATGAGTATTTCCCAAAGCCCAAAAGTTAAAAAGTTACTCAAGCCAATTTGTCAATTATGAAATTAATTGCAGATTAATTTAATAGTTCACAAATAAACTGGTTAGTTATTTGGTTTTTAAATATAAAAAAATTGGTGAAAATGTTTTTTTCAGTCCTTCCAAAAGCCTGAGATGACATCATCAAAGGTTTTGCTTTATCCATGTTTGAAGTTTTTTTCCTGTTAAGTTACTCAAACCAGTTAACTGATGGTTAAAAGAGTTGGTGACTGCTTTAACACTTTGCAAATGCTTGAATAATTAATTAGTTGTTTGATGGTTAAAATCAGATAATTCTGAGTTTATTTCTGAAAATAAACACATTTGGTCATTATGTGTGTCGGACAGAAAAAAACATGCACTTGTGACTTTCTTTTAGGACAAAAGATACTCGTGTAACTCTCCGGACAAATGAAACTCAGTGCCAACTTTCCATTCATGAGGCACAAAGAAAAAACACCAAAACTGCAGTTCTGGCTGAGCAGTGGCGTTCGGGCACAACGGTCGGTGTCAGTGGAATAAATACAGTGTGTGTGATGCTTCTGCAGAGTGTAAATGAAAAGCCATTTTGGTGCCAGAGTCTCACCATGACTCCTTTTGGCAGCCGTCTGAAAGTGTGTTATTCTTTGTGCATTTTCATGGTTTGCAGAACACGTATGCACTCATGTGTTTGTGTACCTTTGGTCTGTGCATGACCGCAGGTACATGCATGTTTGCTTACCGAAATGAACTTTACACCGTCAAATACGATCGTGTGTGACGGAGCACGTGTAGCATGAAATAAGCTTTAAAATAGCCAATTTCAAAACTGTACACAGTGCATACTTTTAATGTATTGCTGTAAATGTCACAGCTGCAAAGGACGAAAATATTTTTCTGCATTTCATTTATGGGTGCTCGGGTTTTTTGTTGATGCTTAGCAATTTCCTGCATCAGCCACAGCCTCCGTACACGTGCACAACATGTGATTGCACAAGGCAAATAGTTCTTGATCTTTTATGAGCAGCAAATAACAGATAACCAGGCCTGCAACGCTGCAGATTGAGATCCAGTTAATTTTAAATTTATCTACTTTTCATCACCAATATGACTCATCTATTAGCTTCAAACAATCTAAAAAAAGTTACAGATTAAATGGATTATTGTATTCTGGATTACGATACAATGAAGTGATGTGGTCAATTGGGCGTGCTGGGCCTCCGCCCCTCCTGCGATCCCACCTGAGAAATACATATTAGAATGAAATATTGTTGTGTTGTGTTGGTTTAAATTTCCGTTATTACTCTCGTGAAAATCACACATCAGAAACATGGGATGATTATGTCTTTCAATAGCATTCAAACCCAAGAAAGTAAATTTGATCCCTTTCTAAAACAAAAAAAAGAAGGAAAATCCTGATGAGCAACTAAGCAAGAAATGTCCTGCAAACTGCAAAAAAAGGAAAAGTTGACATGAAAACGATTTTTTTTGAGGGAAAAAGGTCAAGAAAACTATATTTATAGAATATATATACAAACGTTTTTACCTTTATTTTCAGGTAATTTTTTGTTACGTTTTACCGGTTTAATGGTTTTGGTTTTTTTTTTTTTTTAAACAAGGACATGTAATAATATCCCACATACTCGTAAATTCTGGTACATTTTATGGACCTAAAATTGAGAGCAGGTGGGCAGCTGTCAGATTTGTGGACTTGAACAAAAACATCACAGCATCACCAACAGCATGATAATAACATCCCAAACACAAGATTCATTCATTCATGGTTTCTGCGACATAAGAAACACTTTAAAGACTAACGTTAACGTACAAAAACAGCCGATATTTGTAGCATTAACTTTTCCCAATAATCAGCAACACCAAACATCGTACCCGAACTCTAAAGCCAAGCTGCTCACTTGATTTGTGCAATTACGAACACATTATGTGCTTATTTTCATTCCCATTTCCACTTCAGGGGTTCCATTTACTGGCTCATCAGTATAAAACTATTACTAAATACAGAAAATATGATACGTCACTGTATTATTTCCAACAGCTTTTAACAAGTTGAGTGAAACACACTAAAATTAAGAAAATGACTATTAAAGCAAACGCTTATACGGTCAGATTTGTGGAAAAAGGCTCTGCAGTTTGAGGGCGCTCTGGAAGTATCTGAGCAGAAACAAGAACTCTGCTGGGAAACTAATCGATAAACACAAACATGAACATTAAATTTTGTTAGTAATGGATAATATTAAAACCCAGATCATATGAGGAGGAGGTCAGGGAGGAAAATCTGGCGTAAATATGAAGTTTTACGGCATTTTGTGATTGTCAGGGTGTAACTCTCACTTCTACCAACTGGACAAACTCACTCTGTTGTTGTTATCCAAAATTATTGTGGCCATTATCACTCTCTAACTGCACACGCAGCCAACAGCTGGCAGCAACAAGTTCAGACTAGCTTGCTGAAGGATGCTGAGAGGCATTACGGGAATAGAAGTAAATCACAAAAGTGAGAGAGAAGATGAGTCGGGTTGAGAAAAAGTGGATGCAGGAGAAGAAAAATAACAGTTTGTCAGAAAGTAATTCCTGGAAGTCTGAAATCACAGATGATTCTTACAGTGTGGGAGTGTCTGAGGGGTCATTTTTTCTCTAAGTGCTTTGATTAAGGGCACCTTGGCAGCTCTGAAGGGACGGCGGGGAGTTCTTAATTTACGCTCCACCTCCAAAGCCGAACCTGCAAACTAATAACCACAGAAAAGCTGTTTCTGTCACTCGTCAGGCTGCTGCTGCTGCTGTGCATTTCATGACTTTCATTGTTCGCTCTCCCCTTGCAGGCCTTCAGAGGACATAATGGGAAGTGAAAAACACTGCAGAATGACACACAGCTCCAATTAGGGTCTTTGCATTCTGTTAAATGGAACTGAGTGGGAAATCAATTATGTGAAATTAGCACTTATTGCTAACTACCCTGCTCACTGTTAGGGATGCACGTGAGAGCAGAACAGTGGGGAGATGCCTTTTTAAGTGTCAAAGAGGCTTTGTCATAGCCGGATCAAACCTCGCGTGGTTTTAACCGAGCCGCCGCAGCGTGGCGGGGAGCAAAGAGAGATGTAAAAGATCAAATGGTGCGGCGGTAAATATGAGGGAGGGTGAAGATTAACGTCCAGAGGCGCTATTTCCGCTGTGTTTGATGATGCTGACAGACATAATAGAGTCCTACAAATGCTTAAAAAGCCTCAGCGGGGCCGCGGCCGCTCCCAACGACAAAATAAAGGCGAGGGTGAAAGAATAACCACTCGCCAAAACAGTCCGCAGGGAGCAAAATGTTTGAAAGACTGCTGTGGGAAAGCATCAGAGCAGGGAGACCCAACAGGCTTTGCTTTGGGGCCACTTCTGCAAAATGGCAGGAGGCCAGGGGCCAATCACAGCGGCCCCGTACATGTTTCCACGATTTTAGGACATTTCTAAGATTTTAGGACTTTTCTAGGATTTTAAGAAGTTTCTCAGTTTCTGTGACATCTGAGGACATTTATAGGACTCTGGGATGCTTCTAGGATTTTAGAAAATTTCTTGGATTTTAAGACATCTCTAAAATCTTAGGATGTTTATAGGACAGTTGGACGTTTCTAAGATTTCGGGGATGTTTCTAGGATTTTTAGACATTTCTTGGATTTTAGAACATTTGTGGGATTTTGGGACATCTCTGTGTTTTTAGGACATTTATAGAACTTTAGGATGTTTCTACGATTTCAGGACATTTCTCAGATTTCAGGACATTTCTCAGATTTTAGGACATTTCTCAGATTTCAGGACATTTCTCAGATTTCAGGACATTTCTCAGTTTTTTGGACATCCATGTTGTGACAGTCATGCTGTTCTGAATGCATGTGAGAGCAGGACAGTGGGAAGACGCCTTTTTTTTTCAGGCTTTGTCATGTCGAGATCAAACCTCACATGGTTTTAACTGAGCCGCCTCATCGAGGGGAGGACTGAAGAGAGATGTAAAAGATCAAATGGTGCGGCGGTAAATATGAGGGAGGGTGAAGATTAACGTCCAGAGGCGCTATTTCCGCTGTGTTTGATGATGCTGACAGACATAATAGAGTCCTACAAATGCTTAAAAAGCCTCAGCGGGGCCGCGGCCGCTCCCAACGACAAAATAAAGGCGAGGGTGAAAGAATAACCACTCGCCAAAACAGTCCGCAGGGAGCAAAATGTTTGAAAGACTGCTGTGGGAAAGCATCAGAGCGTTCTCCACCAGGGAACGAAAACAGACAACGGTTCACTCCCCTAATCTGAGACTTCCTGCTGCCTCAGTCTCTGAGATTCCTCTCTCTCCCAGAGCTTTGCAAACGTAAAAAAAAAAAAAAGAAACAGGAGTCGAGAGCTGAAGTGAGGAGGTGAGAAGGTGAGGCTGAGGTCCCTCCCTCCCTCACAACTGAGATCTCACCTTGAAAAGGCATCAGCCTCCTTGATCAATCTTTCATCGCTGTCTCCCAGCAGCCGGCCTCTCACCCCCCCCCCCCTCCTCTCTGACTCCATCGCTCTTTGGCATTATAGACCTGGAGAAATGCCTGCTATACTGAATCACTCAGATGCTGTGTTTACAGACCCACCTGCCACTTCGCTATCTGCTGCTCTCTATAATAGCACAGCAACAGATATCTGACCGCTGCCGCAGCGATCAGAGGAAACCATAAAAGCAAACACTGACAGCGTGCAGACAATGCACAGCCTCCTGCATGTGTGTGTATTTATTAATACGTCCTGAATGCACACAGCGGAGGCTAAAAACAAAGCTCATGCAGAATTCAGTTTAAGTTAGTGGGAGTCGCTGAGTGGTTCAGTGAGGCTGACGGCAACTTTAATAGGATCTGTTGTTGGAAATAAGTTAATTAATCTTGTCTACTTTCTCTCGACTCTCCCTTTCTTCATCTCGCGGTTTCTCTGTCTCGTCCTCGCCCCCCGCGTCACCTTTTAATCCCCCTCACAGTCGTCTTTCTCATTCCTCCCGTGCTGAACTCTGCCTCTTTGTGTCCCCTCTTCTCTATTCCTGTCTCTGCGTATTTCTCACCGACAAGAGCATTAAGAATGAGGGCCAGCGGGGCCATTTCTCAAGGGGCCCCGAGACGCTTATACATCTACACACTTCTTAAAGCTTTTCTGCATTCTCCACAGTCGCCCATACAAAACATCAAAAGAACTTAGATGGAGAGCAGCTCAAATATAAGATGTTGCTGGACTTTTATTTTGAAAATCTACATTATATTGTTGTGAGAAACACTTCCAGTTGAATTTTCAATGGCAACTTAGCTGTTTTCTTGAATCTGAATTTAAAGGGAAGACAGCTTGTAGATGAGATGTTGCTGGGCTTTTATTTTGAAAATCCACATCAGACTGTCCTGAAACTGACTTGGTGTCACACTGAAGTGGTCTGTTATCATTATGAAATTAAGTTTTTTTCTGTGGCAACGGGGCACTTCCTTTTTCCTCAAATCTGAATTCAATTCAAGAACAGCTCATTTGAGATTTAGAGGGCTTTAATTTTGAAAATCCACACAGTCTTTATTGTTAATTAGAACAATTATTAACATAGAGTTATTTTGTATTTTCATTTCAATTTATTATATAATATTACCCATTTTGTCATTTTTATTCATTGATATTTCCCATTCCTTTTTTGTTTTGATTTGCACTTCTTTATTTATTCATGTATTAATTTATTCACAGCTATGTTGAGACCAGGTGTCAATGACAGGTGCGTGCACGCCGAGAGCTTTTTGGAGACGAGGGGACTTAACACAGGAAGCTGCCTCCATGTTTGCAAACATTATTTGCTGCTGATGAAAGCAAAGAGACAAAGAGCTACAGGTAACATTTATTTGATTAAAACTTAATCACACGAGCTTTATTATAAAGAAACATCCAGATGGGTTTATCAAAGGAGAAGCAAATAACACAAGTTCAAACGAGAAGCTCATGAATAAATATCATTAAAATATATATTTTAAAGATGTTTCTGCTGCTTTTTAAAAGCTCGTTAAACATCACATGTGCACAGCATGCCGAACATGCACTGGCCTTACACTCCATCCAATGGGAACCCTCCATTAGTAATTAATGGTGTTGATATTGTAAAGATTTCCCAGCGGGTCAGATACATATCCATCTCCTCGGGTGGATTGTTTTTTTTATTTTATTTCAGTGTTTTGTCTGGTAAACATCGAAACTGATTCCATGAGGGGTAATTACAGCAAGCGGCGGAAACAAATCAGCGTAGCCCACAGTGAAAATGTACTGATTTAACAAAGCAGGATATTAAAGCCAGCAGACCTGGATGCAATAAAATGGCACTGGAGGACAGTGGGAGATTACGGGGCTGAGAAATGGTACCAGTTCATTGCTTTTACGGAGCAATGTAGACATAGGCCATTACTTTGGGGTCATTACACAAAATGATTCAGATGCAATTCAATATTGCCAATTAAAGAGACGGAGCATCTGTGTGCGTGCGGAAGGCGGCTTTTAAAATTCAACTGCGAGGAGATGCTGATTTGTTGATCTATTTTCGGCTGATAACAGCTCAAGCTTCTGCGACAGTAATGAACGGGTCCACGCTTTGAGGGAGATGTTGGGCTTTCCGCCACTCGTCGGACAGCTGTGTAAAGCCCCTGCTCCGCTAATACCTCTCCACCTTTGCACAGGTTTATGGCCACGGATCAGCAGGCTCAGTAACAAGGCTGACAGCGGCTTCTAACAAGTCAGGAGACAGGCAAACAGATGAACCTGGCAGCTCCTGTCTCCGAGGAGAGCGGCGAGGGAGGGTTAAGGATAAATGGGAATCATCCAGTCAAGCGTAGCTGAACATGCTAGCCCATCTCAACGGGGCCCTAATGACTGGGCTGGGGGATCGGTGTGACGTGACTCCGGTCGGAGGATTTAGCGAGCGGGGAGCGGGAATTTCAGCAGTCCTGCTCAGGATACGTGGAGCCGGATCACTGGGTCGACCGCTTCGACACACAAATGTCAGACATGAAAAAGAAAGTCGTTCTCACGTCTACCTGCACAAGCACGAACACACACGGACGCCGCACACTGAAACCAAAAAAGGGCCTGAACAAAGTCAGACTAAACCGTGAGGACGTTCAGTCTGAATCAGATACTCAACTTACAGCCCACGGGCCAAATCTGGCTCCTGACAGGGTGCCGAGTGCCCCCCAAACCATTTTCTAATTCACAATAAAAATAAAGAGATTCACACTGGGAATTGTTTTTGTACTTTTAGTAACATAAGGTGCCAGAAAGCATAAAATAGCATCAAAATATAATCAAAAAAGTGCCAGTGGAGGATCCCCCACACCCCCAGAAAGAGGTCCTAGATAAGACCCTAATGACCTTAAATCCTAGAAACATCCTAAAATCCTGAAACATTTTAATATCCAAGAAATGTCCTGAAATTTGAGAGACCTCATAAAACCCTAGAAAAAGCCTAAAATACTTGAAATGTCCTAAAATCTTAGAAACTTTCTATAATCTGAGAAACCTCCTGAAGTCCTAGAAACATCCTTAAACATCCCACAATTCCAGAAATATCCTAAAATTCTGGAAAATTTAAAAATTAGGGCTGTACCTGACTCAGGATTATTTCAGTTGAATCAGATTTTGCTGTTAAATATGAATATTCAATAATATATTTTTTAATGTGAAGTTTTAAAGTTTTAACGGGGCTCAGCTGGATGTTCAGTGTGACATAACTGCACCAACGCTAACGGCAATGTACAACAACATTTCTGCCGACACTAGAAATCAATGAAAGGGAGAGACTGTGTCGTATTAAGTTGCTGTGAGCTGTAAATTCTTCACTTCTAAGCAGAAGAGAGAAGATAATGTTATCTCGGAGCCTTATAGTGCAGAGTGTCTCCTCCTCTGTGCCGCTGCATCGTGTCCGCTGCAGCTTCTGCCAAAGAGTTGTGTGAAAGTCCAGAGCGCTCACTCTGCAGCAAATTCTGGAGAAAAAAACGTCCTCAGAAGAAACAGCACACAGCACATTAACTAACAATAAAAACAAAAACACAAAAAACTGCTCGACTTGTAGCAATCTAAGTCGACTGAGGGGTCTCTGATTATCTGATGATTTTAATCTCCGACACTCGGGGCGGCCCTACCTAATTCCTAAACATGTGCTGAAATCCTAGAAGCATCCTAAATTCCTGGAAACATGTGCTGTGACTGGCCCCTGGCCTCCTGCCATTTTGCAAAAGTGGCCCCCAAAGCAAAGCCGGTTGCATATCTGGTCTGAATACATTTTGCTATCACTGACTGGCAGGACATTTAACTGATGCAGAGTCGATGAAAACGTTTCCATTCGCTCTCTGAAACACCCGGTGTCAAGCAGCTGTTTCCTGCCGTCTGTCAAAATTAGTTTCTCCTAAAAAAATAAAAATAAAAAATTGTTTCCCCCGGCAGAAAACCTCTGCCTCGATTTGATTCTGGGCCAGAAAATAACATAATTTCAGTTTGTGTGGACTGCTCATCACTAAACCATTTCACGCAATAAACTGGGTGGTTAGCGTGAGCGGGGGCAGCCGTCGTGCTGCCACGTACAGAATTCAAAAGAAGGAGGTTTAAATCTGTTCGGGGACTTTTGCTGCATGTCGTCCTCCCCATCACTCCTGTCTCTCTCTCCTGTGCCGTCCAATAAAGAGCTGATGCCAAAAATACAATACAGCAAAAGCAAATTCAGGTTCACAGCTAAAGTCTTCGACCTGCTGACATGCAGATTCAGTGTTGGAAAAAAACACAAGTACATGTACCAAAGTACAGTGTTTAACCCTTTGAACTCCGAGTAAATTGGTTTGACTTATTTGTAAAAATGTGGGGAAAAAAGGCAATGAGCAACTTGGTAAAAAAATGTTTCACAAATTTCAATAAATTAATGAAAGGTGACAAAGATTTTTTTTCCAGAATTCAATATCTAATCTAATTAATAGAACATAATTATGTATAAAGAAAAAAATGTACATATATATGTATATATATATATATATATATAAAAAATCAGTGTTTTGGGGCCACTTTCTTGTTTGTTTTTGTTTTTTTAAATTTCATTATTGTTTTATTTTTTTCCTGATAATTTTCTTGCAGTTTTACTTTACTTATTTCTTTCTTTATTTTATTTTATTTTATTTTATTACAAATGTCTTGATTTTAGGTCATACGGGTGGTATGAATATAAACTCAATTGACAAATTGGCTACACCATAATAACATCTGTCAAACACTGATGAAATCTAACAGACATCACTTTTAAACAAGAAACAAAGACATGCTGCGTGATTCATACGACAATGATTGAACACCCCCTAATCACGAGATGCAAATATCATCAAACTATAAATAGCAGGAGGCTGAATTTATCATTTCGCTAATCAAGAGGACGAGCAGAGAAGTGCTACAGTCGGCGTTCACATGCTTCCATATGCTTCCTCCCATCCGCAAGTACAAAAGTCTTCCAGGGAGCCGGGGAAGGTTATAAATATCCTCCGCACAGTCGTGTTGATTAGCTCCCATCCTTTTATTTTTGTCCTGTGTTGCATAATTCACAGTTTAACAGCCAAGTTTGTAAATTGATAACTGATGAAACTGAACCAACATTATTGCTGTACGTGAATAAGTAATAATAAAAATGGGACCGGAGGGGTGACGGTGCCCACAGATGCCAAGGATCTCATTCATTCTGGTTGTCACGACAAGCCGCGCTACAGCCTCAATAAAACCTTCGCCGCGCCTCGTCATCTATCACCGCTCTGGCCCTGGCAGATTCTTGGCTCGCTGTCTGAGGCCAGCCTCTTGGTCTCATAATGCGTTTTCGGCTCTTAGGCCCCCCCTCCGCTCAGGAGTGTACGACAACACAGCTCGCAGAGCGCTCTGGTACACTGTGTAAGTCCTTAAACGATATTGATGGGGGCTGAAGCCTCATGAACCCCCTGAAAGCTGAGGAGCATCATTCTGCGGCTCCGTGGCTTTTGTCCAATCCAGCACTTATCGAGATCGGACGGCGTCTTGTTTCACGCTGTGAACATGTGACCTCGGGTTTGTTCAGGTTGCTGATCAGACAAGAGGTCAGCTGACGGGGCAGCTTTCACTTTATCTGCTGCCTTGTAGGAAGTGGCGATGATAGCCAATCTGCTGCAGCACCTTTCGAGTTCTGCTTCCACTTTTTTGGGAGACCAAAAGTGTCCATTAATGTCAAGAGAGTAAGTCAAGCAGCTCTGACTTCAGCGGCTGTCTACTCGTAATCCCTCATCTCCACAACCGCAGCGCTATTGACACTTAAAAACCTGAGCAACAAAAGAAGAAGTTACAAGTTTCAAGAAAATAACAGAAAATTTTGGGAAAAAAAAGAAAATATGGGTGAAAAAAAGGAACCATTAAATATAAATACACCATAAAATACTTCACAATAATTATAAACTTCTGGACATTTTTCTTTTAAATGACTAAATTCTAATAATGTCTTTTCTGTCTCTCTCTCTTTCTTTTAAAACTAACTTTCAGCACATTTTATCACCTTTCTTGGAACTTATGGGAAACCTCTTATCGATTTGCTCAGGTTTCCAGGTTTTATTGCATGTGAGCGGCTTCTGAACTCAGCACAAGAAAAGTGATGTCATTCCAGTTTTCAAAGGGCTTGAAACCTGAGGAAATGTCTCGATTTCTTTCAAAAACATGGGAAAAAGTTGCAAGAAAATTATTTAAAAGTTTACTGTTAAGGACATAGAAATAAAATTTAAAAAAAGATAAGAAAAAAAGTATAAATATATAGTTAAAAAGGTTAATAGAATTCTAATAATCAGTATAAATATGGATTCCTGAATATTTTTTCCTACTTTTTAAATTATGCATTTCTAATTAATTACAAAACTGTATCATAATGACAAATACCAGCTGGTTTGCATGAAATCAATCCAGTTTAATATTAAACAGGTTTGGAAATTTTCAAACCAGCCCAACCCTGACTGACAGCCAATCTGCTGCAAGTCGCACTCTCTCTTTTGGAGAGACCGTGTCCGTTACCTCTCTCCGATACCATCAAGAGAGTGAGTCAAGTAGCTCTGACCTCAGAGGCTATCTGCTCATAATCCCTCATCTCCTCGACAGCAGCGCTATTAAGGAGCAGAAAAAAAGGCCTAAAAAAAGCACCTAAACTTTGATAGTGTTAAAACCCTAAAAGCTGTGTTTCATGTGGCTACTCAGGCACTGGCGAAAATAACACCTGGCCGAGTGGAGGACAGATGATGCGTTGGATTATCAAATAATTGGAATCTGTGAAAGGTCACCGGCGTGATGGCGGGTGACCTTAGATCAATGGCGGCGGGTTGGGTCACACTTCAGTAGCAAGGCCTGAAGCCTTGGAGGGAGGGGATCACACGGAGCGGGGGGAAGGGCGATGGACAGAGTTAAAAGCGGCAAATTAAACCTAAAGATGAGACGTGCGCTCACCGGGAGCACGAAGGGTGAGCCGGGAGTCATCTGGAAGAGACTTCCAATATTTTCACTCTTTCTCTTTTTGGTTTTCTTCCTCCCGTCTATCTCTCAGCTCCTTTTCCCCCCATCGCTCTGCCGTTTGATCTTGCCGTGGCCCAAAGTCACAAGGTTTTATATCTTATATTCACTGTTCCACATGAGAGAGCGTGTCTGAGAAAAAAATAAATGAGGCTCTCCGAAGGCAAACGATGGCGGAGGCCGTGCAGACGTTGGCCATCGCAGCAGGGATCAGTAATTTGATTTGAAGAAAAAATCTGTGTGTGGGGTTTGAGACGGCAACGTTGGTGTGTAACTGCAGACTTCTGTTGCAAAGGCTCATTCGGATTAAGACAGGTGGAGATGTTGTCTTACCTCCTTGTTTCTTCTCCCTTTTTTCATCTCCATGCTGCTTAAAAGTAAACTATTCCTCCGCGCACCAGTCAAGTTTACATCCGTGTCTGTGAAAACATCGACTTCACTCACATCTTTCCCCGGCAGCACAGAAGATCTCTACAATCAGCTCACTTTCAAGTATCGGACCAAATATCCGCCATCCTGTTCGTGAGATGTGAGGTAATGGCCAAAAGAGTGTCAAGTGAAGGTGACCTTTGACTTTTTTGGATATAAAATGTCAGCACTTTGTCCTATTAGACATTTGCGTGTAATTTTGCCACAATTAGCATATGAGTTCTTAATCTATGACCAAAAACATGTTTTGTGAGGTCACTGTGACGTTGACCTTTGACCTTCGACCACCAAATTCTACTCAATTCATCCTTGAGTCAAAGTGGACGTTTGTGCCAAATTTGAAGAAATTCCCTCAAGGTATTCTTGAGATATCTTGTTCACGAGAATGAAACAAATGCAAGGTCACAGTGACCTTGACCTTACATTACTAGATTTTAATTAGTTCATTATTATGTGCAAGTGGACATTTGTGATGGATCTTTGACACCCCCCTTTAGACCTTATTGAGCTACTGTGTTCAGAAGAATGAGATACCCAAATGTCAGTTCATCATTTAGTCCAAGTGAACAAAATTTGTGCCAAATTTGGACTAATTACCCATGTTCTTGAGATATTGTGTTCACAAGAATGACACAAATGAGGTCACATTCACCTTAACCTTCGAACTATGAGCACCAAAATGTCATCAGTTCATCTTTAAGTCCAAGTGAACATTTCTGCCAAATTTGCAAAAATTCCCTCTCGGGTTTCTTAAGATATTCAGTAAAATACGATGAACGGACTCGATAGATGGACGAACATCCAAAATCATAATGCATAAAAGATAAGGCATAAAACAATAAAATCAGAAGGGCTGGCAGATTGTAATGATCTGTAATTGGTACCACCGGGGGGAAATATTTTCAATTTTCAAAAGAGATGAAAATCACTTTGGATGCCAGTGTTAATTGGCTGGAGAAGCTGCTACAGTACAAAGGGCTGCGCGAGCGTTATCAATATTTTTCGAGAGACCCTCCGAGCGATTAGCGCCGCGTGCTCGCAATCGGCCAGTTTCTAAATGAACCCTCTGTCTCGCACAACGAGCATTAAAAGAAAATCAATACCTCTGTTAACTGTGTATTGTTCCGAATGAAAGGCAGCGAGGGGTCTGCGGTCAATATTTTGCCACTGTCATCATCTTTAAAACGCGGACTGTGACTGTGATTGACTGGCACACCAACACACGCCCACAACCTAATTGGAATTTACTCATCGCAAGACAAAGAGCGGCAGCTCTCTTTGTCACCGACAGGATGCCGTGAGGCCTGGGGAAATTGAATTCACATCGAGAGGGATTTAATTAGACCACTTTGTACCTTTCATTGCCGCTGAATCCTATTTACATTCATTCTCCTGTTACTAAGCTGCCTTACCTTAGTTTTATTGGCTCGACTAATCTTCAGGTCTCAGTCTCTCTTTTAAAAAACGAGCATGTTCGGAGCAATGAGATGGAAGGTTTCATCTATTTAATCGCTCTGATTTTAAGAGTTTTATGTATCATATAAAAAGCAGCAGGCTGGTTGACCTCATGGTTAACACAAAAAGAGCAATGTAAGGGGAGTTAAAATGTGTTAGAGAGATAAGAGAGATACTGCAACGCAAATCTGTAATCCCACCGGCGAAATGCAAACATGCACCAGATGAAACGAGGAAGAAAAGCAACTAATTTTCTTATTACATTGTGTGCAGCGTGTCAATCACGACCCACTAAAATCCCCTTTGAAATAAATCTAAAGGGAAAAAAAACTGTATTTAGATGTGCTGGAACAAAAAGACCTTGAAGGCAGGATTTATCAGCTTAGCTAAAGGGAGATGATCCACCGAGC
Source organism: Plectropomus leopardus (assembly GCF_026936395.1). NCBI lineage: Eukaryota > Metazoa > Chordata > Actinopteri > Perciformes > Serranidae > Plectropomus > Plectropomus leopardus. The sequence goes on along the minus strand of NC_142189.1, from coordinate 3,128,395 downwards.
ACAGATAGGAGAGGGGTTGCCCCGTCTTATTGTGAGCTTAACTGGGACCCGAAAAAAAGCAGCGTATGATAGTCACATGGAATCCATCCTGAGGCCCGTAGGACATAAATGTATCGATAGTTTAATAAGACCAGTTGAACTCCCGCGCTGCTAACGTCTCTGCCGGGTTTTTCTTTGAGCGCTCTCCCTGATTCAAAGCGCAGACGTGCTGCCTTTAGGCTTTGTTGTCAGACGCGCCCTCCTGCCACTCACCTGATGGAGTTAAAGTTACTGTACCTGTCACTCATCCTAATGAGTCCACCGATATCTTTGTGCTCTGAATAATAAAGAGGCATTAAATCAGCAGGGAGATTAAATGTTTATGTTCTTAAACTTAAAGCTGCCAATTAATATTTTTACATTAACAACGGGTCAAAAGAGTAACTTTATGTAAAAGGAGCAAAGAGGCTTTGATAAACACGCTGCGTGCGACCATTTTTTCTGTCATTATGTTGCATAGACGTAGCTGAGTAGTTATTTAGCTGTGTAAGAAGACGTCACCTGCATTTTTAACCCTTTGAAACCTGAGCAAATTGGTTTAATTTCTTTCTAAAACATGAGTAAAAGTAAAGAGAAATTTATAAAAACATGCCCCTAAAAAGTACGAGTAAAATTTTCTGAAAATAAGCAAAAATAAAAAATTAAATAAATATACACGTTTTTGGTTTCGGTAACATGATTTTAAATATATAATTACAATAAATATAAATATAATTTTTTGACATTTTTTTTCAGGTAACTTTAAAAAATATATATATATACTTCTCACAATTTGTAGGGCATTTCTTGTCAAGTTGGTCATTGCCTTTTTTCCCAATGTTTTTCTATTTTTGGTTAACTTGGTATGACAAATAAAAAACAACAGTACCCATGAGCCTCGGTGGGCTCTGACCATGGTGAAGACACCCGGCACACGCATGAATCACAGCTGTGACTCAACAAACAGATTTCAACTATCTGTTACTGCAATCAAGCATGAAACATAATGCCACAGCTGCCGAATTCAGTCACAATTTACCCAGAATCAAAAAGTGATTGATTTGAGTCAGTGGTCTGATTTAAACCGGTGAATGTTTTAGGTTCATGTTGCCGTTGGCGACGTGGGAAACAGAATTTATCTCCTCTAACTGAACATTTGCATCATAACTTTGGAGTCCTTGAGAGTCGCACTTAACTTCTTTTCTGATGTTTCAATGTGCACAGACTTTATCAAATATTAAGAGTGCAATCTTTTTCCACATCATTTTGGCATTGTTGGCAGGATTTAGATGTATATTTACATCAAGGCTAGTTCTCGGCACTTAATTACAAATGCAGTTTGTACAAATGGTCTTAGACTATCAGCTCTGTGTGCAGGCCTGGATACAGGCCAGAAGCAGGTTTAGTTTTTTTCTAATTAGTTTGTCATTATTTGTACTGATATATCAACCACTCCTATGACCAGTTATCTAACGATGTCTGTTCAGAAAATATCATAGCTCCACTGAAAGACGTCCATATGGATTAAAATCAAACATCCCTGAAAGGCTGTTTTTAGCAGGATGGTGTGATTTCGTTGAGTAAACACAAGGTCACGGAAAGATTCAGACTGATATTGTATAACATATGGTACTTGTTAAATGTAATTTTAATGCAAAAACAGTTCAAACCGTAGCTCAGTAGTAAAATCAGACGTTTTGTGATAAATATTCTGGGAAATGAGACAAGACACAGAGTGCCCCATCATCACTGCCAATAAACTGTTTTTTTTTTGCATCTTGTATCTTTATGAAATCTTGAACATCTTCCAGGTTTTTTTTTCCGTCCGCCTGGTTGATGACGATCAACATGACGGGCACAAAGACGTGTTCGGCTGAGTGGCCCGCGACAGTCTACAGAGTGGAAGCCGTGTAAGAGTGTCGAGCCACGAAGTCTTTCATTAGCCCTCATAAATGTTATCTGGCACATATCTGAGACAGGCTGGGTGGATCGCCTGCTGCGATTTGGCCCGGTCTACACATCCCCATCCTCCTCCACCTCCCGTTGGCTCCGCCAGTTGACAGCCTGGCACTGAACCTGATTCCCAAGTCCTGATTTCACACTCACGCTCTGTTTCTATCTCACCAGTCTGAGCGGAAACGCCATCGCAGAAACTGCAGCTCTGATTAGAAACCAATTAGCTCCCCAGATCCCGGGGCCCCTGCAGCAGAGGCTGCAGGACGTCATCTGGATTCGGCTCCTGCTCTGGACGAGGATCTCTGCTCCCCATCTGCTCTCTGGGAGTTCTTGGAGAAAAGTAAGCCGACAAGTTGAGGAGCTTTAATATGACCTAACCTACATGTGAGCAGTGGCAGGCTGAGATGGATAACCCTCGCTCCCAGTTCGTGTCTCTCAGGTAACTGTAGTTTTTTACATCTTTGGCCTCTGCATTGATGAATACCTTTTCAATAGAAGCCACGATTTTCTTTAAAATAAACAGAAATTCAGAGAAAAGCTGCGGTTGTTTACAAAAAGAAGCATTTTACAAACACATTCATAATCCTCAAAGACAATCCTGCTGCTACAATAATAATCTGTCCGGCGTACAGTGAAACACATTTTTTAAACCTGTTTTACAAGGCAGTTCTGAGCCCAAACAAAAATAGCTTTTCTGTCAAGTTAAGCAGCAAGCAGTCTGTTTCAAGACCACAGAAACATTTACACAGTTTTTCTGCCTAATCTTGACAGATATTTAGACCCTCCCACTTTTTAACAACGAGCCATGACAATGCATTTCTTGGCTAATTGACAGATGATTCTGTCCAGTCATCATCTGCAAAAATTAAGTCAAGAGAAGCTCTTCAACCTATGAATTTATGTCCTCTATGCAAACAGGACAAGTAACATGAGCCAGCAGAATCTGGTGGGTAAAACTGGACTTACTTGACATTTTAACGGTGACAAGTTGTAGCAGACACACAGCAGACGAGAGATACTCAATTTACAGCCCGCTGGCCAAATCTGGCCCCAAGTAAGGTGCAGAGTGGCCCCCAAACATTTTATAATTCACACTGAAATTCACAGAGATTCACTCTGGGAATTTTTTTTGTACTTTGAGTTACATAAGTTGCGAGAGTGCATTTTTTTTTTTTTTTTTTTTAGAAAAGTACCACCATAGGATCCCCCACAACCCCCTACAGAGGTCTTAGCTAAGCTCTTAATGCCCTAAAATCCTATAAATGTCCTAAAATCCAAGAAAGGTCCTAAAATCCTAAAAACTTCATAAAACTGGAGATGTTTCCTAAAATCATAGAAATGTCCTAAAATCCTACAAACATTTAAAATCCTATAAACGTGTTATAATCCTAGAAACATGTATGGGGCCGCTGCGCCTGGCCCCTGGCCTCTCGTCATTTTGTGAAAGTGGCCCTCAGAGCACAGCAGGCTGAGTATCCGTGCTGTAGACTGACAGGGTAACAGACTCATCGTGTATCATAAACTCTCTGCCGTCCAAAATAACGTACATTTCTAGTTCTTGAATATATGCCATCTTCAAACGTTCTACCAGAAAAAAAGAACATCGTCTTCATGCCAGCTTTCCCGAAACCATCTGGGTCAAGAAAATAAAGACGGCAAATGTTAAGAGGTAGCTGCCTAGTTCTCCAGTTTCCATCTTATTCAGGTTAAAGACATGCAGGGTGTCCCAATTCCAGCTACAGTACACACAACTTCTGAGCAGGCTCTGAGTCTACAGTTATCCACACTGGAAAAGTGACAGAAGTATAGTTTACTCACTACAGTCAGTACACATAATAAAATGTTTTTGAATGTGCTGTTGATGCAACACAATGCAACATATTGAAGAAATGGAAGAGCTGCTCAACGCTGCAAATGAAAGAAAACTAACTATGGATGGCGGTGAAACACCTCAAAAAACACAGTTTCAGTCAAAAGTCACAGTCTGATAAATCACACAGCAAATACTGTATCATTTTATAGTGTAAACAACCCAACTGCCCCCCAAAAATGTTGGCATTGGATGCCAACCAAAGATAGATTACATTTGCATGTTATTTCGTAGCAAATATCTTAAAGCTTTACGTAACAGCAAAGCTTGAACCATATAGATTTTAGCAAAAAGAACTGGGTATGGTTGGGAAAAGATCAAGATTTGGCTTAAAAATACATGGTTTCGCTGGCACAATGGCAGCTGGAAACGCAGAGCTGTCTCTGTAAAAAAAAATAACGTAATATTCTTCTATTCTTGCTGGAAAAACGATGGGTCTTTAAAAAACCAGCCCATTCACATTTCTAAGTCATCAGATACTGCCGCTATGTCTCACCGTCACTAAAAGCTACCTTTCATGGCAGTATGTCTCAGTGGTATGATGCGGCGGTGGATGGCATCTGCCATAAACACTGCTGGTAACGACATAATTAAAAGTACTGAAAGTCCCTATTGGGGGTACAGGAGTTGTGGTGGATGGGTCTAACAAACTCCGGACTTTCACCCCACCGTTTGCTTTCTGTATGAATGTTGAGCCAAACCATGATTTTCTAAACCTAACCACGTGCTTGTGTTGCACAAGGAAAAATACGAAACACAAATTGTTTTACTGACATTTTAAGTCTTTCTTTTAACAAGACTGAATGACACACTGCATTTAACAGGCGTAATTTGACCCGCCGTCCCTCAACGTCAGCAACAAACGCAGAAGGATACGCAGCGTGTAATATGTAGACGTGAACAGCACTGACCTGAGATGCGGTATTTGATGAGTTGGAATGAGAATATGCTGTAAAACAACAGTTTTGGTGGTTGGAAAGCTGCAATTACTCCCTAAAAAGTGACCGGTTTTGTTGTTCACTGCAGTATCGTGGTGCAAACCAAAGCTGTCAATCATGGCAGAAAATCCTTGTTTTTTTTAGGAGAGAGTAACTCAGTTAACTAAACTAATCATAAAAACAAACACTTGAACAAACAGCAGGGTGATAAGAACTACCCTCAGTGACAGGAACCATCTTTGGGAGAAATGTATTTGGCGTGTAATTTTAGTTTGGCCCATTCACATGGAGGGGCGGGCTTTATGACCTATACTGCACAGACACTCGGGGCGATCCAGATTTAAAAGTTACACTTCGGGGGAACTGTCATGCTGTCCATCTTTGTATATAGTCTATGTCTGTAACATGTTGGCTTTTTTATGGTTTAGCCACTAAAGTAAAGGCTTTTTAATGTAATTCCTTCTTGTTTTTCATATTTTTGAAGTCCCTGGATTTTCTTCCTGTTTATCCTGTTGGTTCCCGTTGTCCATGAGCATCCGTGTAAAGTTTTTGACCTTTGTTTGATTACAGCCTTCAGAGCAACTTGTCATCTCTCTCTTTTTTTCTTGGGTTTTATTGTTTGTTGATTTTGAACAGTGTGTCACACAATTCACCATCCTCTCCACCAGTTCACACTGTCAGCTTTAATACAGAAGTACACCACTTTAAAAGTGTTGACGTGATACTTATCAACCGTGAATGTAATGTATTCATGGTCTGCAGAAACATATAACGCAAACACTGTCTTCTGGAAAGCGAGCTGGTATTAAACACTCAGTTATATTGATTTCTTATACAAATATTATATATTTTATACAATTAATATAAGTGGAGACTAACCTTGTAACATGTATTAGAAATACACTTCACTGTGCACCTGAGTTCATATCTCTTAGCAACAGGACGGAAAAGTCTTCGACGATTATGGACATTTGTCCAAAAGCACACAATGTTTTGTTAAACAATATGCTGTTGAAATGTCTGAGTTACATTTGTGACTCAAGATGTAATCCATCAAGCCAAAGTTTCATGTAAAAAACTATCATTACGCAGCAGTAAAAGGCCTTTAACATGCTGATGTCTGGAGTGTGTGCAGCGCCGGGACAGCATGCGTGATTAATGTATGGGATCATGTGAATGGAAACGGAGTCTTGGTGATTATCAGCAATATTTTTATGTCAGCTCCATCTATGCGAAATGGGAATATGATTGCCACCTCCAGCACTTCTCTCAATAAAACGGTGGAGTAATAAGAGCCTTTATTGTATGGGTCCGGATAATGGTCCGCGCCAGTCGCAATGAGACACTGAAAGTTCCTTATACTTAAAAACACACTGACAGACACACTTAGAGGCTTTAAGTACTGTGAACACTTGATGAGGGGCCTTGAAGCTGTGCTAGCTTGTTTCATTACCACTTGTCATTCTCTCTGCCGAGCCAACTCCGTGATACCTTTTTCCCCCACTCACAAAACTTTTTTCTTCTGATTAATTGCAGCCTTTTAGGCTTTCTCACAATCAGCCTGGACCACTTTGCAGCCTTTTCATTACAAAGTTAAACGTCTGGCTATGGAATACAGTGGCAGTAAATGCCATATCCTTTCAGAAAGGCAAGGGCAGGGTAATTGTCTCTGTGGCATAATCGTCCCTTAACAAAAGCTAGTGGAAATGACAGGGTTTTAACATAATAAGGAGCACTGTCATTTTGGTTTCACCCCACAAAATCCTCCCAACCGGCGTCAGTGCTGCAGTTTGATTCCCTCTATTCCAGTGAATGTTTATCTCCATCTTAGGGGCTTCCATTTAGCTCTTTTCTCCGCTGCCGATAGCCTGTAATTGCCTCCATCTGCTCTTTGTACATACAGTATAAGTTGCCTTGGCAGAGATAACGGATAGCAGGGAGGAAACCAGTATGACAGCAGAGAACAGCCAGTTATAAATGTCAGCTGGTCACCAATGCAGTGCACCCTCAGCTAAGGTACTCATCCCAAATCTTCACATATTACCGCTTTGTCTGTGGATTTGAAAGTCTACAGGCAAAGTGGCAATATAATGCTTTAGGTATCTTTCTGCTTCTGCTGTTGAGTGCTGCTGTAAATCATAAGAAAAAAAATGCAAACTGTTTAAAAAAGTCTTTCTTGACGATGTTTTGCTAAAGATTTAAGTGGTGCTGCTTTACTCTGCATGACATAATGAGACAAGACAGAAAATGCATCATGAAAGTAATTTACAGTTGCAAATAATTACACTTAACGCCAAACATAAATGCACAATAACCGGCAGCATTTCAACCTAGAGCCGTCCAGCAGTGTAACATTTGGTCACAACAGGTTGTGAGTGGTAGCGTTATCGACTGAAGCTGCCCGGCGGTGTGTTGTTGTATCATACAGCAGCGAAAGGTGACTTTTTAACATCATTTTTTACACCAAAAGCACTGCAAAAGTGGCGGTATTTGACTACTTTTGAATGAGAACAGACTGAACTTTAAGTTCATTTTGCTGAGTCATTATGACAAAGAAGGAAGGCAGTGCTCCCAAAAACAGTTGAGCATTATCTCAGCGAGGAGACAGTTGACAAATTAAATCAATAAATCAATCACACGTGATGGATCGTGTGTCAAAAACGATATCAGCAAACGTGATGATCTGGGATGCAGACTGGGGCGAGCAATCTCTACTATCTTTACTTTGGGGATGTGGAGCAACAGGTGTCAGGTATAAAAAACAAACAACCTAAATGAAATTCAAAGGTGCAGCACAGTAAAGCCGAGGATCCGAACAGAGCCGGCGCACCGGGGATCTAAACTCGGCTCTGGTGAGACGCTCTACCGAGGATACATATCTCCTCTCTGTTAGATGCCCGATGACAGCCCCAGCCTCATGGAAAAATAAATCCCCTCTCTCGCTGTCACACACGGCTTATTCACATTCACATCCTCCTCTTCCCGCTATGTTTGCTCCTGTAATTCTCCGACACTATTCGCTCCCTTCTCTCTGTCACAGGAACTTGAAGGCACACAGAAGTATCCACTATAAGAGAAATCAAGAAACTGTGCGGCGCTGCAGCAGCTACGGGGACCCGGTGAGAGAGAAGGGTGAGTATGAATTATACATGTGTCAGGGGGTGGTGGTGAGGGGGTGGGCTTCAGATTTGTCAGAATAAATGCATAAAGCGCACACTTGCAAAAACCCATAATATTATCTGTCACAATTCAAGGTTACCAAACATGCAAGGAGCAAATTATTCATTCCCATACAAAGCATAGTGATGAGGCTGAATAAGTGCTGAGAGCGACAGAGGGAGTTGGGTCTGGATACGCGGGAGGCCGTCCGCTCTGTGTGTGCGTTTGTGTGTGCGGCTGTTAATTAGGAAGCTATCTGTGTGGAGATCCTATTATCTGTAGAGTTTCTGTCACTGTCCCTGTGCACTCTAATATCTGTCCTGTGAAACTCAAATACATATGATTACACCTCCCACGCCAACGTTTGGAAATTCACTGTATTTTAAAGACACGTTAATTAACTGTTACATTCACAATGGTTCAAATGACTACATGGGTTCAAAGTGATAGAGATAAACCCACATAAAAGTTTTTCGACTAAACTTTTTAGCATTTTTTGTTAAACACCAAACTTATGGTTCACTTCAGTGTCAGTGCTCTAATAAATCAAGTTTTCTGCAGCAGGAGGCAGTTGGTTTTTAGCAAACATGCTCTAAAAATAAACTCACCGGATCTGTTGCAACCTGCCAAATATGTTTGGCCAGTGTAAACATTTTATTTTAATTTGATTTTAAGACAAACAGCGGGCTCACGGGTGTACTGATTTTTACCACTAGTTGTCTCACTTGACTCATTAGTCGCTCCCAAGTGGAACATAATCAGTCTTGGCTCTTGGCGGACTTCCATTAACAAATATGAAATATTATGCATGGAAACGTGTCTGTTTTTAAAAAACTTCCATTTGTCGCAAAAAAAGTTTTGACACTCGCATGAAGTGGTATTTCAGGCGATCCAAAAAACCAATATGAGCAACTCAGAGTCCACATGTGACCTCAGTGACTCTGTAGCACACACCTACACAGGGTTTGAAGCCCGAAACTTCCTTCCAGTTGGTTAGAACTGAAGAAGTCGGGCTGGACAATATACGGGATAAATACCGTTACCGTGATATGAGACCACAAACCGTCTGAGCTTTTGGATATCGTCACATCATGATATAAAATAAGTTTTGTCTTTTCCTGATTTTAAAGGCTGCAGTAAAGTGATTTAATTTTCTGAACTTCTCAGACTCACAACTACTACTTCCTTTAATACTTGCATTCACCCACTTAAGTCATTAAATCCACATCACTGATAATTATCAAAAATCTCATTGTGTTAATATTTCGTCCAAGTACAAATAGTCATCCCTAAAATATGTTCACAGTATCAATATCTGCGTATTTTGTCGTATCATGATGGTTTTGTTGACCAGTCCAGCATTCATGAAGCTTTTTAGGAGATTTAAAATACTGTGATATATATACCGTGTACCGTGATATGGCTCAAATATATTGTGATGTTATTTCAAGGCCGTACCGCGCAGCTCTAAGAAGAAGCCTCTTTGACAAAAGGTGAAACGTCTTCGAGAAACAAAATAGCTCTTATGTACTGATCCAAGTTTCTATTTCCTGATGCCGACTCATAGCGTGCACCAATCTAAGACCGGCGTTAACTTCAGAATCATGCAGCCCGGGATTGCTGTGGCTTTAAAACTGAGTTGGTGGCCCACCGTGACTGGAGGAGTGTTACAAATGGTGAAAACAAAGACACTGTATTTACTGTTAATCAATCACAGCACGGTTGATACCCGATCTGCTGTGAAAGGTCAGTATTGGCACAAGGATGGGAGTGAATCCCGACCATCAGCAGTGTTAGTCCCCCCAGCATTAGTGTAAAGCTTTGATTCTTAAGTCCAGATCCACCATCTGGCACTGATATTCAATAACCATACAGACAGACAGCTATCTCAGAGGAGGCAGACAGACTTGTTTCTTTACACTGACAGAAGCCCGAATTCATCAAAATCCAAAGAAGCAACATATAAGATCTTAGAAACTTTTTCTCTCAACTGAAAAATATTTAATTGCTATTTGTCTTCCAACTACATAGCTCACATTTGGGGACAATACATCTTATTCTAGGTGTCAAAAGGTACACTGGAAAGGAAATTTAAAAATCAAATTACTTGTTGCAGAAGAAGAAGCTTGAGGAAAATATGGACAAACAACAGAAACACTGCATAAAAAATAAGAGTATCTGAAGATATTCTTCCCCTCTAAAGATTAAACTATTTTACTGCAGTGAATAATAATTAAAACTATGGAACTACTACTTAAAAAATCTATTCAACAGGACTGGGATCTTAATCAGTAAATAATTACCTGATGAAGAATGGTAATCAGCAGTCAGCGTACTTCGAATGCCGCAGTCTAAACACAGTAATTAGTTTTGGGTAACTTTGCTCCGCAGTATGAAATCAAAATTGCTCAAGTTCCAACGAGTGATTTCAAACGCTCCAACAACCAAACCATGACTAGCTACAGTGTAAAATAACGGAGGTTAATGTGTTTTTGTTTGTTTGTTTGTTTGGTTTGAAGTAATTAACACGATATGTGTCACATTTGACCTTAAGTCTGACAAGTTCTCAATTATTTGTGTTGCTTTTTTTTTTCATCAGCCATGACTCTGATTTTGTAAAAACTCATTACACCGCAAAAATTTCACAGTCAAAATAAAATTGCTGCTCTTTGAACTTTTCTTTTCACAATTCAACAATTACTTAATTTTCGGATGTGCAATTTGATTATTGTGTTCATTTTTTTCCTCCACTGAATGTAACTGCTGACAGCTACCACTTTGAAACAAATTACACATAATCATCTGTTTGCAAAACAGGCTGAGATGAAATCAACAGTAGATGCCCCTCTCACTCTGCTGGGCCTCTTTATAGGACGTGATACCGACTCCCCCTCCTTATGAATCTAATCTTCAGCCGCACAAGTTCGCCTTTGTGAAGGGCCCCCGCAGTTTAACGCAAATTGTTCACACCTTCCCTCCATGACTGCTGCCCCCGTGACGAACCAATCACCACCAATTCATGCTGGGAAAATATGCATACCACCCTCAAGTAGTGGGCCGTTTATGTTTATGATTATTACTTCTTGCCAGCCAATTATTGCCGCGTATGTAACACAATTCACAAAATTAAAACAATATAAGCCTCCGCCATGTCGCAAATGGAGAAGTAGGCTGTGTTCATTTGCTGCCTACCACTTAGAGAGGAATAATATGCAGATAAACCTGGTCAACTAATTATAGTAATGACTGCAAAATGTTCAGAGCAGTGCGGGCAGATAATCACTGAAGCATCACAAGGCTGAGCAGTAAATATGCTTATTTCAATCTGAAGTAAATAGAGGCTTGTTTTTTATTCCCCCTTCGTTTTTCAATGCATGACTTTACCCCCGCACGATAACAAAATGCAAAAACACCGCATGCTAATCTTGCATACACCCACTTAATACACCTCACTTCATCAGAAAGAGACATTCATTAGGGTGGACGGATATTATTGCAGCCCTGGACACCACGGGCATTTTTAAAGCCTTGTTTGGCCTGGCAAGTTGTAGGGGAGCATATTTATATTTGCAGCAGGAGCTTGGGGGAAGAGAGCTGAATGCAAACACACGCACACACACACACACACACACACACACACACACACACACACACACACACAAAGCAGCCTATACGTCCTCTTAAACTGAAAGGTCCTCGAGAGGATAGTGGGCTGCCAAGTGACGATTCTCAAATGTCTAGCGATCATCCAGTGGATGTATAAAAAATCCAAGTCATCACATATTGCTGCTTTGCGGTGGACATCAGCGTCTACATATTACACTCTAGGTGATCTTCTGCATCTGCTGTTCACGTTCCAGGATGGCCTGTGATGCCAACAAATGCACGAGGTGGGATTACACTGCATGTTGCATTTAGGCAACAAAAGCAAATGGCAACCACTGCCAGGACATGAAGACACGCACATGCTGGCACAGATGGTTAGGATTAGGCAACAAGGGCACGGATGGTTAGGCGAAGAAAACAAACCCATCAAGTTCAGACGGCAAGCGAACACTTGACTCCATGAAAGTCTGGGTTTTATTTGATCCATCCACCACCCCTCCTGTCTGCCCTATGGGGACCTTCGTGCTCCTTATAGTACGTTGTTACAGACAGAGTTTCAGTGCGACGCCATTCGGCTGCGTATCATGTGGATGCAACAGGTTTTTTTCTGGCTGCATCCTCAACTGACAAAGACCGGACGCGTAACATGTCGCCATGGCAGGTGCCGTTTTGCCGTCCACCGGTGAATAAAAACACCTTGAACTGTTTTGTCTGGTGGTGTTTTCAACTGACGCAGACCGTACGCACATCGTGTTGCTGTGTCTGGTGTGGTTCATCCAGCCACAATAGTTACACTGTCAATGGTTTTGTCCGGTGGTATTCTCAACCAACGCTTTCCATCAGCATATCATTCAGACACGAAAAGTGGCTTATGCCATTGGGATCTTTTGCCAAAAAGCATCACAAAAGCAGCAGTATTTGATGACTTTGGTTTGAGAAAGGGCTGACAAAAACTAAAGGAAGTATGGCCTGTATTTAAATGTGCTCAACAACACAAAGTTGCTGAAAGAAGCGATGCCGCTATCAAGTGCTCCATGAAAGCTACAATTTCTGAGTTGACCATTTGACTTCTCATGTATTCGAGTGCTCTCACAAAACGTAATTACAAAATGCAACCCATTAACAAGAGTTTTTCTTGATGATGTTTCGCTTATGATTAAAGTGGTGTTGCTACTTTGCATGACAAAGGAGACAACACAGAAAATGCATAACAAAAGCATCATAAAGATGTGAAAAATCCCACTAAATACTAAACACCAATGTACAATAACAAAATCACAACAGTACACAATACTACATGAATTGACTTGGCAAGTTTTAGAGGAGCATGTATATATATTTGCAGAAGCGACTCGGGGAAGAGAGCTAAATGCAAACACAAACACACATGCAAAATAGCACATACCTCCTCTCACACCAAACGGTCCTTTGTGAGGACAGTGGGCTGCCAAGGGATAGTCCTCAAATGTATAGCTGAACCAGTACCAAGAAAAAAAACTGGAAGTGAGCCCTGTATATAAACATGCTCAGAAAACACTTTAGCCAAAGTTGCTAAAGAGACCAATGTCGTCTGCAAGTGCTCCATGAAAGCTCCAATTTATGAGCTGTAAACATGAACACATTTAAGTGCTCTAATAACACATTACAACAACATGCAACCCATTAACAAAAGTGTTTCTTGATAATGTTTTTGTTTAAGATTCAAGTGGTGCTGCTCTAATTTGCATGACACAGTAGACGACACTTGCAAACAAAAAGCATCACAGAAGCAACGTGCGGTTGCAAATAATTACACTAAATATGAACAAACAATAACAAAATCACAAAAGTCTGACAAAAACTAACTTGGCAAGTTGTAGAGGAGCATCTTTATATTAGCAGCAGGGGCTTGGGCAAAGGAGCTGAATGTAAACACACACACACACACACACACACACACACACATAACTGCCAATATGTCCTCTTAAACCGCAAGGTCCTAATTAGGAAGTGGGCTGCCAAATAGTGGTCCTTAAATGTATAGCTAAACTAGCATAAACAAAAATGTGGAATTGAGCACAATATTGTGCACAACAATACTTTGGTATAAGTTGTTGAAGGAACTGATGCTGCCCTTAAGTGCTCCATAAAAGCTCCAATTTCTGAGTTGTAAATATGACTTTTGGCACATTCGAGTGCTTTTGTAACACACAATAACAAAATGCAACCCACTAATATTTCTTGATGATGTTTCGCTTAAGTGCTACTTCGCATGACAAAATAGACAATGCAGAAAATGTATCACAAAAGCAACATACAGTCGCAAATAATTACACAAAAACACAAACGTGCAACAATAAAAAAGTTGACGATGAGTTGACTTGGCAAGTTGTAGATAATCATATTTATATTTGCAGCAGAAGCTTGGGAAAGATGCAACGTACACAAAACATCCTATACATCCACAAAGGAAAGGTTCTCTTAAGGACATTGGGCTACCAAGTAACAGTCCTCAAACGTATAGCTAAACGAGTAGAAAAAGAAAAAACCTGTAAATGAGCGCTGTACATAAGCATGCTAAAGAGAACTACAGCTGAAGCTCCTGAAAGAACCGATGCCGCCTTCAAGTGCTCCATTAAAGCTTTTAAAAACGACTTTTCTTGCATTCAACAAAATGCAACCCATTAACAAAAATGTTTCTTGATGAGGTTTTGTTTAAGATTCAAGTGATGCGTCTCTTCCTTCGCAATAACAAAGGAGACAACACAAAAAATGCATCACAAAAGCAACATACAATCGCATATAATTGCACTAAACGCCAAACATGAACACACAATAACAGAATCACAACAGTCTTACATGAGTTGACTTGATGTACGTGCCGTCCTGCGTCTTTTTGGCACATCTCAGCAGCTCAGATTTCGAAGGAAAACTCCAAACATCCAATTTGTATTCACCATTTTCCCCCCTAAGACCGACCACCTCCGTCTTCCCCTCTCTAACCTTCAGGCTGAAGCTGCTGCACTTCCTTTGATCCCTCCTTCCTCCTCTCTGTCTCCCTGTGTGTGGCTGATGGACGGGATCATGAGGCCCTGGGTTAGAGACTCTCTGCCGTTTTGACACATCTCTTTGACAAGGTGAGAATATCAGTGAAGAAAAGACTACGACTGACTGCCCCCCTCCCCTCCTCACATCCTGCTTTCACTCACCCACCCAGCTCATGTCTCGAGTGACAGCACAGCACCGTGACACACGTTTTACATGTACTGTGGAGTGTGAGGGATGACAGGGGCACATAAGAGCATTACTTCCTTCAGGGGGGAAAGCGTGGTGGACAGTAGTGCTGCAAGTGTTCAGGGTTCAAGGTGGTGGAGCCCCACAATTTCCAGCGTACTATGCAAGGCTGCGCTCAGTGTGCCTCATCGTCAGCGTCTGCAATCACAGCTGCAGCAGAGGGAAATGGAGTCTGAGATGTGGAGCTGTCATCATCGAGGCTATAAATCTCACAAATACAAATCTCTCCGTCCGTACGTCCTGTTTCCAGCCCGCACTCGCTCTGCGGGAAGGTTTTTTTTCTCCATGGTGGGGGAATTTTGCAGAACAGAGTGCAGCAGAATCAGAAAAAAGTCTGGAGTTTGTACCACACATGAATTTTAAATGAGAGCAGCAGAAAACAGCACTGACATTAGGAATGACTTGCACCAGCTGGCACAATGAGAAGCATACAGGTAACATGATTAATAGATTTAGGCGGAAAAAAGCTGAGTGAGAATGAGTGTGTGTATGTGTGTGTGTGTTTATGTGTGCTCAACTCTCAACTGATGAATTTACTGTTTGATTTTATCCTGCACACCACTTTGGGCAGTTTTTTGCCTCTTAAACACACACACACAAGCACGCACAAACGCGCGCGCTCACACACGCGCGCGCACGCACGCCCCAAACACCGCACACACCGGCTGCCACTCCGCTCCGCCCCCCAGCACATACGTACAGACAACACAATTCACCTGCAAAGGCAGGTGCACAACGCACGCATGCACACGCACGCGCGCAACAAACCACACAGGCTGATACACGCGCGCACACAGACTTTTCCACACACTTGTCTGCATTGGCATTTTCGCAGTCAAACTGGGGACCAGCAGCAGCAGCGGCGGCAGCTTTGGTGGTAAAAACATTTCTAACGCGCCCTCTCTCCTTGCGTAATCTGCTCTCACATCCATGTGTTAGCAAATCCCGAGAATAAAATGGGGAGTGTGTGAGGGGCTGCTGCCTGCAGGGAAACACAAAAATTGCCCTACGAGACTGCAAGCATCTCTTGAGTGGAGAAAATCCGGCGAGTGCCGCCGCTTCATTACTGTCAGTCACCCATCAGATCGTATTTTGCGGTCTTTCTGTGTGGTCCTTTAACAAAACCAGTATCCCTGCTGTGTCCGGGACCCCGTAGTGCATCCGTGCACATTTACACAACTGGCTGATCATGCAGGAAAAGAAACATCTCAGCATGCAACTTTGACTAAAAGCAGGCGCATAAGGACTCGTTAAAGAACAGTTGCACTGATGAGACTGAAAACGGGTCTAACAGCGGGTCTGCAGCGACCATCCGCAGAACATTCATTTTGCACAAGTTCAACTACACTGAATTACAAGTGTTCAACTTACCAATAAGAGCCAGCTGTAAGAAGTACAGTCCGAGGAAGTCCATTATGGAGTGCGACATTAATTCACACGGATGCAATCCCGGGCGAGCGATGATTCGGAGAATAAAAGCCCTCTGTTTGTTGGAAAATTGGCACCGAAATTAAGACCGAAAGAATCGCAGCTATTTCTCAAGTGATGACTGGCCACTTACGCTGACGCCGGAATCCACAGCATTGCATGAAAAAGCAGGAGCGGAGCAGAGCATCATTTTTTAACAGTCAAACTTTTGTCACGGAGGAAAAATGGGTTACAGCTGCGCCAAATCAAGCCACTAGTTCCAAATCAATGCAACACCGAGGGGTGGAGGAAAAGAAAAAAACTGTTTGTTCCTTAGGTGGAATAAATCTTGCGCGTATTGAACATCCCTGGCCGTCTCATCCGTCCGTCCTCCTGAGCGGCTGCTTCCTCTCCTCTTCGCCTCCACCTGCGCACCGTCTGGAAAACTGCGGATGAATCACAGGGGCGCGTTGCTTTGCGCACTCCGACCTGCGAGTCACCACAGTTTCCCTGTGATCCTCTGCTCCCAGGCGGGTCGGCCGGAGATGCCCAGCCCAGCTCGTTTAAAAATCCAATCTTGGCCAAAGTTGAAATAGGACAAGTGAAATCGATAGCCTATTTCATACTGCCATAAAATAGAAACAATAAACCCGCGTAAAATGGTGCATAGTCTGTATGGGTGGGTAGAGCGTATCCACACTTCTCTGAAAGTAGGTTATTTCCCCCCCTCAAAAAAAGAGAAACTACCACTTGCATGAGAATCATTGATTTGGAGGCAGCTGAGAAAATATTTTAGGGGCCCCTACAGCAGCAGCAGCAGCAGCAGCAGCAGCACAGGAGGAGCAGACGTAAAAAACAGAGCCAGGCTGACTCACAGTGTCTGTGCCTCTTAATGGTAAAAATGAAGAGACCATCTTGCAGCCAGCATGGTCTGTTTGAGGCTACCTGCTGTCTAATGTGCTCATGCTGGTCTCTTTTCAAAACAGAACAAAGAATAATCTGTTTTGATCTGGGTTTTGGGGGGACAGTGAGCCTGACTGACATATGAGACGCCTATTTTTTTATTTTTATTTTTATCTATAAACATTTTGTTTTCCAGAATAAGTGGATTAAGCCTGTTGAAGTGGCACTCCATAAATCATGGAGAATATTTAAATTCTTCATACTGACAGCTGTTATAGATGCTTTCCTCTGTTTTTTTTTTTTTTTCCTTTTTTTTTGGTCAAAGCTTGAATTATTTTCAAGCCGTTAAAATCACACTCCGGATGAGAAATTAATTTTTGAGCGGTTTCCCCCTGTTGGGAGTTGTTTTGCCTCCTCAAGCTTATTTTTGGAGTTTTTACAGCAACTCAGGGACACTTTCATCCAAAACCTTGTTTGTGCAGTATGTAAAAAAGGCTGACACTCACGGAAAACGTGGGAAGGATCATACTCTGAGTCTGAAGAATAAGCTGTACAACCTTATAAACACTGACAAACTTCTGCTCAGTGTTTTCTTTTTTTGGGAGGAGAGTGGGCAGCGGACTCCTCTCAGGATTTGGGTAAAGTCAGACAGTAGGAAGGTTGAGAGGGAGGATGCTGCAGCAGCTTCCTTAAGTGTTTTGTAAACTTTCATTACATTTGAAGAGATTTGTCTGCAGCCTGAAGCCCTCTTTTAATTAGTTATGATCCCAACACATGTACTCTGTCAGCACCATGACTTCAGGCGCTCATTACGGTATGGAAAACAGATTTCTATACAGTATATAGAACCACAGATTTTAGGAGCTGCATACTTGTTTTTGCAGAAAAATAATCCAAAAGCTTGAAATTCTCCAACATTATTAACCCTTAAGGCCCACTTTAATAGCACACACACTCGTATCGCTCTGCACACAAAATGCGCTTTTCAAAATCAAACTGTAAAAATAATCTACATTAATACTGTTTTCCACTTTCATTGAGTTACATGTTTTAACCAACATCAGACCTTATCATAAATTTAACCCTTTAAATGCCAGATTTTTGTCATGATGCCACTTTGTTTTTAGTAATAATCCGAAGTGGGACATTATTGAAAGTGACTGCACTCACGCAGATCTTCCCTGAAACCCCCAACTACAAGTTTCAGAGACGCCCTACGTTACAAGACAAACAGCGACCTTCCACCCAAACCCCAACAGACATGGTTACGCTCAAAACCCAAAGGGACATACAAATACAACCAGTGCAACCACTGTCAAAATGTCAAACAGACCAAAACATTATGGATTTTTCATCACAAAGGGAGTTCACTAAAATGTCCCAGCTGCAAAGTCTTTTACATCTGAAGGACAAAAAGACGGCTGCAGGACAGGTTGGCGGAAGACAAATATGCCATTTGCACAGGTAATGTGAACTGTCCCATGGCTCAACAGCATCAGGACTTCCAAAACAGCAGCGCAGCCACATTACAAGCCTTCGGCATTGACCACATCCCACCCTCCGTAAGAAAAGGAGACAGACTAAAAAAACGGAACCAACGTGAAACATTTTGGATTTTTAAATGACAGGCTACTCAACACCCAGGCTTAAATGTGGACCTAGATTTCACTGCATTTTTATAAACATCTGTCACCATGTGTAAATGAAAGTTTTCTGCTTTTTTTGTGTGTGTGAATATTTTTCACTGTTTTGTTGCTACATTTACTATTTATGAGTATTGTGGACCTGAATGATGCCATCTGCTGGAATATGTCAACACCTACACTTTTTCCAGGCCACAGCCCCAGATTCAGGTGCAAGTTTGCTGCTGGTGTCCAACCAGTGTTAAAGGACCTTCTGTTGTCCTGAGATCGGTTTGACTCCCTGACAAAGGCTTGGATGCCGAAACTGGACAGCGTGCTCACACGCGTCTGCTGCGTGCCGGAAGACATGAGAATAAAAAGATCTCCAGTTTGTCACATTTATTTTCTCAGCACACTGTGTTCTTTCACTGCAATTTTACCGACTTTCGGATTTCACTCTTAAATTTCAACCGTTTGTGTAGTCAGTTATTGTGTGGAGGTGTGGGGCTACACATATATTAGTAATATGAAGCCACTGTTAATATTACAAGAGCGGTTATTAATAACATGGACGTTAACATCAGGATTATGGAAACTAAGTTGAGTTACAGACATTATTATCTATGTAAAAGGAAAAAAGCAGACCCAAAAACTTACACAAGTTGCTTGTTTTTGTGTGAGAGGACAATGTACACAGAGGGAAATTTAATTTTAAGCACCAGTTTGCACAGACTACATGAAAGCTGATGTGTATTTCAGTGATCAGTGTGAAACTGTTGAATACTTTAAAGCATGGTTATAAGCGTTGTAAAATATTTTTCACTTAAAGAAGACGTATAAAGACAAAATGAAGCTATTGGGTAAAATCTGTCCCCTTGCTGAAGGTGACTGAAGGTGTATGGCTCTTTATTTTTCCATGTATTTATTTTTTTCTGTCTGAGTTCACTGTGAGTGTAGTTTGTTAAGTAACAGACCATCCATTTATTTTGCTTATAGATGTTTTGAGAAAGTGGCAGAAATAATAAGATTTTTTTTCTCCCTGCTCTTTTTCGGTCATGGAATTGAGTATTTTTAAATCCAAATCTGATTGTTGTGAATCTAAAAGACCACAACAAATGAAAATGAAATGAAGAATGGACGTACGGGATGTTTTTATGCTCTAGTTTGCGTTAAAACAAGTGTGTTCACAACAGTCATGCCAGCGCAGATTTAACAAGAAGGAACACAAAGAAAATGTTTTTTTACAGCGACACCAGAGAGGGAGTAAAAGTCTGAGGTTCAGATTTGTACGCTGGCGGCGGTCCAGCAGCGCATCCACTGAGCAGCTCACAGCAGCAGCAGCTGGTAGTTAACTGCCTTGCTCAAGGGCAAACTGAATACTGCTACTGTAGAACAAACCTTACTCAGAACTTCAAAGGTTTACCCAGAAGGTTATGAGAGTACAGCGTAGTCTCACCCCTCTCCCAGCACACCCTGAGTTACAGTGCGTGCCAGTAAAGATGGCATATTGATTTCCAACCTCTAATCAAACGTCCCCCTGCCTGCTCCAGATCGAATCCTTCCAGAGATTTCTCTCTGCGTCTCCGCCTCCGCTCCTTCTCAGTGACTCAAAAACTTTGCCCTTAAAATATTTGCTGACGTCATAAGCCAGGAGAGGATGTGGGACAGGCTCCTGCTGGGTTGTTCATGAAGCGGTGAAAAAAATCGTACCACGGGCTGATTAAGAGGTGTTAATGCATTCAAATTAATGCCTGCTCCTGAGCTGTTTTTTTTTTTTTCCTCGGTGTGTCTGCCTGCTGATACTCAGCCTCGCTGAGACACATGGCGAGAGAAATAAGAGGGAGAGACAGAGGAGAAAAGACGGAAAGAGAAAACGACGACACTGACCAGCAATAGAGCTGAATCAAATGCTGGAACAGCTTTCAAGGCCTCGCTACATAAAGACTTCCTGGGAAATGAAGGCACTGTTACATGATAATGTCACAAGGCCGACCGCAGCACAGCGCTCTGCTCTCTGAGCTCTGATTTCTTGTCTCTCTCACACATCGCTTGACATTGCCAGACCAATTTTCAAATATCAATCAGTCTGGAGCTTCTCAGTCCATTTCTGAACACCAGGAGCTGTTATCAATAAATGTAGACTGCTACTGGATACATCTACGACCAACAAAACGTAGCATAGAGCATGCAGAGATGAGCTGCGACTGTAGTTTTAATACATCTGTGAACGAGTGTCGCCATTTCTGCCATCACGTTGGCACGTGGCCAGTGCTGTAAGAGGCATCTCTGAGAAAAATCAACAAGATTCGTTCTCTCTGCAGCGAACTGCAGCTGGGCTGAACGTTGCTTTGCAGATGTTCTTCCTTTGTTCTAACATAATATTGTGGGAACGTTTTATGATCTGTCACCTCTTAACATCAAAACATCCTCAGAATGTTGAAATCATAACGTTACGTCTTAATGATAAACATCCTTGAAACGTTCTTTGAACATTAGATTAAGATATTTTCTTTATTGCAACTTGTAGGTAACGTTAGTCAATGTTGCCCGGATTAGCGAGCACAGTTTAAATATTGAAGTTGTGTGTATATATATATATGTATATATATTAAATGTAAACTGTGTATGATGGTTGTTTGTCAGTAAAACCTGCGAATATAAAATGACTGAGGCGACAGCACAGACTGCAAAGCTGAGCTTCTCGGGACGTTGCTTCATTGACCCTTCAGAGGTCGATGCACAGTTACACACAGGCCTCCCCAAACTGCCTGCACTCTGTTTCAAAAATAAGTTCATACATTTATATACATTTATTTGATGCAACATAAACTATTCTTACAACAAATACAAGCAGCTGTCACACCTTACGAAGAGCACCGCCTGCAGTTAAAGTGCAACACAGAACAGTCGAACACATGAATCTGTGCAATATTCGATTTCAGTGAGAATAAGTCACACTGACCAGGAGTGCTGTTGTCTTGATCTTTTAAAAGTCACTTAAATTCCCAGATAGTAATCAGCTCAGACAATTTCAGATCTGTATGTAGATTTAATAACTTCCTGCCACCACATGCACTAACCGTGTAGGTGTAATTAATGTATTTGCTAACGAGGAAGGAGGCGAATGTGCCAGCTGCTGCATCCAGCGAGTTTCAATAATACCAGTATGTTTCACAGATTATCTGATCACCTCCCTGGTATGAAGTCAACACACAAACAGTTGCTTCGCTGACGTATTGTTAATTAGCCATGAAAGCGTCTCGCCGTGTTTGTACCGTAACTCGCACTGTTACAATTAAGACTCACGTGCACTTTCTCTGTAGCACCAAACAGCGTCCACTTCAGTTTAATATCTCACGACTTGTTTTCGGGAGCGGTTTGGTGGTGGGTTTTGATCACAGACATATGTAAGTTACCTGCCTGAAAATATCACTCATGTATGTAAAACAAACAAATGTTATATCAGAGACTGTCTTCGTACCTCAACAGAAAGCTTGTCTGCGCTCCTCTTTACAAAGCTCGGTGAATGCTCGCCATATTGTCCCCGCTATGACGGCGCACGAGCCCAAAATGACCTCATCGCGTATTCAGCATCAAATGTTAAAGCTCTGCACGCTGTCAATCATCCTTTCAAACTGTGAATTTGATCAGCTCGGGCTGAAATCTCAACAAAAGGCAAACGGGACGCTTCTACTACACCAAATCAAACCTTTCCCACGCCGTTTTCCCACGTTTACTACACACGACTGTCACTCTGTGTCTTGTTTTTGACATTGTTGAATGATTATGCAAAATGTAAACATCATTACGAATGTTGGGCAGTGACGCTGTTAATGCATTACAGAAATAACATTTCTTTTTCATTATTTAACATAAATGCTACAGAAATCTCTTTCCTCTGACTTACCTGCCCTCTCCACTTTAGATATCCAGGCTGAGAACAGACGTGTCAGTAACTCAGGGCGTTTTTACTGGAAGATGCGACTTAAATTGCTAAAAGAAGATACGCATCTAACTTTCTGTATTTAATTATGAGTGGATATGTAAATATTTCTATATGTGTGAATGCTTCATAAGCCTGTTTATGTGTTAACATATGTATGCATGTTTAATATATGTGACACAACTCTGCACTGGATGCACTATTTTGTGGTTTGAATATATTAATTACTTTTATTTTATATATTTTTTCTTTTTCAGCTATTATCCATGTTTTGAGTATTATTATATTTTAGTGTTTTAATGTTTTAAATTTATTTTTATTTGTTCCTCTGTGTGTTTACTTTTTGGGGGTCTGGGGAGGGTGGGGTACGTGTGCTTGAGTGTTTGTGTGTATATTTACTGAAATAACAAAGTTTGCAAAAAAAGATTACAAGCATAAGTAGAGTGAAAAATTACTGCCAAAATTTTCAGTTACCCCAAAACCAAAAATCTCATTACAAAGTTACTTTTGTTATCACACCACGACTGACTTGAAGTAAAGCAAATGAATCACATCAGCGACTTCATTTTCATAATCGTCACGCTGCGAATGCGAGTCACAAAGCAGCAAAGAAGAAAGATAAAAACGCTCACCTTAAGCTGCTGGAAATATTTCCATTACTCTGTTTTTGTCAGGTGGAAAGATGAAGTCTTTGTTTCATGTAGAGACTCTCCACTGCAAAAAAACAAAAAACAAAAAAACAACGTCAAACCTCCTGAAACAACTCCGAGGACACAACAATGTAGAGCTCCAGGAAATACACCCCACCGAAGATGAGCCCTCTGCAGCTGCAGAGGACGACTGTCATCATTTATTAACATTACCTGTTAACCTGAATAAACACCAAAATATATCTAACTGACAACAATATTAAATACAGAAAAGCAGCATTATCCTCATTTTCTAGAAACTGAAACCAGTGAATGTTTGTCAGTTTTGCTTTTTAAGTGACTTCTGTAATAATTTGATAATCAAAATGATCCATTTTCTGACAGTCAGTTTATCGTTTCAGCACTAATCAGGATCTATAACTTCTGATTAATAGTTAGTCAGTGAACTCGTACAGAAGCTGCAGATTTATTCATTTTTTCACTGAGGGCTTCTTGATGGTTTTAATAAATTTTGTTTTTTTTGTAAATATTGTTACATTGATTATGATAACATATGAAATCTTCGCTGTTTTGTTTAATATTTCTTTAATTACACTCACTGAAAAATATGTTATTGATACACTTGTTATTAAAATTGGTAATGATCCATGATTAAGGAGTTGAGATGCAGACAATGTTAGCTTGAAAGGCTCGCTAGTTACAAGTGTGAAAGAGTTTTCGATCTCTATTTTAAATAGGCAGCTGCAAACCCAAGGTGAATGTTATTGATTTTTACAAAACACTGTTAAAACATATTTTACAATCTCTGTTTGTTCAACATAAATCTGTGGGTCTGACACCTGAACATGCACGTCTGAAACGGTGGCTCTCTGGTTGATACCCCCCCCCCATCAGCTACCTCTGGACAAAGATTTTATTTCTGTGGGACACACTAGCTGTGTCCGAAATCGTCCCCTATCACGGATATAGTGTGTTCGCCATTTTGCAGTGGTGTTCGAATTCTCAGCTGTTAATTTCATCCACTATATCGTGCACTATAAAATGCCCACAATGCACAGCAAATGTGTGTGATATGATGTACACTACATTCATCCCCGTCTACCACAATGCAATGCGGTCGTGTATTTCGAGGGGAAAAAAAAATCTCACGTAGTATCCAAAATCTCGTTTGGTTATTCCCTATGAAGTGCACTTTTTAATACACACTACACAGTGAATAGTGAGTGAGAGACGGTTTCGAACACAGCTCCTGTCGGCTCTGCGGATCCTGAGGACATGCAAGGACTCAATTTCACATTTCAGAGCTGATAGTTGAAATCAACCGTTCACTTGTGTTTCACGTCGGCGGCGTTGGCCCGTATCTGCGGTAACAAGCGGCCCATTTTTTAACGTCTGCTTTTTAACAGCTCATTGTGGTTCCTTGTACAGGTCGTAACACTTTACACGCCCTCCCCTTTGGCAGAATTATAGCAGAAATAAAAGCCCGCCGTGCAACAACTGAAGGTCTGGACTGATGGCACTTTGCTGGCCGTCACACTGATTGTGTCCCATTTGCAAATTCTGTCCCTGCTGTGGGAAATATTACCGAGCCATACTGCTACAAAACATTTCCCCGCATATTACAGCTTTTAAGGGCTGGGAAGCGTCGCTTGTGAGCAATGATATGAGATCTGAGTGGAATGAAACACAGCATGTCTCGTTTGATGTCCGAGCTCAGTCTTTCTCGGTGCAAGAGTCTCGGCTGATACAAATCTATGCAAAGTGTAAACAATGAAAGCTGAAAATGTTGCCCGGCTGTTAATGTTTGCTGCGCTGCATTTTCGACCTTTTGCATCGTGTAAAGAAGTTATATGCAGAGATAAAAAGTACAAAACCACATTTATTTAAGTCACACGCTTTGCTATATTTTTCAAGTATTTGTATCTGTGGCACAGAAGCACCAAATGCTTCTCTCTCTTTTTTTTTTTAAACATATGCTTTAAGAAGTGATATTACTGATTCTGCAAGCCTTGCATAAACAAACATATGGTTAGCTCATAAACCGTAATGCATTACTGTAGATTAAACCAGCCAATAAAATTTTAAGTAGTTGCCCTTCTGCCACACTGAAGCATGCATGGTTTGTGAAAGAGTGCAACCCTGAGGGCCCGCTTTGATTTTACACACTCATATCGTTTTACCAAAAAAAAAAAAAAAGTGAACCTTTTAAAAAACTCAAACTTAAAAAAAATAGTACACATTATTATTATTTTATATTTTCATTGACTTAATTCTTTAACTAACATCTGTGCTAATCACAAATATCAAATATTCATTAATTTTCAGAATTTTAACACTTTAAATGCCATTTTTTTGCCATGATGCCACTATGTTTTTAAATGAAAAAAACAATGAAAAATTAATTATTTTCAATAATATACATGCAAAGGAGTATTTCCCCTTTTTTATGATCATAATACAATCACAGTCTGGGATATGTTGATTGTTAGCAGCAACATTGAATTTGTAAGTGCAACTAGTGGAAATAGTTTGTATTTTCTCCATATGCCATATTCCAAGATTAAACCAAAATACAAACAGACGCCATACGCATGAACACAGCCAAAATTATATATATATATATCACAAAGCACATAAAATGCCCCTTAAAGTCCCTAAAAAAGGGTTAAGCCAACTATGTTTTCATCTCCTGCTGTCATGAGCACGAACAATAGTTCCTACATTAAACTGCTCACAACAAAGTCTGGATTATCTTGAGTAACTGGATCATGATTTCAGGAAAGAAGCATTTGTTGTGTTTATCAAATGTATTTTTTGCTGCTTTGTGCCACCTAGTTCCATTATATTGGAGAGAAGACAGACCTCTCTTTCAGCTGACATTTCCAACAACTCCAGCATATTATATATATATATATACATACATACATATAACTATTATTATATATTTGTTGTTTGACGATCGTACATCAGTGTTAACTGTAGAAAAAGGTTGCAGTTAAAGCTCACCCAAATGAAAACCATTAACTTTGACTTAGCTGTGGTGTTACAAAGAAAGCAAAGGCTGGCTAACACCGCGGCAGAGTGAAGACCCTTTTGAAGGCTACTGTGTGAAATTAGGAGTTTCTGTCCCCAAAAGATCTGTATAGCATCTTTGGATATTACTTTGAAACTGACAGCTGATATTGTTAATTTCGACACTGCGCCGATTGTTTGTCCGAGTGACCCAAGGAGGAGAGGATTAGCAAAAGGTCAGTGTTTTTTTTCATCTTCTTGTCCTCAGTATTTGTACATTTCTGGATCTGAATCATGCTTTAGTTTAGTTTATCTTCGGCTTCAAAATCAGACAGATATGATGATATGATTCATGAAGCTGCCTCTGAAGGCACAGCTGCACGCTCCTTTGAAACTGATGTCCTTGCTCCGCACGATGTTGCACAAAGTAGCCAAATCTGAACGACCTGCACAGCTACAGTTCGGCATTAAAATGCTTCATACAAGTAAATGAATCGATGACTTTGCACTCTAAAAATGGGCACGTATTCATAATGAACACTTTGATTTTTTTTGCACATTTTGCACTCTTACCTGCAACAGAATATTTAGCGTTTTCTTTTCTTTCAGCACGGCTTGTATTTCACATGACTGCCCGTAAGTTTGGAGACCGCTGGCAAAAACAATGATTACAGATCACAACAGGCAACATATTTCTGCTTAGCCCATGTAGCACGGGGCATGTCATCAAGCCTTTCCACCAACAATGAGAGGCCTTTGAAGATGAAGCTGAATATGAGAAGCCTCCCCTGCAGTGGTACCAATGTACTGCAGCATCAGCTTCTGCTCTCATTGCAGGCTCGAGCTGTAACCAGAAACTGGCAGCGAAAAAAGCAGAAGACGTGCTGCCAAACGAGGCTGCGCCGTGCTTTTTTTTTTCTGTCTTTTTTTAAAGACAGGCCTGTGGTGTAATTATAATCATATCTGGCCATCGCAGTGGGCAGGTGATGAGACGGATGTGTTCGGGAAGAAGTGAGAGGCACAAAAACTAAAAGACCCATATGCCCTTGGCAATTCGGGGGCTGTTTTCGTGATGTGTTTGCAGCGGCATATTTCAGATGCACAGCAAGGATGCGTGGAAATGGATAAATCAATGAGGCCATCTGGGGAGAGGAAGTCAAGATGAGGAATGGTTTAATGCTGACATTCATTCGACAGTAGCCTCACAGACCTAATTATTCCATTCATTATCAGGATGCAAAAAAAGAGAAGGCCTTGTTATTTTCACGACACACATCAAATGATCTTAATTTGCCTTTAAGGAAGTTATAGGTCACGCAATATTTATGAAACTGAGGGCTTTTTTCACAATTAAATGAGCAATTAACAAACTTTTCTGACATATTTGTACATTACAGATCAGAGTTTAAATGGGATGTTTGTTTTTTTTAAAGGTAAAGGTGGTGTTTTACTTTTAAATAAACGGCATCAACGTGCCGGAGACAAACTGGCAAATGCAGAAAATTTAAATTCAGGCAGCAAACGTGTGAAACTAAATAGCCTTGTACTTGGTAACTGCAGCATGTCTAAATTAAGGCCACAGTTGCCATGAGTATAACTGAATATCATCATTGTCATTGTCTGCCCTCTCCAGCTGAGTCAGTCATCACACACACACACACACACACACACACACACACACACACACACACACACACACACACTCACACACTCACAATGACACCTCTCACTCCCACCGCTTCCCTCTCACACACACAGAGTCTGAACAAACTGCAACAATAATCCATATTAAAACATATCGAATGACGACCAAACGATCTATTTGTGTCCTTCATTTAAACAAGAAAATACATTTGACGACTCCGTGACGCAAACTGCATTCAGAAAAATGGAAAATGATTAATTCTGTCATGAAAAATGACCTAACAACAACGTGTTGTTGTGTCCTCACAGTGCGTTTACATGTACATGAATAACCCGTTTTTGAGGCTTATGGTCATGTTCAGGATATACTGTTTACATTCTCTTCAATGTAATTCAATTTTATTTATAAAGCCTGTTATCACAAATCAAAATTTGGCGAAGAGAGCTTTACAGCATACGACATCCCTCTGTCCTTGGACCCTCGCCTAAGGAAAAAATCCCCAAAAACACACTTTAGCGGGGGGAAAAAACACAGTGGAAACCTCAGGAAGAGCGACTGAGGAGGGATCCCTCCTCCAGGACGGACAGACTTGCAATAGATGACAAAATGATACACAGGAAAAAGAGAGCGAAAGAGAGAGAGGTACAGATGCACAGCCACGAAAACAGTAACAATAACATAACATAACTATAGTAATAGCCATAAAAATCAATAAAAGTAATTGATGATTACATGTATATTACATGCAAACATTGCAGTTTATGTATGTGGCAATAACAATCATATATATGTAATATTAGGGAGTATGTAACCATGGTAACAGCCGCACCTGCGCACACAGTCTGCGGACCTCATTAACAGGGATAATGTGTGTGTCTCAGTATCCGGATTTCTTTTGGAGTACTCCCCCTCGTGTATTCGGATTTCTCACAAACGAGACAAGGTCTCAATGTAATGTTTACATGCTCAAACATATAAACGAGAAACTCCCGTTAATAAACAGCTGACTCACGCACATTTAAACACTCTGACTGATGATGTTGGACATTATTTTAATGATTATGAGGTTGTGTATGGGAAATTAACCCAGAGCCGTACTGGAGTTAAGGAACCAACATCCTACCAGAAATTTAAAGTTAAAGTCACCTGGTAGAATAATATTTGAATAAAAGTCTTATATCTGATATTTACTGAACTTTTGGAATCAAAAGTAATTTGTTTGTTTGCGCTCGAGTGTATTTCCGTACACCGTAAAATGTAAACTACAGTCCCGAAGTATCGCCGCTTTCATAGTGTTTTGCCGTAAGATCCCGACGCCAAAAGCCACCTTTTGCAGCTCTACGATACGCCATAAGATGGTGCAAGCTGACAACGCGTCCGGACAGAACCATTGGCGTGTTGTGATGCGCCGACGTTCAGCATCAGGTTGAAATGTGGCCGTTAACAACGTAATATAAGGAGCTGGAGGGCAGGCAGAAGGTGCTCGTTACAACGAGTCTGTTTGGCTGTAAACTGATGAGGAAAATGACATCCCATTAATGCTGGGTCCTGTAGAATAAAACCAACGGCTCTGTTACCACGGTAACCATGGGGGTTACAAAATCGAAAAAGAATAAATTGTTAAGGATGACAACTTTGACGGACACAGCGTTGTATTTAGTCATGACAAACTTACTGAGTATTACTGAGCATTCAGGTAAAAAGGTAAAAGACCCGTAAAACAAGGACTAATAATTCTTTATTAACCCTTTGAAACCTGGAGCGACATCACTTTTCTTGTGCTGCTTTCGGATGCCTTTCACAAATATTTGATCCTTTGAACCCTGAGCACATTGGTGAGATTACTTACAAAAACATGGAAAAAAGTTTATGAGCATCTTGGTTAAATATTATCCACAAATTGTCAGAAATTATTAGATTTAGGAAATTATTTTTTTAAAAGGTAGGGGATAGTGTCTAGAAAAAAAGCTAGGGAAAAACTATATTTATAATGGTCAGAACGACATATTATTATAATTTTTTAAGCACTTTTTCCAAGCATTGTTTGCCTTTTTTGGTTTGTCTTTAACTTCCTTTTTGTCTTTTTTTATTTTTTATTTTTTAAAACCAATTTTTCAGGTAATTTCTTTTGTACTTTACTTTTCTTGTTACAATTTTTTTAGAGCTTTTCCTTTTATGGTGCTAAACTTATCTGAGCTTTTCTTCCAAAATCACAGGGAGAAGTTACAAGTTAGGAGGAGAAGAAAATTACCTGAAGGGGAAAAAGAAAGAAGAAAAAATTAAATTAAATTATTATTATTATTATTATTATTATTATTATTATTATTATTATTATTACAAATATAGTTTTCTGGATATTTTTCTTCTTTTTATTATCATCTAATAATATATTTTTTTCTCTTTCTTATAAATAATTTTCAGGTCTTTTGCTTTTACTAATTTCTTTCAATTTGCCTTTTTAGTCATGTTTTAAAAAAGAAAAAGAAGCCGATTTGCTCAGTTTTTAAAGGTTTAAATGGAGGTCAAAGGCATCTTAACGCAGCACAGGAAAATGTCATTTCAGGTTCTGAAGGGTTAATGCACACACGTAATCTCATGACACAGAAGCCCTTCATTAAATGGATAAACAACAACTTTTACCGCTTTAGTCTTTTTCTTTTCTCCTCCCAGTTCCAGACTTCAGGACCAACACTGGCACGCTAATTAGCAGCTGCTCTAACGGCGCGTGAGGGAAAAAGGAAAAGCTGCTGAAGGTCACAACTACTGACGACCGACTCTGAGTCTGTACAGTTTGTGCTGATTTCATAACACCAGTCTGAAAACACACACTCATTCCTGAATATAACAAGCTAAACCAACAGACTGCAGACTGGATGTAGATGTTTGGACTGAATCCACCGCAGGACCACAAAAGTTTTTATCTCAAACCACAAAGCAGCAAACATGTCAGAACATTTTTACTTTTTAGCATCAATACCACAAAAACGCTTCAGGAGGTGAGTACGGTAAATGTGCTGCCAGGGGATCTGAAGCTTTTCTCCTCCTGCTGATATCAATAATTACTAACTGCCAACATTATTCCTCAAACTGGAAAAGCAAGAAACACAGTTGGCTCTACGTCAACCTGTTTGTCGAAACAAGCCGACGTGTTTATTAGGTAACCTAAGAGTGCTATATGTCTCCACAGCACTGAAAGCATATAAAACTCTGAAGCTTCATCCAAATTGAATTATTGCTCTCAGTGTTTGTTCCACTGTGCCTTCAAAGACACTGCAGCCAAAGAGTAAAATTTATCAAAGGTGAATACTGACAGAGAGCAGCAGCATGTGAAGTATGTAAAATATATCCGCATTTTCATTTTAAGACCTGAATCATGTTATTGGTTTGCTTTTTGTAAAGCTTCTGATATGCTGAACCAGGTCAAAGCAGAGATTAAACTCTTTGAAACTTAAGAAAATTGGCTTGATTTCCTCAAAAAACATGGAAAGAAGGCAATGAGCAGCTTGAGAAGAGGGAATGAGCAAGAAATAAGTAAAAAGTACAAGAAAATTATATGAAAATTTGCAAAAAAACAAGTAAATCACCTGAGAATTTTTGCTTTAAAAAATTATAAGAATTCTGTATCATAATATTAAATATGTCATTATGAGTTATAAATATAGTTTTCAAGACATTTTTTTCCTTTTTTTTCCAAATAATTCAATAAATCTATTTATTCATTACAATTTGTGGAACATTTCTTACCAAGTTGCTCGTTGCAAAAACAAACCCTGGTTGGGCTTGGGTGGTATCACGGTCTCACAGTATACCGAGGTATTCAAAAATCACAAAGGTATGTTTTTCAATACCATCATAAATACAGGTGCAAACTCGTTGTATGTAGTGCTCAGCACGAACCAAAAGAGCTCAGTCTGCGGTCTCTGCTGGTGGAACAGGCAGCTGAGCTAAAAGACACAGCGACACCAAGAGGTGGAGAGAGAAGTTACAGGACTGTAAACAGCCGGCGGCCAGCAGGCATAGAGAGACTGTGAAGAAAAACTGCATGTTTTAACATCTAACTTGGTGAATTAAGGATTTATTTGGACCGATCGGAGCTGGTGATTGTTGGAACAGTGGACTTACTAATGAGATTACTCGCAAGAGTAACCAAGACGGTTTGGGTGAGTTTAATTTTGATTCTGTCGAGTTTAAAGAAGTGCGTTTTATGAAGCGTTAACAAGGAAATTAAGCCTCATCAGCCTTCTGTGACTGAGAGAAAGTTGAATTCAAAAGGTGAACAGTTGTGTTTCTCTGTTACAAAAATTACAAAAATAGGTGTGAGAACGTTACTTTTCTTGTTGTTGTCTTGCTATTATGTATTTATAAGTTTTAGACTTATAAATACAAAATAGAAACCTGTAAAGTACGAAGTACACTCACCATTATACACCATACACCCCGGAGTAATCTCCAGTTGGAGACTATTAACAGTAGTTGTGAAACTTACAACAGTGCTGTAATTATAAATTTTGTGAACGTTTAGCAAGATCTAACTGTAAAAGGCTCTAAAGTCATAAATACACTTGTTAAACCAATATTTTCCTTAAAGTTTAAACTTCTCATTTCATGTCTTGTCCTGAGGAGTGTTAAACTGACTAAACGGCAAAATTTTGTCAAAGACTTGAAAACAAACAGGAGACGAAAAACTACGACAGAGATCATACAGGCATGTTAAGTCTAATTTAAATTTAATCAAAGCCAACATAAAGCCACTGCCCTTAATTTCCCTTCAAATTAAATCTCAGAATTCATTTATTCAGCAAATACATTTCTTTTTTCTAAATCAACAGCTTAATGTGAGGGTGACAAATTCAAATTTATGCAATACAAATACAATCTCTGCTGGCACTAATCTCTTCCCATATTATTTATCTAGAGAAAAGTTGATTGAGCATGCATGCTCTGTTCCAGCAGCTCCCAAACTCACACCAACACACAATTACATTCACAGCTGGGAGCTCCCCAGTACAACCCAGCGTCGTACTGGTGAACACTGAGCAGCTGCACTGGAGCAGTGCGGGGTTAAGGGCATGTCGATGCTCGTTGTTGAATTAGTCATTAACTCTCCTCCCATAAGTCTCAGTTCCCCGCTGCTCTGAGGGTTTTTAACTATCGACTCTCTGGTCACGATTGTTTTTCTGACACAGCTCTTCACTTTTTTGATTCTCTCATGATTTCTTATTGAACATCTCAATATCAATAATTCCTAAATAATGAAAACCCAGAATAATCAGCCTTCATTGTGGCCTTTACAGGGTTTGTGTGCGCAGTCTTGCAGTGTAAATACTAAATGTTGTATGTATGAAAAGTAACAAAGCCTCGTCTCTGTAAAAAGCGTCAGCACAGAATTATGTATCAGACTGTTTCCAACAAGTTACTGCAGCTGAGTGCACTCTGAAGGGCCAGACGAAAACGGCCCGCAAAAAATCGTCTTTAAACATTCATATATTCAGCCTAATGTTTTAATGGTCTACAAATACTGTGAAAATATTTTCCCAAAGAAAATTTGCCATGAGACAGAGACAAAGGATTCAATTCAAGCATGTGTGCTGCTGTGCACGTGCAAGGCAGAAATGAGACCGTGAGACACTGGACAACCTGATGCTATAATAGTGAGGAAGATGCAGAAATAAAGGTTTTATATTATATTATATTATATTATATATTTATATTAACTAAAGCATTTTCAAAATTTTAGGACATTTATAAGATATTGGGACATTCCTAGGATACTGGGACATTTCTGTGATTTTAGGACATTTGTAGGATTTTAGGACATTTCTAGGACTTTAGAAAATTTCCAGGATTTTAGGGCATTTACAGGATCTTAAGAAATGTCTAGGATTTTAGGAAGTTTCTAGAATTTCAGGACATTTCTAGGATTTTAGGATGATGCAGGACAGTGGTCTGAAATATACAGCCAATGTGTAGCAAATACATAAGTGGCAAATATGAAGAAATTGCAGAAGATACATCATAAAATTTTATTCTCAAAAAGGTAACTCTGGTCTTTTTGTTGAGTGTGATTTGCTGTTTCTGTGTGAGTGATAAATAGGTTCATTTTAATGCCAGTCCTGTTTTAACACATACACTTATGAGTGAAACTGTCTGTATGCATCCCTACTAATATCCAAAGTGTATTTTTTAACACTAAAATGTTATTGTTTTAAACTCCATATGGACATTAGGAATCGGTTAGCAAGAAAAAAAAAATCATGTGAATTTTGAGCAGCTGCTCATCCAAAAAAATTGGTACAAATATTCTTTTTTTTTTTTTTCTTTTTTGGCGACGGCTCTGGGCCTTGGCAAAGTCGGCTGACTGGCCGCAATCCAACATCACATTCTGAGGAGTGAAGGCAAAACCCTCAGAAACAAGAAGGAAGTGAAGATGGCTACAGTGCCGGCCTGGCAGAGCATCGCCGACAAAGATACAGTTACAACCACACACTAAACACGAGGCCTTTATGTTTATATTATCCATCAGTTGCATTCTGTTTATTACGTTCTGGAATTCAGTCTTATAAGATTTATAATTCTTAAGTTATCCGACTGATTTGGACCTCACATATTAAAGCTGATTGCAGGAAAACAGAGCCAAAAATAAACAACTAAATTAGTCACTGTGTGGAATGGATACTCTCCGCCTGCACTGTTTATCCAGTCCAGTCGCCAAAAGACAATGCTGACAATGCTGGCATTTGTTTCTGCAAACCACGGATATGTTACATTTATACATTTCATATGTGTCATCATATCTAAAGAGAGGCAGTTCGAAGTATATGAGCTGAGTTTATCTTTGGGAGGTGGATGGCATAACACCTGGGTGAGACAGCTACTCAGCTGCAGACCACCAACAAAAGACCAAACCAGCTGGTTTTGAAGCATTTTTTGCCATAATTACGCCACCAACACTAAGTGTTGTTTTGTGAGATAATGCTGGCATTTGCAGAAAGTGGCGGTATTTCTCAGCCATGATGGTGGCACAAAAATGCCGCGTTTTTTAGTGAGATAACAGCATTTCTGTCAGCAATACTTTTTGCAGCAGCAACCCAATCATTAAAACTGGTTGGTTTTGTTTCATGCCTAA
Organism: Plectropomus leopardus; assembly: GCF_026936395.1. Taxonomy (NCBI): domain Eukaryota; kingdom Metazoa; phylum Chordata; class Actinopteri; order Perciformes; family Serranidae; genus Plectropomus; species Plectropomus leopardus. The sequence continues at coordinate 3,093,267 of NC_142189.1, read as the reverse complement.
GTCGCTTTCGACTGTAAATAATGACGGCTGTGTGGTGGCTGCAATAGAAACAAACCTGCTAATGTTTTGAACATCCATTGACATGTTTCTTAAAATTTTATCACGAGGAGAAGTCGCATGACTGAAATGGCTAAGAACTTAACACCACTTCCACTGACTCTTTACACGCTCTCAAGAACACGGGGAAGGCGAGAAGCTACTTAACAAAACATGGCCAAAAAACTAACAAGAAATTAGTAAAAAAAAAAAAAAAAAAAAATTACAAGAAAATTACAAGGAGATGACTTTAAACAAGCCAAAAACAAACAACGAAACTGCCCAGAAGAAGTGCTGAAAATAAAATTTTAAATATAAAATTCGTTGGGATTGTTTTCTGACAATCCTTCACTCTTTTTAAAACATTTTTTTTTTTGGTAAAATTTCTTGCAGCACAAGAAAACAGATGTCAATCAAGGTTTCAGATCTCGCATGTCAGTGCATCTATATGAGGAAAGTGTGTGCTTGACATACAGTTTCCATCCTGCACACCAGGAATATAACTGACAGCAGTAATGAGCATATATTCTGCTCTTAAGCCACGCTGCTGATGTTGAGCTAAATGTGACGCAGAAACCGTTTAAAGGTCATCAACTTCACACTAAAGACAGATTTATTTTTATCTCAGCTTCAGTGGTGAAGCTCTTTGTGGTTGATTAGCTATAAAGTGTGATCACAGAGTAAACAGAGAAAATGATCACACAGAAAAAACTGACTGGATCTAATGCTAATTGCTCTGAAAAACGTGAAATTATTCAAATATTATCTAACAGCAGGAAGATCTGGATCTCATCCAATTAAACACCCCATGTGCCATTATTCCCTTCAAGAAAAAAACCCAACAGAATAAAGCATGTGAGCATGAGAGAGCCACATTAAGTAGAGTAGGCCACAGTCGTGTGATCACGAGTGTGAAGTGTGCAGGAGAATGTGGTGCAAACAAAGTAAGTAGGCGAAAAAGGAGGAATAGGAAAAAAAGATGCTAAATAATAAATATGTTGTATAGCGGTGGTGTGCAGCTTTCGGCAGCACACTAATGAGCCCATCGGGGGAGAAGAAGTGTGGATGAGAAATGGTTTAGTGCTGACGTTCATTCGACAGCAGCCTCACTGAGCTGATTATTCCATTCATTATAGAGATGAGGAGAGGAACCTTGTTATCAGCGTCGCCACACTGATCCCACCTATTTGTTTTTGTAAAATGATCTTTTGACCATAATCATACTGAATTACGTCCGCGGGCGTGCTCGCAAAAGTGAGACCTTATGATAATGTGTCATGAAGTGCGGCGCGACATTAAAATGTGTTTATTTTCATTAGGTGTGCTGCTGCGGAGGTCAATGGCATTAAGGCATGAAGGCTGTGATTTTCACACCAATCAGCAGCTGCTGCAGCTGAGAGCTGAAGCTGGCAGGAAAATACATTAAGAGACACAGTCCAGTGTCCCTGAGAAATATGTCCACCGGACTTTGGACTTTTTTGCACGTCAATGCATGTATGTCCAATTGCCAACGTGCACGGCTGAATTACGGATGGGTATCATTAGGATTTTATAGGATAATGGTCTCTATAATTTGGTGCAGAAAATAAAGACATGACACATAAAGCTGTGAAAAAATTCAAGTAATTTTGTTTTTGCCACAAAATGGGCAACTCAATGATGTGTATGACTTCTCATGTGACACTGGATATTCAAACTTTAGTTTTTTAGTTTTGCTACACCCTGTAGCATTGCTATCAGAGCCGCCGGGGCAAAAGCTGTCACAGACGCTGCACTGCTTCATACTTACAGAACGCTGCACTGAAACTAAACTTTGACGCAATTTGCATTTAGCTGCACCTTTGTGACTTTAAGAAAAAGTGAGCCCACACCATCAACCGCCTTGTCTTGGTCCGATGTTCGCCTCACTACTAATACGACTACTACTGCCAGCAGAGCAGCCAGCAGCGGCACAACAAACGTCAAACGTCATCCCCTGATGCCGGCAGCTTCGTCATCATGAGGGTCAGATTGTTAGAATCAGGTGAGAATTAATTAACGTTACATAATTTATGTCATAAATACTGATAGCAGCACCGTTTGTCATGGAGCTGATCGGTACTTAAGTACCGACCCAATCACGTACAGTATCAATTAATTCCAGTACTCAGGCGATTTGATAAATCCATAATTCACAGAACTGCAATGGAAACACTTTTTTGTGTTTACAGGTCACATGATAATCTGAAAAAAATAGTGTGTATGGAGGAAGAGACAGAAATCTTCTTAAGTCTCTACGGCTTGCTAGGAGCTTGTCTTTCCATTATTGCTCGCATCACGCATCTACATGACCTTGGATTGTAAGTAATGATGGAAAGTGCAGTGCAATAGAAATAAACATTTTTGAACATCTATCGCCACGCTTAGAGGAATGTTATCGCCAGAGAAGTCGATGTTGTGTGATGTCAACCTTTCATCTATGTCTCTGCAAGAGATACAGCTGCTGTTTTTACAAAAATGTTGAATAATTACTTTAACCACACCCTGTGCTTATTACCCAATTTAAAGATACAAGTGTTTACAGAAGTAAACAAGAAGAGTATGCTGAAGATGCCTTGACTGACAGGCGTTTCAGCCAATCACACTCAGCCGATGAGGAGTCCAAACCAGTATGAATCCCTGCTGCTTTAGCTCCCCACGAAGGACCTGACTGTGCTCTTTATCACCCTCACTGTGCTCACATCCTAAAATCTGCCAGACTTTATCTCAAATTCTGCCGGAGATCTCCGAGATTCCAGGGATACAAATGTGCCAGGCTGAATTCCAGGAGAATGTGCATTAAATTATGCACAAGACATCCAAAATATTTCAATTTGATGTAACACTGCAGCCATAAAAACCCAGTATCTTGGGTATGCATACTTAAAGTTGCTGTCAGCATTATATACAGAAGCTTCGATTAAGTGCTGTAAGAGGCAGATACAGAATATATGAGATGGTGGTGTGCACTGTGGAAACATTTTTTTCTGTTTTGTCTTCTAAATTAAAAAAGGGGAATCCAGAGGAAATCATGAGTTTAGGAGGTTAAGAAGGCACAAAGAATGGGAGCTTCCCTCCAGACTGCCCTTCAGTTCATCCCGAATCTATAAAATATCAACGCGTAGCCTCTAATCTCCATCAAAGCGAGTGCACTCTGGCATTGTTTCTCTCTGCTGGTTTGAGCTACATCGGCAGAGTGCGACCTGCACTGTTTGAGTCCTCTCACCTGTCCAACTGATCCAAACTGAGGGAGGAAAAAACACCTTGAATGAACCATCCAAACATGCCTGAAGTGAATGTGGACTGGATTTTGGGTTCTTTTACCTCCAGTGCTTAAGCACCACGTCGGATGAAAGCATCGACCGAATGGCAATTTGACAGCGTTTGGTCATAGTCAGACTGTTGGAAAATCATCTTTTTGCACTTTTTGGCATTCTGTGGTTCAAGTGTCATTGCTGCATATAATGGTCCACTTACAGGACCGTGAAGAGGAAGGCTTTTTTCCTGACAATGTCAGAGTACATCTCAAGGCAGAAAAGTGACAGCGTATAATATCAAGTCCACTAATATGACACTCCCCTCTCCTCCTCCCGATGTGCACGGACCATTTCATTTGCAATGAAGCCCGTGCCTCCCACACCTAAATGGATTATGGACTCGTGAACCGTGAACGGCACAAGGAGTTAAAAGGTGGCTTGCGTAGCCTCACAAAGACATTCCCGTAATTAAAAGATCACAGGTTAGATCCCCGGAGGAGACATGCTATCCAAAGTGTCCTTGAGAAAAACTCAAAACTACTGAGTGTTAAATCACTCTGAAGAGTCTCAGCTTAACGCCTTAAATGCAGGACGTCCACTTCAGCAGCAAGTGTCTGCATGTCTTCCAGAAATGTCGGCCCTCATTTATCATTATTAACACATTTTCCTAAATGTTAAAGTAGACGATGCTGAATTAGACATCCGGTACGTGTAGACATTATATCATCTAATTTGCAGTTCAAATGAGATTTCACACTCTCTTTTCTCCAACCTTTCTCCATCATTTGCATGCACATCTTGCTTCTTGATCTGCCGTACATCAACACTTTCCATGCAGAGTGTTTCTAAACAGGTGAGTCATGAGTCTTACTGACGGGATCAAGGTCTACAGGGAAATATGATGCTGTTTCCTGACATACCACATGATCTTTGATCACATGATCGAAGCCTTCCACACTACATGGCATGTAGTCATGATACCGTGAAATATGTACAAATTTCAGCCCATCACTTTTCAGTTCATGAGTACAGCCTGGTAAAGGCCAGCCTGATCTCACTCCAAAGTCTTCGAATACAGCCGCGTTTGCAGTGCTTCCAGTCTAATATCCCAGCACCAAAAGCAGCCTTTCACATCCGCATGATACATCGCTGGATGGTGTCAGCTGAGAATGTAGCCAGACAGAACTGTTCGGCTTGTTATTATTGCCGTGGCAGCATGATACACCGCCGGGCAGCATCACCTGAGAACACGGCCAGACAGAACCTGCCTCATCTGCTTAAACACTGCTGGTAACAAAGTAATGTAAGGAGCATGAAGGTCCCTGCAGGGCGGGCAGGAGGGGCGAAACATGGGTCCAACAAATCCCGGACTTTCATGTGGGCGACCGGTGTTCGCTTTGCGTCTAAATGTGATATTTTTTCCTACACTTTACCATGGGCCTCTTTTCACCTACCCTAGCCATCTGCGCCAGCATATGCTTTTCATGACTTCCCCGTGTAGGTGCCATGTGGTTTTGTTGATCTCCCGGCATTGGTTGTCACATGCCTTTGTTATCGCTTTGATGTTGGTTGCCAAGTGCTTTTGTTGACTTCCTGGCGTTAGTTGCCGTGTGCTTTTGTTGATGTCCCAGCCTTGGTTGCAAAATGCTTTTGTGGACATCCTGGCAGTTGTTTGCCACGTGCTTTTGTCGCCTAAACATAACCAAATACAGCATTTTTCCACCATGTCCTTGTGTTGCCATCATGGTAGCAGCGTCCTGTAACGTCTACAGCAGATGCAGAGGGAGACCTAGAGCGTAATATGTAGACACAGACGTCCACTGTAAAGCGGCAATATATGACGACTTTGAATGAGAACGTGTTAAAAAGGCCTGACGGGCATCCGAGGAGGAAGGGAGATGCTCAGTCAGCTGCATTTTTTTTTCAATACCATAGAAAAGCAAATGAACATGGTGAGAAAACCGTCAATTTTCACAACATGGTATGCAGTTAAACAACTGTACTGAATCTAACTGGCAATCTGTATACACTGTTACATTATTGCTGTCTATCATATCGCTCATATTTCTGATGTATCTATATATTTGTGTATAGGTAGAAAGCTCTCCGTGCATTGTCAGGTGCTCTGGTAAAATATGATTGATTCCTCTCTCTCATTTCTGTTCATACAGGAACGGATGAACTCTAGTGTGTCCTCATTAGTAAAATATACTCCCTGAACCCTTCCACCCCACTGCACCTGAACCCACTCCCACCCTGCATAGACACCCCTGAGAAGATGAGGTGGTCAGCTTCCTGTTTCATTTGCCTCCGGTCATGCAAGGCTGCGTCAGTGTCTCTGGCCGCCTCCCTGCACTAAATCAAAGGCAGCGCAGAGCGCCCAGCCGTGGCGGTGACTCCTTTTATGATATTCTATAGGATCTCAGTCATTGAGAGGAGTGAAATGTATGGCCACTGAGACTTACAGATCCTCGTAGGGGTCACAGGAGCCGGCTCACCCTGTGAATCACGCTCAAGAGTGCCAGTCACTTCTTTCCATCTCACTGAATCGTATCGCTGAAAACCTCATTAAGCAGCGACATTAGAGAGCTTAGTGTTTATTCTGCGCAACCTCCTCTAGGTTTGTTATCAAGCTGTGACAGTTTCCATTTGCAGGTGTTAGATACCGTTTCTGCTTCCTCTCGTTTCTCCCTCCTCTCCTCTCTTTCTCTCTCCCTCATTGCAAACATGACAGAGAGTGTCACCAGCCGCTGATTTGCAATTTCGTGCAACCCCGGCAAACGGCTGATGTTAAAAAGAGCGAGTTAGCTCGACGGTTTTGAACTGCATTGCAGCAAAATCATTTTAAGAAGCGCCCTAAACCACAAAACAGACAGTCAGTCATGTGGGAGAGTCTCGGCATTTGCATGAAAGCCACTCTACATTCTTAAAATGACATCAGAAAGACTTAAATGCAAATCTGAGTCGCTGTCAGGTTACTCTGTGGTCATGTATATCTCAATGGGCAGAGCGTGACACCGACGCTTTGCACGGTGGAAACTAAATTCTCTGTGCAGCTCAGTCGGCAGCAGAATGATACAAACACTGCGAATAATACAATCAACAAGTCAGAGAGAGACAATTCATTTATGGAGGTAAACAAACCAAGAAATTCAGCCAGATGCTCGACGAGCTTGTTATCACAGAGAAGTCTGTAGCAGCAGAACTTCACACCTGATGTCAAGAGCCGATCAAACTTCAGAGCAAAATGCACAAGAAGTAACAACCAATGGGCCTTGTTTATTTTATGTGCATAGAAATGTTCTTACTCTGCGTATGACAAAAGAGCTCATGAAAAATCTGATTCATGACACCTGCACATCGGCTTATTTTGTTCTTACCACCGTTCATATGACGCCTCTAACAAGCTATTTAACCCTGCGACACCTAAACAAATTTGTATTTCAAAAACTTGGGGAAAAAAGGCAGTGACCAACTTGACAAGATATGTCCCACAAATTGAAAGAAATTAGTCAAAGTTGACAAAGAAAATGACCTGAAAATTAGATTTAAAAACGGGGGTAATTTATCAAAAAAAAAAAATAGGGAAAAAATGTCTAAAAAACTATATTTACAATCATTATAATTTTATATTTACAATTAAATTTATATTTTATTTAAAATTTTAAATCATATATTTAAAAATTTGGGGTAATTTTAAAGTGCTGACCCTTTGTTAGCAATTTTGGTTTAAGAAACAAACGCCAAATGCCGTACAATACGCTACTGTTCAGCTGGATAGCGCTTGGTGTGGCAACATGATATGAAGACAGGCCGGTAACGATGTAATGTAAGGTTCCTTTAGGGCAGACAGGAGGCTCGATGGATGGGTCCAACAAACCCCGGACTTTTAACCCGGGAGCCCGGTGTGTGCTACTCAAATGAATATTTAGTCAAACCATCATGATGTTTCTTTCAAAACCTCACCACATGCTTTTGTTGACATCGTCAAGAGCGTCACCAGCAGATGCGGGAGGATACCTTGAAGGTAAATCAAAGACAACTTGACAAAGTGGCAATATGTGACGACGTAGGGAGGAATTTGTTTAACTATCAGGAACTGTCCCGTGTAACGGTTTGGGTCCGTGCTTCTTTAATAACGGAGGTTTTGAGGGCGTTGGAGGCAGTTAAGGTGCACAGCCACACGTGTCTGGGGTTTCCATGATGCTCATCGTTTATTACAAACCACACATCAACCTTACAAAGCCAGTTTCTACGGCTACTATTTCATCACACACGAGCAAACAGTGAGTACACACGGTACCCTGGCGTTACGGTTGAGTCGAGAAGCTAAAGGGAGACAGGGACTCTCTTACAGGCATCCATCCATGGCGAGAGCGCTGCTCAACTAACTTCAAGGATAAACAAGGCGCAGTCCAGTGACGTGACTTAGCAACACAATATGTCTTAAAGGTGCATTCCACAATTTCAACTGTTACATATGTCAGTAGCTAGTCTCAGAAAATCTTGCAAGTGAAGAGGCCAGGTGTGGAGGTCCTGGGCTGCCTCACAAGGCTGGTTGGATGTAGTGTCAAATTCTCTGAGACGACATTGCAGATGGCTGATGGTAGTGAAATAAACATTCAATTCATGGGCAACAGTCCTGCACTCAGCAGCCTCGATGGCTGACGACGCTCCCCCATCTGTGGCCTTGTGAAAACTGCACATTTTAGAGTGGCCTCATATTGTGACCAGCTCGAGGCACACTTGTGTAATAACGATGCTGTTAAATCAGCATATTGAAAAGCAACACCTGTCACATGGATGGATTACAGATCATTTTGGCAAAATAAAAGTGCTCAAATACAGGTTTATGAAAAAATTTAAATAAATAAGTCTTTCGGCAGCCTGCTCCTTACGCATACTCAGAAATAGGTCTGGGTGATATGGAATAAAGATTTTTTTTCTATTTTTTTCATATCAGTCAATATCGATATATATAACAATATACATCAAATCACTATTTCTGTCAAGATTCAAGGTTCCCTTTTACTCCTAAGTGAGATATAAAGATATCATGAGGTTAATTTGGGTTTAAATATTTAGTTTCTGTCACACATTGAACATGTGAAATTTACTGTAGAACAGGCATCACCAACTGGACGACCTATTTCACTAAAATTTAAAGAGGTCCAGTTACTAAAATTTCAATTTTTTTTTTTTTTTTGTGCGCTGCTGTTGGACGCTGCTGTTGGACCATTAGCTGTTTGATCCGTGATGATGAAATGCTGTGGCTGTCAAATACTCAGCTGTTCGAGAGTCAAAGTCATTCACTTTTTTACATGATTGTTCAACAGAGAGTTGGCAGCCCTGGTGGGGAAAGTGTTAACAGAGTTTTTAAATAACTGAAAAACCCAACATGGGCAAGATTATGTTGGTTAGAGGTTCTGAATGTTGGTTTTCGATTATTTTTCTATTAATTGCCCAGCACTACTCCTTAAAAAATATTGTTCTCATTCTTGAATTTTATTACAACTTGTCCACATGTCCACGCTGGAGCGGGCCTTTCGCACATGACCGTGCCGGAGCAGGCTGTCGCACATATCCACGCGCACCGGGCTGTCGCACATATTCACGCTGGGGTAGGCTGTGGGACATGTCCATGCTGGGGCGGGCTGTCGGACATGTCACATATCGTTATCGTTTTTTGCCCAACCCTACTCAGAAACAGACTGATACGACCATGGCGCGACACAGGAAGTCCATTCTTCCTGTGGCCGCCAGACTCTATTACTCATCCACTTCAGGTCGAGAGATGGACAGCGGAGACATGAGGACCCGAGGTGGCCTCCAATCTCTCTCTCTCTCTTTCTCTCTCTATCTCTATCTCACTCACTCACACACACACACACACACACACACACACACACACACACACACACACACACACACACACACACACACACACACACAGAGTTGGTTATCTTGTAGAACTCTTGTAAATATAACTCCACTCCTCACAATTGACTCACTGCACACTGTGTGCAATACAGTATGTAATAAAAGTAATAAAAATGAACATTATCTATTAACCATGCACTCTTGCACTCTTACACCTACTACTTCAGATCTGACAACGAGCAAACATATTTATGAAGAACAATACTACATTTCTCACCCTTACTGATAACCTGTTTATGTCACAGTTTATATTAGTTCGCACCTATTTGCACATTATTGTTTACACCTCGCTGACACGACTGTCACAGCTGAAAGGCTGGAGGACGTTCATTCTTCCTAACAAGATGTGTGCATTTCTTTGAAAACATGTTATACTAAATAACACTCTGCTACTTAACCCTTTGAAATCTGCAACCACATCAGTTTTCTTGTGATGCATTCAGATGCATTTCACAAGCTATTTAACCATTTGTAACCTTAGTAAATATTAATACATAATAAAATTAATTAACAATAAAACATATAAAAAAATAAAATCTGTTAATATAATTAAAGGTGACAAGAAAGTGACCTGAAAAATAGTTTTTGAAGTAGAGGGAAAAAAGACGAGGGAGAAATGTCCAGAAAACTATATCTATAATTATGAAAATTATACATTTAAGTATGTTAGAAAAAGTGTGTGTGTGTGTGTGTGTGTGTATTTTAACTTTCTTTAAATTTTATTTAGCTTATTTATTTGATACTTTTTAACTAATTTCTTGCAAATTTTTGGGCGATGTTTTGTAAAGTTGCCTATTGCATTATCCAAATGTTTTTGAAAGAAATCAAATCAAGTTGCTCAGGTTTTAAAGGGTTAATACTCTCTTTAAAAGACAAAAAAAATCAAATTGAACAACAGTTACATCATTTTTGAGTAGACATGAGTTTGACTTAACTTCTTTTCCAAATCTGATTGAGTGAAGGAATAAAAACAATTCCAGATATTTGTTGTATCACATTTCCTCAACAGATTCATAAAGCTCCGTATGCGGCGTTTTTAACCTGAGTGGGCTCATTCTCAGTTACAGAGAGCTCAGTTTGTACTGCATTCGCATACCTGCCAAAACCCACCAAATTTAGAGAGGGGACACAAAATGATACCCCCAGACATCAGCCCCTGCCACACAAACATTGTTACTCTGTGGGAAACACTAAAGAAATATTAGATATCCACCCCAACATTTTCAGTGGCCCCATCTGGCCACGCTATAAAAACGTTCCAGGGCCGCCACTGATCGCGCTGCCACACATAGAGGTCGTTTAACCACTGAAAAAAAATCTATAAAGTCATGTTACTGTAAAGTGGTTAAAGCATGTTATGAGAATTTGATTATGTCGGCCAGTTTGAGGGCGACAACCACACGCGCACACCAATACACAGCTGAGGCAAATGGGAGTCTGTGGTTTGTGTGTTTGTGTCTACAGTACTCACCCTCACTGTTTGGGGTCATAAATATTCATTTAGCATCTATCAGCCTTTAGGGATTAATCCCGGTACGATGGATAAAATACAGAACACACAGCTACACGAGCGGCATGTTAAGTCCATTATATACTGTAAAGTAGCAGGTATTGCCCACAGGAGACTAATGGCTTTTTATCAAGGATCCCTGGAGGGCTGCGGCCCTCCACCTCCAACAGCACAGCTTCCATTAACGCAAGGCAGGTTTAGTTCAAGAGCACATTTTCCAAAAATGCGCCTGCTTTAAAAGTAAAATGAGTGACATTAGTGAGACAAACAACCCACGCTTTTGCTCTTTTATTTTCACAGAGAGCCACCTTCAAGACTGCGGGTCTGCGTGTAATAAAAGCCTTCTCTCTGTTGTGCTTTTAATTGACACAGTTGACACGGCTGCTTTTTGTCTTGACAATAAAGCTGTTAAATGTCACACAGATGCATGATTTTTTTTTTTCTTTCCGAAGGATCTGAAAAATGCGTTAAAATAGTAAGATACCAAATTGGCAATGTTTAAACTGGAAATTATGTCCAACAGCAGCACAGATCCAACACGCCGCCTCGATACAAGGTCGCTGAATGCGCCGTCCTCGTTAAAGCAGAAGTACAAACAGACTCATCATTAAACAGCTGCTTTCAAGTGACTCACATTTACATTTCAATCTAGTTCATTAGGCGCAGACACTGTAATCCACATCATGTTTTAACAGATCGCCGTTAACTGTACTGCTTCAAAATAAAAGCGTTGGTGTTTACACTCTGCTGCCAAACAAAAGTCACAACACGGCGACGCAGCAGTCAGAGCACAGCGGTGGGAAGGCACCTTGAACATAAAGTGGAGAAAAACTTATTTGACAGCAGCGGCAGATAGAAAAAAAAACAGACTACATGTGGTTTACTGCAGCCAAAGACACATTTCTGAACTGAATGATAGCAGTTTAGGATAAAGCAGAAGCAGGGTCACTGTGATCTCTGCAGCCTTTTTACTTCACTCATCATTAGACTGAAAGATGTGGATGCTCAAACTCTGAGAAAATGAGGCGCCAACATTTTAGTTTCACTTCTGACTGTGAAATAACATCTAGTTTTTGCTTCCATTCTTTGTTGTGGTCATTGTAAACAAGTCTGATGCAGAAAATAGTCCCGTGTAGAGCCATGGTCAGGTCGTATTAATTGCCAGCAATTATCTCCAAACATTTGACTATCTATCTATGCAGTGCATCTAGTGGAAATAGCATGTATTTTCTCTATATACCAATTATGGTAAAAAATGATGTCATCGGGTAGAAAATAGTAAAATTCACAAATTCCACGGTAAAAGCTCAGAATGACACTGAGAAATAATACAAATCATGATTTTCTGCTTTGATGGCTGTGGGATCAAAAATGAACTAGATGAACTGGAAATTTAAAGATTTAGCAAAAAAACACAATCTTGCCTAAATGTGTGCCATATGCACGAACACAGCCAAAATTATCCAAAACTGGAGAATGAAAAGTGTGTAAAATACATCACAGAGCCCCTAAGGGTTAAGTACTGTACGAGGCTACCCTCAGAGGAGGACAAGACCATCAGATGCTTCAATAAGTCCCCAAAATGAAATATGTTCAGTTCAAGTGACGCGGCACTTTTGCTGTCGTGGAAATTATGACGGAAGAAAAGGAGGAAGTCAGGTGACGTCATTACCTGAAACATCTGATTTAAACACTGAAAACTATTTGTTTTTCATTTCTAAACAGCAACCAAGGTTAGTTTTATAAAGCCTTCACTCCAATCTTACTGTTTATTATTGTAACCATGACAACAAAGATGCATCAATAACTTTATCCAAGAACTCATTTTAACCAAATCACGCTCTTTCCCAAAACTTAACAAGATGTTTTCTGTGCCCAAACCTTAACAAAAGAGATGTCAAATTAAAATAGATTCATTTTCCAATAGCGAATCGTAACCATTTTGGAAGAACATATTTTGGCATTTAATTTGGAGGCCATGTTGGTTTTGTCTGCCTGTCATCGTATTGTTTTGTCTGTTTTCGATTGCTTTGTTTGTTGCAGCATTGTTTTGCCTCTGATCAACATAAAAACATGAGCAGCAGAAGAAGTCGGAGCACAGCAGCACTCCCCGCTCTCTTCACAAGCACCATTTTCCCTCAGCAACCATTACTGAGAGGGACCTCTATTTCGTTCTCAGCAGTGTGAGCACGGCCCCAGCAGTGTCCAATCTATCCACCACTTTACCTCCTACCTCTGTCAGCACCTCTCTGCCTTCACTGTGCTGCCTTCGCGCTCGCAATTAAGCCCCAATTTAACAACTGAAAAAATAGAGGTTGTGGATGACGAAGCACGCCACTGATTTCTCAGATGGACCCGGCCCCCCCCCCATGTGGGACGTGAATCATAAGGGTCATGAGAGTGATCACCGTTATTTATGTTTTTGAAAATAAAGATGACTACATAATTTTTTAGTTAAAGGGAGAGTTGGGATTGTTTGAAGAGGGGCTGTATGGGGTAAATATTCATAGACATGGATAGTCGTGAAAAAGCCTACCATTTTCCATGAGCACCTGATACGAGTTTTTGACCCACGTTTGATCATAGCCCTACAGAGCAAACTGTCTCTCTTTTTTTCATGGCCCCTGCATATATTTCACAATAAAAGCCTTGTGTCATAAACTGACAGGATTCTGTTGACAGAAACATTGTGATGGCTTTTGTTTTGAAAGGAAGACAGGAAAGGTTGAGGAAACAGATGTATGCGTTTCTTCATGTCTGTGACGGGAATAGATATTGAAACTGTAGTGAAAGGAGTACTGAGTCAGCATGACCATTAAAACTCCATGTTCACTGTCTCTCTCTGCTGAAAGCTGTGTACGTCACTCTGAAAAATATATGCGAGCCTCTGTTTCTCTACATTTGCTGCAGCCGAGCAGCAGCCGAGCAGCAGCCGAGCGTAGCTGAGCGGCAGCCGAGCGGCAGCTGAGATGCACCTGAGCAGCTCCGCTCACACAGGCAGTGCGGCTGCTCTAACGTGATGGATGCAGAAAGAAAAACAGCAGGTTCCACAACGCTCACACATTAACTCACGCATGAAGCGTGTTAGACATCCATAAAAAGTTCAGCCTAAAAATATGAATATCAGCTGTCGTGAGCACGAACCTCTCCTCCATGAGTAGACGCATGCTTCATTCTGTGCAGTGATACTGTTGACGGGCGTAGTTTGGCTGAAAGAAAATAGTTCCTACATGAAACTGCTCACAACAAGGTCTGTGGATTATCTTGAGTAACTAGATCATGATTTTTGGAGAAACGTTGCTGTTTCGCACTTCAATCAGCACAATATCAGTGGCACAGAGTTCCATCATATTCGAGAAAAGGCAGATATCTCTACAGCCAATATCTCCAACACTCAACATCTCACGCCAAAACGATCTAGGTTGATAATTAGCACTACAGGTAAGAGGAAAATATTTGATTTTTATTTTAAAGAGTGAACTTTCCCTTTAAATGAGCTGCAGTCGCAACATATTTTTCACTCCCAACCTGTCAAACACTGACGCTTGATAACTGACCCATCGCATCAAAATATGAAGCATTAGGTTTTGGACGAGCAGGGACACGGTATTAATTCATGCTTGTTACACGCACCGTCTCTTTTCAAAATAGACTTACATTTTCACAGGAAATTCTCAGTTTCTGTTGATTAAATCCATGTTTTTCAAATTAAAGGCATGCATGTTTTTCAAAATAAACATAATGTAGGTAAAAAAACAAAAATGTGATTAGGCAACAAAAGCACTTAGGTTAAGAAAAAACACTATGGCTTGGTTTAAAATAAGGTCACTAACATAATGTTACATCACGTGGCATACATCAGTATCACACTTCGCTACACATACAGGCACAATCCCTCATTATTATTTCATCACACCAAAAACAATCAAGACTGATAATTAGCACTACAGGTAAGAGGATAATGTGTGCTTTCTATTTTTGGGGTGGACTGTCACTTTAATCTGGGTGTCCAAAAGCTCATTTTGAACTTAGACTGTCTTTAAACTTGAATACTCGCAGTCAAGGTTGTTTTCTCTTCATGAAAGCTTTATCTTTCAGAGATCCATAGTTTGTCTCTTGGCAGTGATGAAGAAACTTTTGGGGTAAAACTGTTTGCAGTGTTTTCAGTACATGTGAGCTGCGTGAAGCACATGGTGAGTTATCGGAGGTTTTCTCAGTCAAAGACACATGAAGGGACACAAAACTAAGACACTAATTTGTACAAGAAAGTACATGCACACAATCGTGTGTGTGTGTGTGTGTGTGTGTGTGTGTGTGTGTGTGTGTGTGTGTGTTCATGAAAAAGATAAAGCTGTGTGTTCCTAACTGTTTCCGTCACTCCAGCAGTTACAGGTTTATTCGATTAGCTGTAATTCTGATGCTTTGCTAATTAGTGAGGGAAAAATAATTACACTCAGATGACATCCTTCAGGGACACCTTTCCACTCGGTTTGATCGCAGATTTTAAAAAAAAAAAAGACCATGAAGGCAACTACAATCATCATCTCCCAGGAGTCAGTGGTGAGAAACAGGTGGGCATGAGCAAATAATATCATATCCTCCTCACTGTAGTTTGTCTGTGTGTGAAGGCTAGAAACTTGGGTTTTCTCAGCTGCTTTGCATTTGAAAAGCTTCACTTTAAGCAAAGTTTTTAGCCACTATTTGAAATTTATGACATATCTTCTCACAAAGAGACTGATAGTCGCAAATGAGGAGAAATTGCAGCGTTTTTTTACCAGATGGTAGGTAAGTGATGACCCTGGCCGACAAAACGCTTTCAGAGAATGAATAATTTGTCTTTTCAGGTGTTGACTGATGGACTTTGTGGCTCGATGTTTCGTCTTTTAATGCAAGGAAGCACTCAGAAAAAGAATTTCTTCAGAAATACTCCAATTTGTTCTCATCTGCACAAAAACAGAAGGAATGTGATTTAATGCTGATGCGGGTTAATGCTGACATTTATAAAGATAATGCTGATTCATGCGGACAGAAAGGTTGACAGTCAGATAAATGGAGAGTCTCTTTTTAAACTGAAATGTGGACGATTTTAAAAAATGGACATCAGTTCTTGGTGGTTTAAAGCTAAAATTCAGATGGAATATTGTTTAAATACAAACCTTATAGTCTGTTTAATGTCATGAATAATGTATAGGCTGTGCTGTCATCAACCCATGTTAAAACGAAAATGCTGAGATTTAGAATTAGATTTTAAATGACAAAATATTAAAATTAGGGGTGCTGCAGGGCGACCTGGTTTAAAGTGTTTGCCTCTACATTCCTGCAGCATTTCGATCATTTTTAATGCTGCAAATTTTATTGCATGGACTGAAAAAGCAATTGATTGTATTACTCTAGAAGCCTTCTAAAAGACAAACGTGTATCCCTTATGTTAATAATCTATATAATAAAAAAACTGATGCTTGGTGTCCGTGTATCGATACGGACGACACACATCGATTGGGTGGATTTCTTTCAAAAACATCAGAAGAAGGCAAAGAAGAAATGTACAAAGAGCCTAAAATTAGAAGAAAATTACAGGAAAAAAATTCTAATAGTTCTGTAACATAATTTTAGATATGTAATTATACTTATAATGACTAACATTTTCCCCCACCTTTTTGAAAGAAAAATAAAATACGAGAAAATTACCTGAAAATTAGTTTAAAAAAGAAAAGAAAAGAAAGACAAGTTATCAAAGGAAAGAAAAAGGAAAATTACATGGAAAGTGCTCAAAATTTATAATAATTCTGTGACCTAATTTTAGATATGTAATTCTGAAAATTATGAATATATCTTTTCCCTAACTTAAAACAAAAACTTATAAGAAAAATTACCTAAAAATGGTTAAAGAAATAAAAATCAATAAATTAATTAAAATTAATAATAAATAAAAGAAAGAAAAGTATAAAAAAGAAAGTAAAAACAAACAGTGAATTAACCTGGATAAAATGCAGAAAAATTACAATAATACATAACATAATCTTAGATATGTAACTCTGATTATTATAAATGCAGTTTTTCCCTAGCTTTTAAAAAAAAAGTTACAAAAAAATTACCTGAAAATTACTTAAAAAAAAAAAAGAAAAAAAGTAAAGTAAAAAGTAAAAGTAAAAGCAAACATGGAAATTACTCGGAAGTAATAATAATAATATTTCCATGACCTAATTTTAGATATGTGATTTTGAATATAGTTTTTCCCCTAGCTTTAAAAAAAATCAAAATGTACTAATGCCTTGCAGTTTGTGGAACATTTCTTACCAAGTTGCTCATTGCCTTTCTTCCCATGTTTTTGTGAGACATCACACCAACATGCTGAGATTTCAAAGGCTTAAATACTTGTGAAGGGGACCGAAAGCAGCACAAGAAAAGTGATGATGCCTCAAGTTTCAAATGGTTGATATAAAAGAAAAAAACTGCAGTGGAAATTCAGAATTTTTTAATTAGGCTGCATGCGTTGGTCCGGCCTCGGGTCGGGCTCGGACAGAATCTGTGAAGGCTCGTTTGGAGTCAGGCCTGATATTTTGAGCTTTGGTCTGAACAAAGAGGTTGACCGAACAAACCACCAGACAGACTAACATCGGCAAACTTTAGAAACACGCTTTCTGCAGCACTATTGCTTGAGTTCTGTAAGTTCCTTCTTATATCAGCAGCTGAATTATGAGAGTAGTGCCTACAGTAATGAATAACCATTTTATTATATCTCTAAGAACTTTAATAGCTATTGACAAAAACCGTGGTTAGCTTGCTTTGTGCCCAGCCGACAATTACCAAACAAATTAGAGTCTGTGTTCGCGAGCGGCACAGATGTTCGTCGCCTATTAAAAGCACAGATGACTCTTATTGGAAAAATGTCGCCGAAATTGAGGGAAAGCCTCATTATCAGGTTGGTTTATTTGTTTTCGGCTTGCTCCCATTATGTGAAGCAGCCTTTTAGATGAGCCAAGGACTCTGCCATGGTTCTGCGGTCAGCACAACGCTGTCCTTGGTATTGTCATGGGAAGCGGTGTATTTGGCCTTCATGCTCTGCGAGGGTCCCTCCGCCTCACCTGTGCGAAACTTTCCTCTCTGAATTCACTAATGAGGCTGAGCCGGGAGTCAATCAGCTGGAAGGGCTAAAATGTGCTTCTGAGGGGGGTGCGGACAAACCTGTGCAGCCTGCCAATTCAACAGGCTCACATCTCTGTGCACCCATCATCACCTGGATTCACTTCATTCAGGCAGCCAGAGGTGGCGGGTTTGTCCGTCAACTTGAGGCTGGTACCATAAGAGAAGTGGAGCTTTCACAGCGGCTGGCTCGAGCACATTAAAAATAATTTCTTGACATCTTGAGAAAAACTTCTTTTAAAAGTAAAACCAAAGAAATAAATAACAATGTTAAACTCTGACACAATGAGCAGCTGGATTCTGACTCTGAATACCTTAATTCGAACTCATTACTCTGCCGACCCCTGGTTTCACAGCGATCTATTTATTATTCTTTTCTAACGTGTGAATAAGTTTCCTTCCTGTTTCATGCAGCGCTCTGACAGGAGCAGGGGGGCTTTATGGCGACTATAATACGCCGCTGACACTCCCATTTCAATGGTTCACCATTCTCCCTATAAACTGAGCTCCATTAAGTCCAGTAAACGGAATACTTTACGATCCATCATCGCCCTCTTTCTATTTTTGGCCTCTGAAGCCAAATATCTCCGAGCATCGTTCCAATAAAACTGTGCGAGTGAATCAGCAAGCAGAACAGCGGTTAATGTGGCTGTTTAATGTACGGAGGGGTCGCAGAGGACTCGGAAATGTCGAGGTGTTGATAGTAGCGTGGAGGAGAGAGAGGTGTTTCATATCAGAAGAATAATTCATATGAGGAGGCTGCCAGGCAGTGGCACGCCTCCGCGCACCAGTCAAGTTAAACATACTGTACATGCATGTCTGTGAAAACACGGACGCTTCGACGATGGCAGCGCACGTAGATGCAGCAGCCAGTAGCTCCAGAGGGAGGAGAGCCGGCATCAGGGCGAGGCTGACCCGACATGGACCGAGAGCTGTTCCTCTACCAAGCCTTCTTCTGAGTAATGTCCGCTCGCAGGAGATAAAGTGGATGATATAAGATTGATTCTGACTCAGCAAACGGGAGATCAGAGACTGCGCTGCACACATCTTCACAGTGACATGGTTAACCCCTAACATCCCGGATCAAGCTATTTCACCGGATGGGCGGACCTTGTTCAGAGCCGACGGGACAACTATTTAAAAAAATGCACTGCAGAAATTGTATGATGACATCAGCAGCAACATGCCCAGCAACAAGATGCAATTTTCATAGTAAACACTTATTTTATTCAACTTATCCTTCAACTCCAAAGATGTAGCAGGATCAAGGACAAATGTAATTTCATTTTTTAAACTATGTTTTAAAAAATGATCAAAAAATCTACCTTCTTCACTCACGTCTTCCCTGGCAGCACAGAACATCACAACATTTGTGTGAAAAATGTGTTAAAATTAGCGGATATATTCTTGAGCTATGGCCAAAAACAAGTTTTATGAGGTAACAGTTACCTTGATTTTTGACCTTTGACCACCATATTCTAATCAATTCCTTCTTGAGTGCAAGTGGATGTTTGTGTCAAATCTGAAGAAATTCCCTAAAGGTATTCTCGGGGCATCACATTCACGAGAATGACACAGATGCAAGGTCACATTGACCTTGACCTATGACCACCAAGATCTAATCACTCAATCCTTGAATCTAAGTGAAGACTTGTGCCAAATTTGAAGAAATTCCCTCAAGGGTTTTTTTAGCTATTGTACTGATAAAGATGAGATAGACAAGGTCAAAATGATCTTGACCTTTGACCACCAAAATCTAATCATTTCATCCTTGGGTCCAAGAGGAAATTTCTGCTAAATCTGAAGAAATTCCCTTAAGGCATCCTTGAGATATTGTGTTCATGAGAGTGGGATGGACAAATGGACAAATGGACAAATGGACGGACAACCCGATAAATAAAGTGCGTCCGGCCTCAGCACGGAGGCATAAAAATAACAATCTGTGACATCTGCCTCTGGTTCTGATTATTGTAGATATTTTCACCGGTGCCACTTCCACTGAGCAGAGTGTCTCACTGAAAACACATCTCAGCGACATAACAGCTTTTGATTGATATTCTTGGTGTGGTGGCGCTTACTGCCAAAATTGCAAGTCTAAACAAAAAACCCGGCCTATTGAAATTCTGATTCAAGCTTGGCCTAGTTTTGCCTCATATACATTTATATTGTTTGGGGCGGGGCTTGGGAACGGGGACTTATCGTAAAAAGATATTATCTTCTAAACAAGTGTGTGCGAGGCGAGTACCTTTCTCTGTTCTTTGGTGCTATGATATCTCTGGATGCTAAGAGAGACAGGCAATCTAGATAATTCTGCCCTGTAATCAGCTTTTTGTTTGCACTGCTGACAGCGGCATTACTGCCGAAGAAGTTCCACTACATGGCAAAGATAAACTGATACATTCTCTGCAGAAACCTGGAATAGGAAAATCTGTGTGATCATGCAGAGAAAATGACACTGTAGGTAATTCTCTGTGCTGGATTCATTTCTTTTGAAGGAGGGAGGAGGGGGGGAGTTGTGGTGTTAACATGAAGGAAATGGAGGCCGGCTCAACGCCGCGTGCGCTGCTTTAACTGCATATCTGCTCACATTTAATTTTAGCGATGTGATTTCGCAAAAGATGCCAAAATTAATTGAAGAGCTCAGCGGGCGGCGGTGCATAACAGGCTTATGAGTTCAAGTCTTGAGATTGAATGTGAGTCATGATGTGGAGTGAAGACATTACAGAGATGAAACACTGAGGAAAATATTACTTCATTTGCTTCTTTCTGTACTAAAAAAAGGACATTTTTTTCATTATACCTGAAATGTTTTCGGATGCCGGCTACTGATTCATCCCACAGGCCATTATTAGATGGTGAAAACTGGGAGAAATGATGAGTCGTGATACCAGACACACAGTTTGCAAATGTTTGTTGAACCGCTCCGGTTCAACCTGGTTTGGACGTTACAGTAAGAGCCAGTCAACAGCACGGCTCTGTCCCGGAGGCAGCAATACAGCAGAAATGAAATTGAGCTTGCACAAAATTAAACTGCTGTTGAACTGGTTTCAAACACAGTGCTGCGAGCAAATATCTGTACACTCACTGCGACTTGACGTCTGTTCACTTAGGGACAATCCACGACTCCGTGCCAGATGGGGCCGCCTGCAAACTGAAGCTACGAGAGAGGAGGGAGAGATTAGAGTTAGACAAATAAGAGCGAGACAGATTTTGCATGATACTGATTTAAAACTGGAAAATAATAAATATTTTGTGTGCCAATAGTGTATTCATACACATACACCAAGCATTGATTTCTTTATTATATACATAACAACAAAACTTAAAATATTAGTCTAGTCCCAATAACACACCCAGTCCCTTTAACTAGTGTGGCCATACATTTGACAAATAAAGGCCTGTCTCAATTAGAGGCCCAGATACCACACAGTTTATTTTTTATGAAATTCTTTGGATTTTAAACTTTTAAACTTTTAAAACTGGGTTGGTGGTGATAATTTTAGGTAACTGCCTAGATAACTCACACAAATGTAAGCTTTTGTCAGTTTCGACATGCTACACACAATGTTAGCTCGGTATGATTCTCTACAATCTGTCATTCAGTTCATTTTACTGAAACCATGAGCGCAAAAAAAGAGTAATACTGACATAGTAAACAAGAGAAATGGAAAAAAATAGGTTAAATTAAGCAGTCTGATCTTTGCTGAGCAACAGTTTGATGTGAAAGAAATTAAAAACCCGCCGCATAGATGCCTGTCCCAAATATAAGCCTGTTGAGTTCAATGTTTTAAGTGAACAGCCAGGGCTATTCACTTATGGTAATAATAAACCAAATACACTTTTGGTAGCCTACTAAAAAAGCTTTGGTCAACTATATATATTTTGTAGCAAAAAAAAGGTATTTAAGTGAGATTAACCACCTGAAAACTTTATTTTATTAGATTTTTAAAAAATCTCTTTTATTAGGGACATAATCTGCAGTTTTAAAAAAGTGATAATTTGCAATGTATGGCAGTTCTCACAATATTGCAAAATGTCTAAAATTGCAAAAATATTGTACCAGGATTTAAAGGGATACTTTGCCAATTTTCAACCAGCTTTGAATGATAACGGTGTGGGTATTATGTGTACATAAACTTCCCTCCATCTGACCAGAGCCCAGATCTCCCTGCTCTCCTCCACTCGACAGCTGCTACTCGTACTACAAATACTACTTCTGTACTACTGTATGCCCTCAACCCACCACGGACACAGACAATACACAACCAGACTGCACAAATAAAGGATGTAGACATCACAGTCTCAGTCTGGAAGCTGAAGTGACCATATTTGGGTGGGAGGGCGGAGCTTTGAGGGAGCGAGGGGTAGATTTGACCGAGAGGCCTGACAGCATCACTGAGACACTATCAGCAGACAGCCCGTCACTAAAAGCTGCCCGCCTTTTATTATGCGTACCTTTAAGGCTTGTTAATGTAAATGGCTGAGTAATATCAAAATTCACCCCCGATACAGATGTCGTGAATACTGAAATTAGCTTTAGAGACCAAAACTGTTTTTTGCACCAGGCTGTAAACATGTTTATTTCCGCTGTTAAGTTTGCCATTTTAACATGGGGGTCTATGGGGACTGACTTGCTCTTGGAGTCAGCCTCAAGTGGACGTTAGAGGAACTGCAGTTTTTTATTTTTCAGCCTCGGAAGTTGACGCTTTTATGGAAGCGGATCAAGAGAGAGACCTGACCCCTCTCGCACTCAAACTCTCATCAAACTGTAAAAATCAACAGTGCTGATCGAATAAGAATCCAGATTCTGGTATTGTATTGTCTATTTTCTGCCTGAAAATGTTTTCACAAACATCTTTCAGTGCACTGTTTGTGAACAGGAAGTGGGCACCATAGTGTTTCCTGTATTGCTCTGGTAGTTGTAGGTTTTCTACCTCTCGAGGCGCCACAGCTCTTTCTTTCTGTTTTCTTATTTCATGTTTAGAAGTATTTTCATCTTTCCACTACAAAGACAACCGAGTTTCATCAAAAGATCTTCTTTCAAGGGGTGAAATACTTCTTTAGGTACTATGAAACTACTGTATCGAGGAGTCGATGGTGATTTCTACCCCTACTGCTGACACCACTGAGAATCAACAACACATTTGCTCTCATACTTTCGGTCTACCAACCCAACAATCCCTGTAGTGCGATAGAGACCCGAATGTCACAATTCAGCAATTCAGTTGTCAACCTTTTCGGAGAGAATAATGAACGTTGGACTGGTGTTATACAGGTGGTCAGAAATATTACTGTGATTGGATGCTCTGTTTCCTGCTGGATGTGTCAGTTTGTTTCCTAGCATGTTTTTGTGATGAAGACATTTGCAGCAGAAATGAAAATGCAAGCATTCAACGGTCACTCACTTTCACTTAACCCCGTTTGCTACAACGCAGTGCAACATGATTTGGCACAATGCCGTCCTTCAAGGTCAAAAACGAACCTCGGCTTTCAACGAATACTGTATGGAAGAGAAGATTTTAAAAAGTGCTTTAAAAAATCAAGTTTGAACATCTGCCAAACTACAGTGCTGTGCTTGCCTTTAGTTCACTCTCTTAGGCCTGATTTATGAATCGATAGGAGCACAATCATTATGTTACAGTAATATCTGAACCAAGATGCTAGAATCCATTTCATGGCAGAGGAAGTGGAGCTATAAATGTTAATATGCAAAAATCGTTTCACTATTAAGAAAAAATTATTCCCTCTCTGATAATCATGCCTAGTAATTCACTCTCCCGGTTGACCTATGAAAGGCGAGTTCCTGATGCAACGTATGAATCTCACTGCATGTATGTTTTATAGTCACTAATGTGTGTAATTTATACATCCGGCCGCTGATGGAGTAATGACTAAATGAATGGAATCGATGAATAACCTTTTTAAACCCCCTCTGATACGCTATAGATATCTCTGCTACAGGAACTAAGTGAAACTGAAAAGAAGAAATAAATGTAGATTCAGCTGATTGTCAGGTCGGGAACACAGCTCAGGCTTTCGACATTTATCCTCCAGCATTTATGAGTTATTTAAAGCGCAGAAGAAGTCAAACCCTGCAATGTAAAATGTGATGACTAAATTCAAACATGCAACAGATGACCTTTGAAAGAAAGCATTTTCACCTCGTGTACAGGTGTGTACACACCTGAAACGTGACAAATACACAACACAAAAATGTGAAATATTCATCTGCAAATATTTCACATCAGAACTTTTCATATCCGCAGCGAGGCTAATTTGGGATTGTTGTAACGCTTGAAAAGTTTTGATTTGCTCAGTGGTCAGAATAAAATGATGGCTTCATCTGGGGTTGATGAGCTTGTCCTCCTCCTCTGACATTTTCAGGCAGCATTTTACAGGTAGAGAAAAATAGATTTTCACCACCTCAAAACTCAAAGCTCTTATTCATTTTTTTCCCAACACATAATCTGATTTAATTTTTTTTTCATTTTATAATTTCATTTTTAATTATATTATTTATTTATTATTATATTATATTATTTATTTATTATTATATTATATTATATTATTATTACTATTGTTTATTATTATGATTTTTTTATCTACTTATTTTGATTTATTATTGTTTATGTCTCAATTAAACAATGACTATTTAAACTATTAAACAATAATAGGCTTTACATTCTTTTTCTCTAAACCTAATTCTCTCTTTTTTCTCTTTCTCTCTCTCTATCTATCTTTGTTTCTATCTATCCATCAGTCCATCTCTCTGGCGTCCGGCCCCCACAGAGCCTGCTGGCCCTTGAACATATCTGGCTGCTGACTCCTGCCCTGAGAGCTACATGCAGCAGACTCGCAGGTCAAGGATCATCTTTGTTGATTTCTGACCTGTGGGAAAAAAAAAGAACATTCGCCGATGTCCTACTGATGTGAGAGAAAAGGTTGAACTCAAAGGGTCTTGAGGACGGACTGAACTGCATCCTGAGCAGCAGCAGCAGCGGCAGCGGCAGCGGCGGCGGCGGCAGCAGCAGCGGCAGCGCAGGAAGGATCCTGCATGGCTGCAACATGTTAACCACACTGCAGCACCTGAAAGCAGTGCCCATTTGAGCCACTTTTACAGGGTTCTAGTTTTAAGAAAAAGTCGGCTAACTCACGAGGATGATGCCGATCCAACAACAGCAGGTGAAATCAATGACAGTTGTTACCTCAGCCGGAAAAATCAATGGTCGTTTGGTCGAAATGAGAAGCTGCTTTTGTCTACCTGACTGAAATCAGGGACCCCTCGTTTCAAAAATAACCACCATTCTGAGTGGCAAATCTGCCGTTGTTATTGTTTTAAGTGTTTGTGCCAAATGAGATTGGAAAGCTTGAAACGTGTCGTAATTCATATATACGGGTGTGAGTTGCCGAATCTTGGAGATATTAGCTACAGAGTTCAGATGTCCAGGAACAATTTTCTTTCTACTGAACAAAACTGAATAATGGCATCCTGAGCTCGCTAATGTTACAGCTCAGCCGAGGAGGACGCCAGCTAGTTCCATTATATTGTAGAGAAGGTAGACATCCGGCACCTCCAACACTCGACAGCTCACAACAAAACTATCTAGGGCAATAAACAGTGTTACAGGTAAGAGGAAAAATATGGGATTATGATTTCCCCCTTAATGTCCTAAAATCCCAGAAATTCCTAAAATCTTGAGTCATCTTAAAATCTGAGAAACGTCCTAAAATCTTATAAATGCGTAAAAATCCTAGAAATGTCCTGAAATCCAGAAAAAGTCCTAAAAATCAAGAAACATCCTAAATACTAGAAATGTCCTAAAATCCTAGAAACATCCTTTCAATACTTTTAATACTTTTAACATAACATTAGTTAGCTGGAGCGTCAACAAATGCCGCCGCCTGGGTCGTCTCACACAGCCGCCTCTATGCAGCGGTGTCAAACACTGACTGGCCATTAACCATGAGTCAGTATTTGACAAGATGGGATTGAGACTGAGATTGAGACTGGGATTGAGACTGGGATTGAGACTGGGATTGAGACTGGGATTGAGACTGGGATTGAGACTGGGACTGAGACTGGGATTGAGACTGGGATTGAGACTGGGATTGAGACTGGGATTGCGACTGGGATTGCGACTGGGATTGAGACAGGGATTGAGACTGGGACTGAGACTGGGACTGAGACTGGGATTGAGACTGGGATTGCGACTGGGATTGGCAGAGCAGTCACACCTGCAGCTCTTCCAGAGGACGGCACATACAGCGATAAGCAATTCAGCAGACAGGTGCAGAGATAATTTGAAAACAATTCTCTTCCTTACGGAGACTAAACAAATGCCTGTCGGCCTCAGCCATTAGGGTGTCAGATCTGTTTAACACTGAAGGTCATCCTGAGGCACGCCTGGATGCCGCGGCGTCTCCCAGTGATGCAGGTAGATTCAATTGAAACGCCACAAAATGAAACTGTTCATGTGTCGCCTCGTGTTGCCCGTCTCCCTCGATCCCTCATCTTGATAAGTCGCCCTGCTAAATACATCAGGTAAAAAAACGTGTGGCTAAAAGTTACTAAATTTGTGTCGTCAGGCAAAAAACCCACACATCTACAAAAAAGTCTGCTTTTCAAAGACTGCTCATTTCTCCACTGGCACCTGCTGTATGAGCTATATTTTAGAATACCCAACAGATTTTTATAACAGGTCCCTGAGCCAAAAAAAACTCACTCAACACTTAATTTACTGTGTAAAAACTGCTGCTACGTGGCTGCTTTTATGACAGCAGGAAAATTGTATGTGGCTCAAAAAAGCTCGCCATCTCACTTCCCCTCCAACACCTTTCTGAAGAAATGAGACAGGGCCACAGAGTACAAAGTACAGAGTGGAGAAAACTGTGCAAGGCCAAATAAATCAACGTATCGCTCCCTAACTTCAGAGCTCACATCACGACACTGGCTCAGCGCAGATCATCCAGGGGTATAACCAAGATCAGTGATACTCAACTTGTGAACCGCGGGCCAAATCTGGCCCCTGATAGGGTGCCGGGTGGGCCAACAATAATTTACTAATTCGCTGTGAATTGTTTTTGTACTTTTTGTATACATGAAGTACCACAGTGCATAAAACAACATGAAAATTGAGCTTGTTTATTTGAAAGAAATGCCAGTGCAGGATCCCCCACACCCCTCAACAGGTCTCAGCCAAAACCTCTAATGTCCTAAAATCCTAGCAATGTCCTATAATCCAAGAAATGTTGTAGAAATCCTGAAAACTTCCCAAAATCCAAGAAACATCCTAAAACCCTAGAAATGTCCAAAAATCCTAGAAATGTTTTAAAGTCTGATGTATGTCTCAAAATCCTGAAGACATCGTAAAACCCTAGAAACTCCATAAAACTCTAGAAATGTCCTGAAATCCTAAAAAAAAACTCCTGAAATCATAGAAATGTCCTTAAATCTGAGAAATAAATTAAAATCTAAGAAATTTTCCAAAGTCCTAGATATGTTCTGAAATAATTGGAAATGTCCAAAAATTCTCGAAATGTCCTAAACTCTGAGATACGTCTTAAAATCCTGAAAACATCCAAAAATCCTAGTAATGTCCCATAATCTGAGAAACGTCCCAAAATCCAAGAAAGATCCTAAACCCTGAGAAACACCATAAAATCCTCGAAATAAACTAAAATTCAAGAAAAGTCCCAAAGTCATAGATACGTCCTGAAATTGTTGAAACATCCTAAAATCTTGGAAATGTCCAAAAATTCTAGAAATGTCCTAAACTCTGAGCTACGTCTTAAAATCCTGAAAACATCCTTAAATCTTAGCAATGTCCCATAATCTGAGAAACGTCCAAAAACCCAAGAAACATCCTAAAACCCTAGAAATGTCCAAAAATCCCAGATATGTTTTAAACTCAGATATGTCTCAAAATCCCGAAGACATCCTAAAACCCGAGAAACACCATAAAATCCTAGAAATAAACTAAAATTCAGTCCCAAGTCCTAGATATGTCCTGAAATCATTGAAACATCCTAAAAACTTGGAAATTTCCAAAAATTCTAGAAACATACTAAAATCCTCAAAATGTCCTAACTTCCTAGGAACATGTACATGGCTGCTGCAACTGGCCCCTGGCCCCCTGTTATTTTGCAAATGTGGCCCCAAAGCAAAGCCAGTGCAGTTCCCCTGACTTAGTCGTTCCAGTGAAAAGAGGGATTCAAACACACAGCAGTGGCTCAGCATTAAAAACAGCAGACTTGTTCTCAGCCTCTATGAATACATGAATAATGAAATAACCTATAAAGGCGTGATTACTACGAGGATGAGTGAAGTACTCGAGCTGAGGTTTGGATGATGAAATTAAATCCATCTACGTGTCACTGCCTGCCTGCTGCTTGTACACACATCACTCTGCCACTGTCCAAAGGCCACTCTGAGACGGATGATTGCTGGTTGTGTCTTTGCTGGTTCCCGCAGTGATTGACAGGACAACTAGAGACGCCGCTGCACGACTGGCGGCTGATGTAGCCGACGGCGGACGGGTGATGTATGCATTTGAAAGGTGGAACAAGATGTGAGTGTAAGAGGTAAAGAGGTACTGTCCTCTGTCCTCTGTCCTGATTCACTTTTGTCTGCTTCCTTCATATGACTGGACGTGTCGTGGTGATGTTGGACTTTATGTGACCCTGATACTGCATCAGGGGTGACTGTACATACTGTGAGAATATACCTTTGTCAGTTGATATAGTTTATTTCTGTACAGTTTGTACGACTTTATACTGTTTTGACACAATAAAAGTCCTTTTGCAGGTCTCGAGATTAGTTGCAAGTAAACGTTTGTGCCAAATAAAAAAGAAATCCCTTAAGGTATTTTTGGATTACAGCTTTCACAAGAATGAAAGAGAAAAGGTTACAGTGACCGTGACCTTTGGCCTTCAACCAACAAACTCTAATCAGTGTGAGTCCAAGTGAAAATTTGTGCCAAATTTAAAAAAAAAAGTTATTCTTGAGGTATTGTGAAAGAATAAAACAGACAAGATCACAGTAACATTGGCCATTGACCTATGACCACCAAAATCTTTGTTGAGACTCATTGTTGAGTCCAAGTGGACATTTGTGCCAAATTAAAAAAAGAATCCCTAAAGGTATTCATGAGATGTCATGTTCACAAGAATGACACAGATAAGGTCACTATGACCTTGACCTTTAACCTATGACCGCCAAAATATAACCAGTTCATTGCTGAGTTGAAATGGACGTTTGTGCCAGATTTTAAGAAATTCCCTTACGGCATTCTTCAAATATCGCATTTATGAGAATGGGACGCACACACGTACGTGGATCTATAAAAAGAAAGAAGCTGGGACGCTGAATACTGAGACCATGTTCCTGGTTTACTGGTGCGTCAGTGGGGAGCTCACCACCTCCAGTAGCTCACCAGTCACTGTTTCATGATGATGCACTGATGAATCTGCTCTGCCACTCTCTGACTGCGACCGGGCCTCAAGAATTAAACATGAAGTGCTTCTTTCAAGAGCCGCTGTTCTGATGATATTAAATAATTATACAGTGAGGAATACATTGTCGAGGCAGCAGTGAGACCAATTTCAGCTCCCGCTGTAGCTCCAGTAAACCGTGATGCAACGCGGCCACAATAAATGTGAGAAGAATCCTCGCTTTCATTTTTTTTTCCCTCTTCTTTCACCATCGTTTTTCTCCGCCTCCACACGCAACCCACAGCCGAGCGGAGCAAGTTCACACCCGTTCTCCGGAGGCTGTCAGACTAAAGCAGGCGAGGCGGGGTTGAAGGACACCGGGTACTCCGCAAGACTCGACTACAACACTTCATCACAAAATCAGTGCCTCCCAGAAGGACTGAACATCACAGATCTAACAATGTGAGGGAACTTGAGGTCAGATATCTTTTTAAAGGCAGTGAAGTTTTGCAAAACCCCGCTCTGCACTCATTGAAAGCTGGCAGCCGTCCAGTGCAGCCGGTCAGACTCTCCACTAAATTATTCATTCTCTGTTGGATCAGGGTCTGGGTGACTCTTCTTTGTTGGTTTGCTGAAAGTTGTCCGATTAAAACCGATTTTTTTTTTTTTTTTAAGCACGGCCACTGAGAATATCTGAGTTATTTTTGTCTCATCAGCATTGTAAATTAATACTGTCGCTGGGAGGCTTCAGCTTCTGCTAATTGTTCCAGTCACAACATAATGTTTTTTTCCCCAGGTTACAAAGATGTTTCGAACAAACGCTTTTTTCCGTAAATAACAGTTGTTCTGCTGCGATTGCTGCCAGGTGGTCGTAGTAGAAGCGGGATAATCCGCACCAAACTTGCTGTGGATTATCCTTTAAATTGAAACTCTGCTCTAAATTGATATGCTTGCCTCAAAGTTGCTAGGCAACCTGCGTAACCTTAGCAACATACTAAAAAATTAACAGGCAAAGTAAACAAGTGTCTTATTTTTGCTTTATAACCTTCAAAATGTTCAACAGAACGTATAAATATTATTCTGCTGCAAAATTAAAAAGTATTCAATCTCAGATGTGTGTGTTTAAAGAGAAACAGCCAAAGTTGTTGGAGGAAAATTAGTTTAAAAACGACATATGACCTCATTTTTTGTACCTTTTAAACTGAGCTTTTTTGGAGCAAATACATACACAGAGGAGGTAAAATAACACGCAGCTAATAAGCGACGGTAACGGCTCTCTGGTAAGACGGTTATTTGGTATAATGGCACAAAGTTAAAATAATAATAATAATAATAATGCAACTGTACCCTTCCCCTGCAGACTGATGACACAGTCTCCATCAACATGAATCTATTTCACAGACAGATTTTGCAGTTTTAAATGCTGGCCCTTTTGTCTGAGAGAATCCTCAATAATTCAGAGGGCCCAGAGTCGCAGAGCTGCTCGATATTTTGAGCTGGTGTGGGGCACTTTAACCAAACTCTGACATCTACTATGGATTTATTGAAGAGCTGGCTGGAAATATTCTGACATGACATGCTGTTATCAACGCTGGCCACAAGAATAAAATAAAAACACACAACACACTGTCTCATCCTCTGTCATACCTCCTGTTTTTGTCCCTAAACACAACCTCATGAAGCAGAAACGCCATAAAAATTGTCTTAAAAACAGAAAGAGCAGTATTCCCCGGGACTCTCTTCAAGGGTTGAGTGAAACGTCACCCAAATGAAGAATGGCAGCGATATCCAGCCAGAGGACAGCTTCCTCACTCTCCCTGTTTTTCTGAGCTCAATAAATCAGCTCAAGGTTCCTCGGTGATCCTCTGTGTGGCAGCGGAGGGGGATTTATCATTCTCAGATAAAGGCTCGGTCCTCGTCAACGTTCCCTTTCACCCTCGGCTGGGAATTTATGAGGACTGGTGGCATTGTGTGAGCAGCCCACCTAGTTACACAACAGAGTGCAAAGGGCTGCACAACAAGACAATCCATTGTGTTCGCGCTATTAATTTCCACCCCGAGGATGTCGCCGGAGACACAACACAAATGGCGCTTCGCACGGTCATTTGCAAAAGTGCAAAAGAATCTGCAGCAGAGGGACGGCCGGTGTCACCGCGGCGCACAGCAGCTCGCTCACTTTCCCAACTGAGCCATTCATAAAGTTTATATCTCTCAAAGAGCAGCAGAGACTAAATTCATTTAGCGCTGTGGGAGAAATCATCCCACTGTATTACTAAATGACCTTATTTAATTACCGAGTGCTGAAGATAATTCACATTTTTTATGAATTCTCACACTGCCGCTCATATCTCTCAGTTCTAAAATGTGAAGCATTACCACTACGGAATAACTTCTGTTCATTTTTTAAATAATTATTCTATTGAAAATCATATACCTTTAACCCTTTAAACCTGAACAGACATCACCTTTCACAAGCTATTTAACCCTTTAAAACAACTGTACAAATTGCTTTGATTTCTTTAAAAAAAAAAACATGAGGAAAAACGGCAATGACCAATTTCACAAATATTGTAAGAAAATAATAAATAAATGACTTGAACATTATTTAAAAAAATAAAATAAAAAATACCAAAAATAAGAAAAACATGTCCAGAGAAGTACATTTAGAATTATTATAATTAGACATTTAAAATAATGATTGTTTTATTTGTTTTTAAAAACATATATTTTTTTAATTTTTATAATTATTTTTTTAAAACACAAAAGAAAGACTTTACTGGTTTTAGTCGGGTCACTCTTGTCTAAATGTGGCCTTTGTCTTTAGTCGAAAATATGTCATAGTTTCGTCACATTATAGTCATTTTCACCCTTTTATGGCTTTAGTCCACAAAAACATCATGTCATTTTATTTAAGTTGTAGTAATTACTTTTCATCAAAATGTTTTTTTCTCATAGAAATAATTCAGTTACACTAAAACAGATACAGAATTTCATTAAGACATATTTTCTTTTTACAACTACAAATAATTTCTACACTAATTTCTTGCATTTTTCCAGCAACATCTTTGAGAGGTTTACAGGTGTGAGTTATACTCACGGTATCAGTTGAATAACGACACCTTTGAGCTGATGTAACTGCAGCTGATTTGTGAAGAAAACTGTGATTTAAATATCTGAATTTTAAAGAGATGACATAACCACATCTGCGAAAATAATTACTGGCATGAAAGCGAAGCACGTTAGGCGTCCTAAATCTCTAGAAACTGATTTTCATGAGTCATTTGCACATTTAGAGGTAATGATTAACGTTGTTTAAGAAACTAAACATTCCCAAAATACATTCCAGACCTTCGGCACGAAATCTCTCATTTACAGAATCGTTTGATTCTTCCTTTGCATTTTTTTTTTTTTTTTGGTCTGATAATGAAGGATCATTTGCCACAGACCATCAAGCGTGCGCTCCGACTGCCTGGTCGTCCTAATGTGTGCTCTCGGATTCTTGAAAAGAAAGACATTCCCGCTCATTAGCTGATATCCTGAGGCACAGCTGTCTCTATTTTTGCTTGTGAAGCTTTTGTTGTTGACCTCCGGGTGCTTTAGCCACCCTCTCTTTTTACTCTCCTCTCCGTCTCTCACACTCTCAGTTCATCTCTCCATTCCCTGCCATCGCCTCTGGGCAGTAAACGTCTGTTTATGGCGATGCATATTGAATGTCTGAAGCTGTATCCTTGTTAGGGAATGCTGGGAATGTGAGTGACTACAGTAGCTGCGTTAACCACGTACAGAGTTCATACACATTTTTACATAATAATACTTTAATACATTTCCAGGACTTTTCCAGGACTCAGAGGCAAATTTCAAACACCATACATTCTCTGAAATGACCACTGATAATATTATATTATAGCTTTTTTTATATTACTTAAATAATGAACTGAGAGTCGGATTAGAACTGAATATTTAAATATAATTTAGGGACTGAGGGGAGGGCGGGGCCGTGCAAAAGCAGGAGGCAATTTAAATATTTTTTTTACACATTGCGTGGGGATTTATGATTTTTATTTTTGGTTTAGAGGATGGGCAAACAACTTTTAATAGCCTTACTTTGTATTTATTTTACCCCAATTTTTATAAAAAAATGTGCTTACTTAAGCCAAAGGCCCCCATATTTAGAAGGCAGGTCTTCTTTTTTTTGTAGTTTTTTAATGAAAACTGTTTTTTGTGATTTTTGAAAAAAACATTTGTGCATTATTTTTGCAATTATTGAAGAAAGCATTTTTTAAAAATGTATGACATTTGAAATAAATGCTTTGGCAATAGTTTATTTCTTTCAAACATGCCTTCCAAATCCGCACATGGTTTCTTCAAAAATCACAAAAATTACACAATTTCTCAAATGTTGTCTCAAATTTTGTTTTGTTTTTTGCTTATCAGTTTTTGGCAATTTTTTAAGAAAATATTTGGGCAGTATATATATATATATTTTTTTTTGGGCAATTTTTGAAGAATACCTTTCAAACATGTGCATCTTTTCTTCAAAAATTACAGCACTTATAACAGCCAGAAACTGTAACGTAGACGTTTGATTTTTAACTTCCTGACAGTCCTTGGACACATCATGTGTTATTTTACAGGGCTGTGAAACAGATTTTCATGAATTCTCATTCTATCAGGGTATATTTAGTTTTCCAAAACTTTCCAGGGCTGGAAATGGCTTTTCCAGGTTTTTTTATGACCATATAAACCCTGCATGTTGGTGCTGAGTTTTCCGGCTGCAGCTGCTTCTCAGGTTTGTTGTATTTCGCTAACATGTGGCACATCGGATAATGTGACTGTCTGAGGCCACGGGGGGAGCTGAAGTCGGTCTCCGAGGAGCCCTTCCTGCTGGACGCGTGATCATGACTGTCATCACTCTCTCTCCTCTGGTTCGGTCAGCTAAAACGCTTCATTTTCCAGCCAGCTCTTATTGTTATGACAGCGGGGGTTTTTGTTTTCAGCTGACTCAGGTTCCTCTCTGCCTCATTGAGTCATATCTGCTGAGTCACTGGACGGCCGCAGGACCTCGCACCATGTCTCATGATCAAAGGGGCTTGACCATCAGCAAAACTGCAACTTTAGCCAACTCCAGCGGGCTGACATAAGGCGGCGAGGTCTACTTTAACTCGTACTGACACCTCTGTGAGCGAGGATACAGTAGGTGAGCTGCGCTCATGAAATCCGACTGGCTCAGACGAGGCTGTTGTTTCCCTCCATTTTACTCCTTTTTGAGCAGATGTCAAATCCCTCAGTCACCGCCCCGGCCCGCTGAGGTTTTCCCTTTG
This sequence comes from Plectropomus leopardus, assembly GCF_026936395.1. NCBI lineage: Eukaryota > Metazoa > Chordata > Actinopteri > Perciformes > Serranidae > Plectropomus > Plectropomus leopardus. Next base: position 3,058,612 of record NC_142189.1, on the reverse strand, counting down.
TATGCCGTTTTTTTCTTAATTAACTTTAGTTTTAATCCTGCATGACAGTGAAGTGAAATTTCATGAATTCTCCAGGGTGAAATAAAATCTGCTTGCTCCACAGGTACGACCGTCAACAAAAAATCTCTACACGTCCACATCAGGACAGCAGGCTTTTGTTCACGTGGAGCGCTGCTTCATAACATCGACCCCTCGCCCGCTTCTGTAACAGAAATTAAAGGCTAAATTCTGCGTTTTTCAACCTGGACCCTTTTTCCAACACGTTCTCATCCCAAATCGTCTTACATCGCCGCTTTGTCAGCGTCACGTCTACATATTACACGTTAGGTATCCTCCTGCGTTTACGGCTCACATTTCGGGACCAACGCGTGAACAAATGCACGTGGTTAGATTTATAAAAAAATAAAACATCATAGTTTGGCTCAACATCTAGGATTTTAGGACATTTCTAGAATTCTAAGGCATTTCTAAGATTTTTTTATATTATATTTACATTTTTAGGATGTTTTCAGGATTTTAGGAAGTTTCTAGGATTTCAGGACATTTTTAGGATTTTAGAGGGTTGTGGGGGATCCTCCACTGGAAGTTTTTTTGATAAACAAGCTCTATTTTGATGCTTTTTTACGCACTGTGGCACTTTATGGATACAAAAAGCACAAAAAAAAAATTCCCAATGTGAATCCCTTTATTTTCATTGTAAATTTAAATAATGGTTGTGGGGCCATCCGGCATCCAGATTTGGCCCCATGGGCTGTGAATTGAATATCACTGCTATATACTGTTCATTTAAATGGTGTCTGGTGGGTTTGGTGATGGCGATTTTGGGGATTTTTCTAGTTAAACAAATGGGATCCTATTTTTTTTTTAAAAATAAAAAAAGGTCAATCTCTATAGGATCCTTTCCATAATGTTTTCAGACACTAAGAATGATAATCTGAGTCTGTCAAATGCAAAAAAAAGAAAGTAAACTGACAGTGTGAACATGTCCTGAGTGATTACATAGCAGCCTGATTTGAAGATGTTTTGCTTAAACCAGTTTCAAAAATCTTGTTTCCATCCGTCACTTAGATGTAAAAACATGAGAAAACAGAGTCCAGGTTGAAAAATAACTGATGCCTGAGATGCTTAAATAATCAATGGTGACATTTGATCTGTTTTAAATCTCTTTTTTTTCCATGAGAACTGTAATAATGACTCATTTACATCACAGGCTCGATGGTTTAACTACATAAGTCCTCCCACACAAAGCAGCAGATTGGCCGGCAGGTCTAAAGGTTCCCACCCTGCGTCGCTCGGTAGCTCAGCTGGAGTAGCTGCGAGACGCGCTCGCTGAAGGGCATTTCGACAACGCGGCTGAATTAGTGAATTTCCTTGATGTATTTTTCAGCCTGGGATTTAAAGTGAAAGAATGCTGTACCTGGTGTAACAGTTGGCCGGGAGATGTAAGTTATGTAAGATGTAATCCGAGCAATTTAATGCACAATGAAGACGCAAACAACTCGAGGAAAACAGACGGGAGCGTCTTAAAATGTGAGCACTCACATACTGCTGTTAAGCTTGTTGAAAAATTTAAAGGTTATAAGGAAGACGTCTGCTGTTCCTGCGCTGTTTTACTGTTTCAGGTTTAAATCTACAATCACAGAATTAGCAGGAGTGTATTCCTGAATGTTCTTTTCCTGCATGAAAATTTTATGAAAATAAATGATTGATACTAATGAATAATACAATTTGTGTTTATCTTGAACTTGCACCTTACTGTGAACGTGTTTCTATTTCTTTATTTTTATTTTGCGTGTGTGTGTGTGTGTGTGTGACAGTTATGCATAATGAACTCAAGCCTACCCTCCACAGCCATCCTCTCCACCATGGTGCGAGTAATAAAATCAAATAAAATAAAATAAGTAGAACTGATTTACATTTTGATCATGAGGGGATGTGCCATATTAAAAATTTGCACTGGAGATCTTGACAGAAACATGCATTGCCACAAACAACAAATGCATTACATGCTTACATTTCTGGCGTTGTGTTTTTTAAAAATGATTTTGGGGGCTTTTAATGCCTTTAATGATAGTACAGCCAAAGACAGAAGGTGGGAGACGGGGGAGACACACTGCTCTCCAGGTACACTCCACAGCTTGACGTGGCCCCTGTCATAAAACATTTTGCTGTTGTTTTTTTGTTGTTATTTTTTGCCAATTTTCAGGTAATTTTCTTGTACTTTTCATTAATTTCTTCCTAATTTCTGGGCCACTTTTTTAAGCGTGCTCATTGCATTTTTCCTGTTTTTGAAAGAATTCAAGCCAATTTGCCAATGCTCCAAAGAGTTAAACTAAAATTTATCAAGAAAAAAAAACAAGTGATTAGTTTGTGTTGAGAGTTGTGGAAGATTGCTCTCTCTGCTTTATGCTCTCTGGGATTTGAACCAGCAACTCTCTAACTGTTCTCACCTTCATGTAACTTGTGGCCTCTTTAAATGACCTGCTGCTATTTGTAGCTCAGTTCGTCCCCACTGTCAGCCGCAGTAAATGGGAATATATTGGCCTGGGGAGGATGAGGGCGTATAAAGGGGACGGGGGGGTTGAGGGTTGTGGGGAGGGCAGACCTGACTCAGCTGAGTGGGCCGTCAGTGACACAGTCTCCTGGAAGTGGGTCAAAAGCGAACACCTCCACCCCGAACCAGGCAGACAGTCAGAGCCTATTAATTCCAAACCGTAAACGAGCAGCGCGCCATATGACTGGCAAATTATCATAATATGTAAATGGAAATAAAGTAATTATGGTGGGCCGTAGAGGTACAGCATTTTAGGCCAGTTTTGCCTTAAGTATCAACATTAGCTCAGAACGGCATGCCCCCCAACACACGATAATAATGATGATAAATAATTCTCCCCTTGGTAGAGCCGAAAATACTCCTCCTCCGGCAATTCTAAAACAGGTAACAGACTCAGCTGTTAATCCTTTAAATGTGAGGAAGAGATGCTTATACATATTCATGCATATTAATGCTCTGCTGCAACCCAACCTGACAGGGGAGCTTATTAAATTCTGGGTTCTTTAAAACCACCGTGACATTCAGGAGTCTAAATCCTGTCCTAACCTTGTTAGCTTGTGTAAATAACAACGGTGTGGGGGAATCGCAACACCGTGCCCCTCGACACACGCAGCCAAATGAAGATGTGTTTTGGCATTTTCACCTGGGACAATCAGTCAAAACACAACAGGGAGGGGGTACTTGTATGCATGAAAATCAGCCGGCAAATACTAATAATAAAAGTACCGCCGGCTCCTCTCTGCAGAGCGGTGAGCAGCAGAATGGAGATGTAAGAGTAGCATTTTGAAAATAATTCAAATTAATATTAAAATAGCAATACAACAGGCACAGAGAGACAGTAATTCATCCAAAGAAACAAATTCAAACTGCAGATGAAAGCTTTCTCAAACTGGATTTTTACACACTTTCCGAATATTATCAGCCCATTAAATGGTTGTTATTAGGGGTTATCAGCATCATACATAATGATTAAAAGGGGGCTGCTACACCAACTGGTAGGTTCAGAGTAGGGATGGAACAACATACATTTTTATCATAGATAGCAATAAAAAAAAAAAACACTCACAATGAGTTGATTGAAGTGGATTTCTATTATCGAGATTATCATGAATTGTGTGTCTAAAGCCTCATTCCCACAACACAATAAACCTGCTATCACCTGCTAACATCTGGCTTTTTAATGTAATGAGAATGCCTACAATCACCATTCACACCCGGGTCAAATGACTCTGCAGAAGACACGGGTTTTCATCGCCTCTGCCTCCAATCGGCGTTGACGGGAACACCTGGGTAAACTTGATAATTTCAGCTCCTTAACAGGCAAGATGCAATGACGTGCTGCCGCTAATTACCCTCCATCTCCTCCTAAGCAGCGCTCAAACATCGATCCAAGTTATTCTACAACGAGTAAGAGGTACAGAAAGAGACGAAACCACGGAAAAGTCTCTGATTCTGCTGCCGTCTACTGTTTACCTGTTCGCCTTTCAGTCTGTGACGTCGTAAAGGACGCACAACAAAACAAAACATACACACACCAGCTGAAACGAAGGCAGACTCGCCCTCCAGCGGTGAGTTCCATGGCAGTGGGAATACAACCAATCAACAGCCAATGTTTAAAAAACCTGCAGGCACACACTAATTTTGGCAGAAAAGGGGTAGAAGACTGCTGGGCAAAAACTAGAGAAAGAGACTCTAGAAAAAACGGCTGAAAAAAACTCAAAAATTCCTATTACTTTCACCTGGATAATCATAACATGAAATTTCCATATCTTCTCATATCTTATTCAGAAGGACGTTATCAGTCCATTTAACTGCCACTAGGTTTCATTTTAACTTGGATTGAGTACTTTTGTTACAAAATGTGACGTTACTTGACATTACATGACCCAAGTTAAGTATATCATTGATGTGATGTCACATCCTTACAGAAACTCCCTCTCATAGAAACACACACTAAAAATCAGGGCTTTTGCAGAGCTCCAGGCCGTGACGATTTAGTCACATTTCGCGACCATGGAGCACCAGAGCGACTTGGAAATATTTGCAATATTTTTGTTTGTTTCCAGCTTGCAGAGGATGAATCCTCATACTGCGGTAAGAGTTTTAACTTTCATCTAACGCTGACACAAGCTTCAAGTCCACGGCAAAAACATCAACACTTCCAGCCTGAGATGTGCTGGGTCCTTCAAAATAAAAGCACCATGGGTTAGACTTACTTTATTTAACATTATAACAGTATTTTATTAAACTTTATTCTAACAATCGTTTATGTAACTTTATCTCATGGCAGTAGCTACTTTATGTGTAATTGTAGTTCATTTAAAAATTTTGTATTTCAGTGGAGATTTCAAAATACTGAGATATATATATCATGTATCTCAGTACAGTCTAGAAATATTGCAATATTATTATTATTATTTAAAGCCATATCACTCAGCCCTTCTAGTAGGTGCAGCAAGCATCGTTTAACCCTTAGGTCTAAGCTGGTAACTTGTCTCGTTTAGCTGAGTGATACCGTTTGCAGCAGATGCCAGATGCAGAGGTGACAGAGTTTTCCAGTTTCAAGGACCTGCATGAGTCACAGATGCTCACACACTCAGTGGAAGACATTAAAGTGCAGCTGTGAGTCTCATCAGTTTGTTTGGTGTAAACTATGTTATCAGGCAGCGTACACAAAGGCTCCGATTCTGAACTTAATAAAGTATAATAACACGCCTCGTAATGAGCAGGCACTTCCTCAGGGCTCTTCATAAATTATGCAAATCTGCAGACGAAAAAGTGCGAAAGCTTAATTGAGATAGTGTGAGGTCGAGAGGGACCAGGGAACATCGCGGCCCCCTTTTCACTTTCATCACCCGAACACGTCGACGGAGCTTCTTTACACATCTCTAAAGCAAGTAACGATAAAGAAACCGGAGCTCCACTCGAACGCTCCTGATTATTTTCAAGTGTTCGCTTTTGACAAGTTGCTGGTGTTTATGTATTCATTCATTTACGGTTTGAAGTTTGGTCAGCGGGTTGAAGAAGTGCAAAGAAAAGCTGATGGCGCATGCTGAGGTGAGTCAAAAGAGGAGCCCTTTACACGAATAAATCTCTGCGTGCCAGGCACGGAGCGAGCGCTCGCAGAAAACTAACAAACACAAGACTTCTGCCTCATTCTTCTGCTCCGCAAGGTCAAAAAGGCTTTGCAGCGCCTGTAGCGGATCTTCAGATTGCAATTGTACACTTTGAAAATATCTCGGCATTCATTCATCAGAGGCGCTGAGATCCAAACAGAGTCAATGAACACTTGAAGTCAACTCACAAGAAGAAAATGCAAGCAGCCGTTTATAGTTCCCCACACTTTACACAGTGAAAAGGCTTCGAGGAACTCTTAAACAGAGTCGAGCTAAATCAAATATATTTCAAGAGCAATTATGTAACTCAAAATGCTGCAGGAAAAACATGAAAACTGGAGTGTATAACAGTGTATTATGAGGGTGTAAGTTTTGTTTCAGCATGAAAGGGGGGACACATATGAAGCAGAGGGTCTGCGGGCATTCTTCCCCCGAAAAATGTTGAGTGTCGAACACGTAATTTCCTGCACCCTGATCACATTTTCTGCATCAATCTATGGTGGAAATGTATTTATTCATAGGAAGGAAAATTCAGACACTGGGTGAAAAGTCAAACTATAAAAATATAATGATGCAGTAAGGCTCTCAGGCCTTTTGTATGGCTTTCAAATATTAACCCTTTAAAACCTTAAAGGGTAGTATTTAAGCCTAATAAACCCTGAAATTTACTTAAATTCTTTCAAAAACATAGAAAAAGGTAATGAACAACTTGGCAAGAAATGTCCCGTAAATTGCAAGAAATTTGCAGATTTAGAAAATTATTTTAAAAGAGCTTGAGAAAATTAGTCATAACTAGATTAGCAGCAACATGTATTTTCTCTTTAATCCAAATATGGTGAAACACTTTTTCCTCATGAACCTCCGGCAGTGTTTTATGGACTATAAAATTTCCCGACTTTACACCAGCATGAGGGCATTCTTGCATGGACTTTTCCTTTATAATAAATCTAATTTAAGGCCTTAAAAACTTTTTTTAAAAGGATGAGGTCTGTTTGGGGCATGTTGTCTTGCTCCAGGTTTTGGCTCTGTGAGTCAATACGCATATTTTCCTAAGTTTGTCCTTATCTCAGCAGAATTTATGTGTTTAGTTTTATTTTTTTGACGCATATCATGTGTGTATGTCTGACCGCGGGTGCTTGTTAACTGGAGGAATATAATGCAGCTGCCAGTGTCGGTGCTCTCTCTCTGTTTGGATTGACAGCATCTTGCATCAGGTCTAAGTTTCTGCAGGTCTCTTGGGGTTTTGTGTGACTGCACTCTGGTCTCCTTTTATGACAGGTTTCCTTTCGTAAAAATTGTGTTTACCCACATTAGATTTGGGTAGTTTTTTAGCAGGTCTGTCTGTGACAACTTCTAGTTCAAATATATACTCATCTCATTTAAATATGAAGTCGGTAAATGTTTTTCTAAAGAGACATAACATTGTAAATACAGGAAAAAAAGAACATTTTCAGACTGTTTTAGGTAATAGAGAAATCTATCAGATATGTACTGTAATAGAAGTAAAAATAGTGAAATCCTAAACAGTAAAAATACTCAAATTAGGACAGTTTAAAAGAGATTTTGAAGATTTTTTTAGTAATTAAAAAAAAGTATACTATACTATACTAATTAATTACTGATTATTATAACATGGATGACTGAGAACTTCACTAAGATAAGGCTGGTGATATATTTAAAATATTTGTGCACTATTTTTAGAAAAGGGACTTGAATATAATATGATCTATCCACAATATATGTCTCTTAGTAAGGGGTTGCCAGTTTACTCATCAGGCAGGTTTCCATTAACTCTCAAATTGTGCAAATTGAAATTGTTAATATAAAATATGTCTCATGGAAACACGTCAATTTCAGAAAAATATAAGGGGCTGGCCTCTCAATCATGGCTCCATAACACGCTTACGTGGCCTTGGATTGGAAATAATGACGGCTAGTGCGGCGGCTGCAATAGAAATAAAGCTGCTAATGTTTTGAACATCCATCGTCATGGTTACTGGGATGTTATCACCAGAGGAGAAGTTGCATAACATCATTCAGTGGAAACAGTCATCGCAATTAAGTTTTATTGACATTTTGAAAATGTTGCTCAAGTTTTGTGGAAACTTATTATGGAAACCCGCCTAACCACTGACCACTGACAGGGCCAACACTTGTTAGTGGGATCAATTCAGGTTTGTTTTTTTGTCTTTTTATGGGATTTGCTGACAATAAAACTATATTTAGGCTATCAAACTTCACATTTTAGAGCAGATTTGCGTTCACTGTTGACATGAGTACCTAAAATTACCACTAAAATAACTTAATTTTTGCTTGTTATCCCCGGGAACCGTGTCTCAGGATCCTTCTCTCGTTAAAGCTTCCTGAACTCTGACTGAACTTCCACGAGCGTCTTTCATGCAAAGGTTTATCACTGCACCTTTTATTTTTCCCTGCGAGGCGTCCTCGGGCCTTTGCTCGCTCCCTTTGGATTCAAACACACAAAAAAAAACCCTGAAGAACCTTTGAAAATGTCAAATCAAGACGTATCTGCAACGATGGTATCTACGAATGAAACGCAATAATCGTCCCACTGGCTGGAGAATCATTATGAGGGTTTAAATGTTCATAATTCACACACCATAATTGCATTTTGCAGAGGGGCTTTGCTTTCATTACTCCTGTTAAAGCCACATTCGACATGCCTGTGGAACAGAAAAAGGATTTGTACAACTTCTCAATGAAAAGGATATTAACTATTCAGTGGATTTGATGGCTGTTACGCTGTAATGAGCCCAATTTTAGTCTGCAAATTGACAGCTGAAGCATTACTTCTGTCCCAGGCCCGTGTAAATTAATACTGACGGTTCTCAGGACAATGCATTGTTGTATAATGTGACACCTTGTTGAGCAGTGAATTGGATGCTCCCCGAGAATCTAGAGACAGTGATTGTATTAACCCCTTCAGATCGCCCATCAAGTCCAATGGACATAACTTTTAGGAAGTCTAAATCTGTTGCTGCCTTCACGTTTTCCTCAGAAATATCGTATTTAGGAGTTTTGAGCACATGAACGACTCTCAAAAGTAATAATTCCAAGCGAGAAATTGACATATTTCGGTGATTGTATTTAAGTATTTAAACTTTGAACCATTTCTTTCTTTTCTTACTCTTTCCAAAACATGGGAAAAAAGCAATGAGCAACTTGGTAAGAAATGTTTGGCAAAATGCATGATATTGGTAGATTAAGAAAATTAATTTTGAAAAGCCATGGGAAAATCTCCAATGTTAACAAACAAACAGGGAAAAAGTATATTTATAATTATTATGATTACATACTTGAAATGATGTTAAAGAATTGTAATTTTTAAAGCATTTTTAGGTCATTTCCCTGTTTGTTTTCCTCTCTGTTGTATTAATTTTCAGGTAATTTTCTTTCACTTTTTACTAAATTTGTGAGAATTTTTGGGTCATTTCTTCTTGTGTTGCTCATTGACCTTTTTGGTGTTTTTGAAAGAAATCAAGCAAATTTGCCCAGTTTTCAAAGGGTTAAGACATCAACTTTTTTATTGATGTGAGTTAATTATTCATGAAAAATAAATAATCTCACATCTCTGGTTATGAGGTTGTGTCCTCGCCGCGTCCTCGTCCTATCAAATAAAGGCAATAAAAATAAATTTAAAAAAATACCTTTTGAAAAAAAAAGCCTGTTAAGAGATTTTATTTTCATTTTAATTATTTGGCGATTTCTGCATTTAGATTCTTCATTCATTGGAATGGACAAAAAAAAAACCATGAAAAAAGTATCCAAATTAAAAAAATGCTAATGATTTATAAGTGCATTTAAAATAGAAATCCATCATCACAGTATTTCTCTGATTTGAAAATAATTGGGTTCTGAACACGTTAAGATGTTCAGCCGCACAGAGCCTAATTTCAGTAGCCAGTAAGTCATTTATTGAGACTTACAAACAAATGAACAAAAGTAGTACTGTAGTGCCAAGGAAGCAAAGGCATCCCCACCTTCAGGCCCCGCTCACAGTCCGCCTAATGGTGGTTTACATCAAAGCTAATCTGGGAAACAGCTCGTCTCCGACAGCTAACCAGAGCAGCGACCTCTCAGCAAAAATCCCCGCTGCAGAGCCTGAAAAACGCTGACTTACAGTACATTTAACCGTTATTTAGCACGGCAAGTTGACTAAGAACACAGACTAATTTACTGCATTATGGCCTGCGGGAAAGACACACACACACACACACACACACACACACACACACACACACACACACACACACACACACACACACACACACACACACAGAGCTTGGTGGTGTGTAGTTCTTACACAAATATTGTACTATTAGCCAGCGAGCACTTTTGGGAGGATTTTGCAGCTGGATGTTTAAAAGAAGAGAGCACAGGAGGTTTTTGTTCAAACACAAAGCAATGGCCAGAGAGTGAGTTTTTTTTCTTTAAGACATAATTTTGTGGTTACAGAACATAGAACAGGAAGTGTTAATCAATAAGTCATCGATCGAGGCTGTCCGACTCGGTCTCGTCCTGCTTGGTTCAAAGTGGTCACAGCGAGGAACCAAAGGAAAACACAAACCTGCTCTAAAGAGGTGGACTGCGGACAGGCCGTCCTGAGAAAAGCATGATGTCGCAAAACATTTTGATACGTTTAACAAATTAAAAAGAGCATTAACCCTTTATAACCCTCTTTATAAACCCTAGGGCGCTATTTTTATTTATTCATTTTATTCATTTTTATTTTCATTTGACCTTATATAAAGTTTTGATTAAAACAAGTTCTGTGTTGGACTTTGTTTTATTCCAAATTATAAATATTGACAGAAAGATTTTTAGTTTTTATTGTAAATGCATGTTGGTTGTCGCTCTCATTAACTACTAATAATCGGTATCAGTATTGGCCCTCGAAAAACAACATCGGTCAGCTCCTCATAATTATCATGAATTAATTATTATACATAAATTGCAGCTCACTCTTCATTTCAAAACCGAACCAGCCATGTTTGTCCCTTTAAGGCCACTATAGTCTGACAGATTCATGTATTGTATGTCAGGTGTTTTTTTCTTGTCTGACACTGTGCGGGTGAATTCAAAAACAAAAGGTCCATAAAGGTGGACAGTAAAGCTTTGCGGTATTGCAGATGACAAGTGAGCAGCGCTGCAGATCCCTGCAGAGCCGCTCAGACGAGTGTAGCCAAGGCCTCGTAATGAAATAAGAGCTTTTACTGGGAGCTGAGACACCGTTCATCCATATATTTCCGTCCTTTGTGCTTCCTTGTATAAATTGTAGAGGAAAGTGATAGCTGGAGTCTTTGAAAAAACACTCCTGGGGGTATTACTTGGAGAATAAAAGAAAATGGTCGTATATTGTAAAGGAGGATGTTCGTGTTAAATGCTTTCTTCTTCATTTCTTGTCATGTCGACGCAGTATATATATATATATATATATATATATATATATATATATATATATATATATATATATATATATATATATATATATATATATATATATATATATATCGCTTCTTTTTGGTTCTATAGGAGGAGTGATGATCAGCTTACACCCCATGGGCCAAATCTGGCCCCTGATAGGGTGCCCAGTGGCCCCCCAACTAGGGCTGGGTGATATGCAATGAAGTCCTATCACAATATTCTTTTTCGTATCAGTCGATATCGATGTATATCACGATATACATCAAATCACTATTTCTGTCGCGCTTAAAGGTTCCTTTTACTCCTCAGTGAGATATGAAGATATCATAGGGTTAATTCTGGTTTAAATATTTATTTTCTGTCAGACATTGAAAATGACAAATATACTGTAGAACAGCATCACCAGCTGGAGGACCTATTCTACTAAAACTCACAGAGGTCCAGTTACTAAAATCTCCTCCCAGCAAAGGTCCGAGCCTCATACCTAAAATCAATATCACGATTAACTGAAAATTTTAATATGATTATGATTAAAGAACAATTATTTTGCTTTTTGCTCTTTTTTGTGGTTTGTTTTTTGCCCTCATAGTTCACTGACACAGTTTCGTGTGACCATGGTGTGTTGGAGTGAAATAAACATATGATTTATTATTATTTATTAAACTTTCCAGCATTATATAAAAATGAAAAGCTCCATCTGAAACAAACTTCAGGTAAATTGAAGCACATTGTGCTGATAATAGGCCAACCTCTCCTGACTGCAGGACTCTGACTTCAGCTTCTGTCAAACTTCTGTGCTATTAATCATTTTACTCAGGAACTAAAAACTTTTGAGTCGGCCTACTTCTCCTATAGCTGCCAGCAGCCTGCCGACATTCACAGTTAGAGAAAGGCTGAAAATAAAGTCATGTGTTTGTGGCCCCGGGCCCCCAAAACATTACATCGACACGGAGCGATGCGTCCTGCTGTTTCTAAATAATTTATCCAAAGTCTGATTAAAGCTGAAACTAACACAAAGTCGTCTGCAGACTACTTTCTGTCCGCACTGGAACAGGCTGACGCACATGTCCACGCGCCAGGCAGTCGGACATATCCGCGCGTTGGAGCAGGCTGTCGTACACGCCGCCACGCATTGGAGCAGGCTGTTGGACATGTAATATCATAATGAAAATGTAATTTATTATCATAATTTTAATTCAGCTTACATTTAAGCCACTATTTTCCTGTCCTAAAATCTTCAAAATGTTTTAAAATCCTAGAAATGTCCTAAAATCCTCAAAATCCAATAAACTTTCTTTCCTAAAATCCAAGAAATGTCCTGAAATCCTAGAACTGTCCTAAACCCCCCACATACATCCTTAAATCCTAGAAACGTGATAAAGTCGAAGAAATGTCCAAAATATCTAGAAATCTTCGAAGAGTATTAAATTCCTAGAATCATGTATGTGGAGCTGAGACGGGCCCCTGGCTTCCTGTCATTTGGCCCCCAACCAAAGCAGGCTGAGTATCCCTAAAACAGAGTGTGCAACACGTTTTCTTCTCCGCACACAAAAGACTCACGAAACATCACTGACCTAACTGAACCGCTGTTACTACCATCTTCAGTCAAACGTCTCTGGGCCAGAACATCTTTGATCCCAGAGTCTTGTTCGTGATCGGTGCGTTAACGTGTGATCGAGCACCTTCACAGGGTTCACGTGGTCACTAGCAACATCTTCCAGTGCTCTCTGTGCGTCTCAGACGAAGAATTATGAAATCGTGCTGGCAAACTACAAAGCCTGCGTGTTCTCAGATACATTAGACACCTCATTAGGCACAAACAGCTGCGGGTCGCCTCCACGTCACGATGCTGCCGAGGCAAATTCATACATTTGTATCAGTAAACAAGGACCTTTCAGTAAAGCTATTGTTCTAGAAAAACACTGTTATTGAATCGGGCGTGTTGCTACTTCATCACAGCGCCAACCAGGCCGGCGCTCGGCTCATTCAACAGGTTTGTGTCAGAACGTCTTAGAGAGGAGATTCACATATGTGAGAGCTCAAACAGCACCACGCTTCAGGGGTAAAGACACTCCTGAAAGAGGTTAAAGGGGTATTTCACTGATTTTACACAGCAAGTTCAGTTTGTTAGTCATGTTTGGTGCGACTGTGAAACAGCTGTTTAATATCTGCGGCTCCGGAGCAGCTTTCTAAGGTCTGACAAAATAGCCCAAAGGGAGAGTGCATTTCAACTAATGGCCACTTCAGGCTCCAAAACACGATCAGTCCCCGTAGACCCACATGTTAAAATGCCCAACTTCACAGCAGAAATAAACATGTTTACAGACCGCTACAAACCAGACATACCCCCATGTGGTCGTATGCCTCAACACACCAGACAAGCTGAATTTACAGTTTACATCCACGTCTGTGAAAACACGGATGTTTCACACACAGAAGATCTATACAACCAGCGAGTCCAAGTGGATGTTTGTGCCAAAGTTGAGGAAACCCTCTTAAGGCCATCTTCAGATGCTGCTTTCACAAAAATGAGACAGACGAGGTCACACTGACCTTTAAACACCAAATTCAATCAGCTCAGCATTTCATCCAAGTGAACATTTGTGTCAAATTTGAATGAATTCCCTCAAGGTTTTCTTCAGATATAGCGTTAACAAGAATGAGATGAATGTAAGGTCACTGTGACCTTGATATTTGACCACCAAATCTAATTGGTCCATCGCTAAGTCTGCTTGAACGTTTGTGCCAAATTTGAAGAAATTTCCCCTCGGAGTTCTTGAGATATTGCATTCACAAGAGTGAGACAGACGAGGTCACAGTGACCTTGACCTTCGATCTAGGACCATCAAAATCTAATGAAACAATCCTTGTGTCCAGGTGGATGTTTGTGCTAAATCTTAAGAAATTCCCTCATGAGATGTCATGTTCAGAAGAGTGGGTCTGTGGTACATACGGAAAAACATAATGTCTCCAGTCTCAGCTGTTGCTAACAAAAAGGCATAAAAACAAATTCAGTCTCTCGAGCTGATGTCAACATTCGTGACAACTGTACAGAGGTTACATTTTTATGTAACTCACCTGTTCACATGTTATTATGGCTCACAGTGATACATAATTAAGAGCGTGGCCTCTTTGAATGACAAGTGGGTGCTGTCTGTTGACAACGTGCTACTAAGGTAACCCCGTTGGTAAGGTAACATAACCATGGCGTAACATTCACAGAGTACAGGTGTGTATATATATAGACGTATGGACATAGCTGGCATTATTTCAGTGGCTCTAGTTCATCAAAGTAAACTGTAAAGTTTTGTTTGCCTAAAAAAGTCTTGTTCAGCGTTTGGTTTTACTAAAAGACCCTTTAAGGAGACACATTCAGTTTTTTATTGTGGCTATGTCCATTATTTTATAGTCTATGAGCTATTATGTTTATAATTTTAAAGTTTAAGTTCCCTAAATTTAGAAAAGTGCAGATTACCTGTTTAAAACTGACTCCAACTTGGATTTTAATTTCATAACTGTGATCTTTGGTTCTGTTGGTTTTGTTAATGTTGTACTCACCTAATTCTCCACCGAGATCTTGAAATGTGGCGACGTTCCTGAAAAAGAAAAAAGAAAGTTAAGTTACCTAACATGAACAAAGTCATTTTAACCCTCTGAGACCTGGAGCCATATAACTGTTCTTATACAGCATTCAGCTGCTTACACAAATATTTAACCTTTAAAAATCTGCAAATTGGTGTGATTTCTTTCAAAAATGTTGCATAAAAGGCAATGAGTAACTTGGTAAGACATGATCCATATATTGTAAGAAATAAGTAGATTTAGATTTTTTATTCTTAAAGCTAGGGGTTTTTTCACCTCCTTTTTACTGTTTCCAAGCAGAATTTGAGCCCCCGAGATTTGGATTCGTTAGCAGTATTTCAGCCACCGATTTGCTTTTCCAATGACTTCCAAAAATTTGTATTGTGCCTAAAACTAATCACATTTTCTTCGCAGCGTTGTTGACAAATATAATGTGGTTTACTGAAACTTTCAATGTGAGCATTTTTTCTGGCGATTTGAACTTCAGTGACTATATTTTGACAGGATTTCTGAACAATGGGGTTTGTTTTGGGGATAACAGACTGTTGGGGAAATGGACTTTCAGTTCTACTGGACAGTTTTGGGAGTTTGAGGATTTTCGGCCATGGAAACAATGGGCAGACATGTACAAACCAAATTTTCTCATTTAATTTAGAAGTCTTGTTATGGGAAATCCAATCGTGCATTCCCACATTTTGTCAGTGTAACGCTCCTCTTCTTGTGAATCTCTTAGAAAAGCTCAGTCTGCTTTAGTTTTTCTGAACGCTGATAAAAAAAAAAGCATGTTATTCAAAAAAGCCAAGGTGAGACCCTCAAATCTCCCAAACTATGGTTACACATCAGAGCGAAAGCACTGAGTGTGTTTCATCGTAAAAATAACTGAGCACTGTGGTGGATGATTGTCTTTCCTTTAAGCCACACACTGAAACTTTCTTCTCAAACAAAGGCCGGTCTCTGCTACATTTTTGATTGTGCTTGATTACGGGGATGTTTTATATATGAACTGCGGATGATACAAAAATAATCAACCATTGATTAGTCGGTCGTAAAGAAGTCTATCGGACATGTGAGATTTAATCAATCCAACAATCAGCTGTGCAATGCTGACAAAGTATTTACAATAAGTTTCTTTGAAACCTGAAAAAAAACATTTTCTTTCTAAATAAAAAAAATAAATAAAATAAAAATTCTATTAAAACATATGTATATTTTTTTCTCTGATATAAGAGTTTTTTCTAGTTAAATAAATAAACATAAATGAAGCCTTAATTGTGCTGATGTTGTAAAATCCCTGATATTGACTCTCCATTGAATCTGAAATAATCCAAAAGTATTCAAACCTGTCTTTACTCAGGTCTGTTACTCTGCAGAATATTGTAACTCGTGCCTCCTGCTGTGAATCTTTCTCCTTTGTCGAGGCGATGCTTAGACCTACATTGTCTCATCAAGAAACCCGATGAGCACAGCTTCAAGCTGTGCACTCACATTTATTCTTGTTTCTTTGAGAAAAAGGCCACTTTTTAGGAATTTTTGTAGACTGACATTTTCCTCCACTTACAAAACAGAGACATGAGACTTTCTCATCCTATAAATAACCAAATAAAGCTTCACTTTCTGACTTTCCGTGTAAACATTAAACTTCCCAGATGACTGATGTTTTCTCTTTAAAACAGCAGCAGAGTTTTTTGTCGATAAGCAGCATTTGTCACGACGAGGCCCCAACCTCTGTTAGGATGCCACATAAAGACAGCCGTGCTCGTGGTTGCCGGGCAAGACGGAGCCAAAGAGGATGAATAAATCAATCAGGTGTCACACACACATCAGTGGAGCGCCCACGCGTACATCCACAGCAGTCAGCTCCATTTCCACACACAGACTCGCTTTGGAGATTTGTTAACAGAACAGAGACAGAGAGATGATACACACGAGGACATGCCTTTTTTTATTCAACAGCCTTGCTTTGCAGTCGAATAAAATGAATTCTTTTAACTATTCACTGGCAGATTTCGTGATCTGTGGTATTCTTTTGCAAAATTAAAGAACTCATGACCATGAGATATACTCAAAACACAAAAGTAAAGGAAAAAGTTTCACACTTGCAGACTCAAATCAGCCTGAAGTTTGTAGGATTAATAAACTGTATAATAATATGAAAAAACGCCGTCACCCACTGGTTTGTGGACTCCCATTTTGAAGCCTCAAATGCAGCAATTTGGTTGTTACAATCTTGGATTTCTGAAGCTCGACGTGCTCGTATTCGGGCGACGATATGAAGATAACAAACACCAGCTGCTAGCCTGGTTAGCAGAGTGTATTTACAGCGATGGTTAACTGTGATAATACTAAACCTCATGCTAATTTTTACTAAAAAAAAAAAGTAAGTAACTCTTTAAGTAACTCTTGGGGACTGTTTGGCACATTTTACACCCTTTTGATTCTTCATTTTTTTTTAAATTTTGTTCATGCATATGTAATACATTTTGGCAAGTTTGTGTTTTTTTGTTCAATCTCTCAGCTCCTGCAGTAAGACTAAAATACACTGTGGAAACTAAATAGTTACATTCAGACTGTTAATTGTGAAAAATGCCATTGAAACCCATTCAAGCTGACATTTTTGATCCCACAGCCATCAAAGCAGAAGAAGTCTTGTATTATTTTTGGGTGTTATTCTGGGCTTCTGGCTTGAAATTTGACATTTTTACCATTTTCCAACCGCTAACATCTTTATTTTATTTTTATATATATATATATATATATATATATATATATATATATATATATATATATATATATATTCTTTTTTTTTTTTTTTTACCATATTTGGCATATGGAGAAAATACATACTGTTTCTACTCTACAGTGCACTGTCACAATCACTGTTGCTGAAGATCAACATATAACATATGTAGTATCTTAAAAACATAGTTGCATCCTGACAAAAACCTGGCATTTAAAACTGAAAATTAATAAATATATGATATTCAGTATTAGGACTAATGTTGGATAAAAAAAAGAACTCAATGAAAGTAGAAGATAATATAAGTGTATAATATTTTTTAAAGCCTGATTCTGACAAGTGCATTTTGTGCGCAGTGTTAAATAAATGAAGAAAAAAAAAGTTATTTCCTGCATTTGTTTTTTGTTTGTTTTCCCTGCTGTACCAAAACAGTACTGTAACTTAAATTTTCTTAACTCTAACAGCCATCCTTCAAAGTAAATGCCTCAGTTTTAAAACCAAATTGTCAGGTTTTCATGTAAATTTGTAATTTTGTCTCTAAAAACACAAACAGTTGTGGTTTATCTTGTTTTACATGTTGTTGTTGTTTCATGTGTACAAGCAGCTGGCGTCCTCGTAAGACCTCCAGTTAGCTGCTGTATCGTGCTGCTTTGAGACGCGTCCTCTCTGCTGTAAGAGGCCAGTGTTGCGAGTGTTTGGATGCAACAACATCCTCTCATGTAATTTTTATTTTCTCTTTACACATTTTGTCAAGAAAACGACATGAAAGCACCTTTCAGGATTTGTGCCCACACCCTGCTTTCAAAAGACTTGGTGTGTCTTTGTGCAGCTGTTAGCGGGAAAAAAAAACACTGCACCATCATTACCAGGCCACATGTTTGTGCTTCTCCTGCTTCCTCTTAGATATTCAGAAACAAACGATCACCTACGGCGTTGTCACCGTGAGAGCGGGCTCTGATCTGGCTCGCCTAACACTCCTGAAGTACTAGCCATCATTAAGTAGCATCGCTCTGACCTGAAGCAGCACCTGATTTTCAGTCCGTAAATCCACATAATGATGTTTTCTGCTCCTCACAAAGAGCTGCTCTGTTGACAAAACGCACATCGTGCATCTTTAATATTTTAGTACCGTTCTGTGCGTGCATCCGGGAAGACATAATAGAAAATCACAGCAGTCACTTCCCTTCTGTGCTTACCGTGTTTTTAGTGAATGGGTGAAATAGTAAGCGTGTGAAAGCAGTCTGTGAGAATAACTTTAGTGTCCTAAATCACACATTTCCTGCTCTCTCCTCCAGCAGGAACAAAAAAAGTTTACAGCCACTTCACTTCAATTTAGAAACATGAGCTTTAAAGTGAGCATTGTGTGTGAAAGCTGCGAATTCACAGCAGTCAGCTGCTGCGCTGATGTCAAATCTAAAAATGAAAAGCGTTGAGGAGCAGGATGCTGCCAGATGTGATGTCGGTGCATCATCTTAGCTGTGAAATGTTTAAATTAGAATCAAAGATCTGCAGTCAGACACATTTCAGATGTTTTTGTTATAAGAAAAACTTTTGGCATGATGATGGTGATACAGAACGAAGAACAAGGTGATTCATCCTCTGGGGACCTTTTTTTTCCCTTTCAAATTAACCCTTTGAAACCTGAGCAGATTGTTTTGACTTCTCTCTAAAACATCGGGGGGAAACATGACAAGAAATGTCCCACAAATTGCAAGAAATTAGTAAAAGGAAATGTCTGGAAAACTATAATTATATTTTATATTTAAAATATGGTAACAGAGAAAATCAAATGAAATATATAAAATTAATACACATATAATTTGTTATTTTAAGAACTTTTTTAAAAACGTTTTTCTTATTTTCAGGTAGTTTTCTGTATTTTATTTTATTTTACAATTTTTTTGGGCCATGTCTTGGTAAGTTGCCATTAGTAACTGGCCATTAATTCAAAGGCTCAAAAAGAAATTATGAGCTAAAATCAGTACTATAGGTCAGTGGTTCCCAGTCTGAGGCCCACAGAGGAACCAGGCCACAGAACTTTTGAGACCACGTAGGGTTGTGCAATATGACGACAGATATCATCTGACGATAAAAAAAGCATCTGTCTTTTCATATTATGCTCTAAAGTTTATTTCGTTTACATCTGATAACGCTTTGTGTCCATTTGCCAACGGGGCGTCTACACAATGCACGGCACCAAAAACAAACAAACATGGAGGAGCTGGGAAGCGATACTGTATTTATTTAATATTGTTATATACTTATAATATTTCTATCATAATTTATATTTTATTTTTATTTTAAAACATTAAGAAGGGAAAGAGAAAGCAGAAAAGAAACATATTTTAAAATAAGCTATTTGGTGTTCATTAAAATCAAAGACAATTTGCGGCAAATGTTAATTTGACCCTAAGATATTTTGTTTCGGATCAGGGTGCTGGACAGACGGACAGACGGACAGACGGACAGACGGATATTTGGACATCGACCAACATCACCATCTTCAGAGCAACAAGCAGCACTAATCTAAATGAAGTGAATGAAGTGGTCAGCTAAAAAGATGACGGTGGTGATACACCTGACTCTACTAAACAGACCGTGAAGGTGAAAGCATTAAGCTGAATTATAAATATTTCAGTTTCTGTCTGCTGAGCGTCTGAGATGTGGAGACTTTCCCCTGCTGGACTATCACAGGAAAAGTAAAAAAAAGTAAGTCTACTTTTCAGCGTCTGACAGCTTGACTGATGCTATCTGATTTGTCTTGATGCAGCGAACCGCACCCACCTGAGACCAAAAGATTGCAGGAAAATGTTGAAAATTATTTGTCACAACCCCGACTTCATGCTCACATGTACTTTTCAGAGTCGTTTTTCATTCCACTCCAGTAAACTCTCAGACGGAGAAAACTGCTGGGTCACCATCGCTAATAATTTGGCAGGAGATGGCCCTTCACGAGGACACAGCTCCTTCAAACATCAACAACGTCCTAAAAATAGCATTGATTTCCACCAAACATTTACACGCCATATGTGTGAATAATCTGTGGAACTGCTGCGGGTGATAGTTGGAGATATAGAGGCAATTACACAGTAATAGATTCAATCTCAGGCCAAGAGAAACATAATTGGAGAGGGAGCTCTCGCCTACGGGCCAGAATATTGTATATTGTCACTGTGATTATAGGCACTTGGCACAGCGTGGTGCTGTTAGCAATTTAAAATCAGCACAAGAATTGCTGACATTAAATAGAACGCTTTAGATCATGGCTTTGATTGCGCTGTAACGTTTGTGTCAATTTCAAAACACCCTATTTGTTTTCCTGCCCGGCCAGTTGACTGTGATAAAAAGGAAATAGCAATCCACACTGTGGTGCTGCTGTGTGTGCACCAAATGCAAATGTGATACACTGAATGGATACCAGAGAGAAAATGAGGTATTCAAAGCATACAGAGAGGGTTCTGCTACATTTCACATTTACATGCCAAGCATTTAACGGATGCTGTTATTCAGAGGCTCTTAATGATAAAACTAGAATCACCGCCTCGCTGTTGAACTTACAGTTTACATCCATGTCTGTGAAAACATGACAGCTTCACACATTTTCAACACCGCAGCAAAGAAGATCTCTACAACCAGCACAATTTAAAGATTAGTATCACTAATGTAGCATTCGCCCAAACGTCTCCCCTTCTGTTCTCTGAGGTATAACATTCAGTAACGGACAGAAAAGTGTTTTCGCTGAACATTATGATGTCAAAGTGAAATTGATCTTCAGCTTTTTAGATATAAAATCATCATTACGTCATGACTTTATCCTAATAGACATTTGTGTGAAAATCTGTCATAATCCGCGTATGAATTCTTGAGTTATGGCCAAAAAGAGTTTTGTGAGTTCACAGCAACCCTCACCTTTGACCACCAAATTCTAATCAGTTCATCCTTGAGTCAAAGTGGATGTTTGTGTCAAATTTGAAGCAATTTCCTCATGGCCTTCTTATTTTATCTTGTTCACAAGAATGAGATGGATTCATATTCACAGTGACCACCAATTCTTGAAGTGTTCTTGCGTTCTTGAAATTTCGCCTTCACAAGAATGAGACAAATGAGGTCACAGTGACCTTGACCTTTGACCTATGACCACCAACATTTAAATCAGTTCATGTTTTACGTCCATGTGGACGTTTGTGCCAAATCTTCTCAAGGCATTTTTGACACATCAGGCTCACAACAATGAGGGCAGATAGATGGACGGACAGACCTGAAACATACTGCTGTGTCCTGCACGGATGCATAAAAACATCAGTATTACAAACCTGTGAAGGAAAAGACAGAATGCTGCGGAAACACAGATCTGCATACAGTGTTTCTGTCCCTGGAGAGATTTTCTATAAGACAGCAGAGAGACAGCAGAGGGATCAGGAGCAGGTGAGCGGGGATGTCCAGTGAAAGTGAGGAGGATATGGCAGAGAGCAGACAGAGGTCAGAAGGTTTTTTTACACAGCGGGGTCAAGACACGGTGGAATAATGAGCATGAAGCCAAAGACGAAAGTGCACAAAGTGCTGCCGCCATATGACACACGTCAACACACTCGTGCTTGTTATTTTCTCCACGCTGCGAGTTCTGACTCCAGCAGTCGTGAGGTTTGAACCACCTGTGGATTCTTTTCCTCCGACATTTATTCTTATTCCTCGTCTGCAGCAGACGTGTAGTGTAAACAGTGTGTCAGTCGTCGATCTGGCAGCTGTGCATTCAGAAGCATTTTGATGGCGCTCACAGCACCGTGCACCACTTGTGTCGTTAAGCAATTAAGTGGAGAGAAAAAAAACTGACTTGAGGCCTAAAAAGCCACTTCAAGTTGCATTCATGCATATTGAAGTGTAGCTTCATTTTGGGATGAGCACACAGTGACAGATGGGAGTGGTTCCAGATGGGCTCCACTTTACACATGAGGGACGTTGATGCCCTAAAGATCCGCAGCTCACAGCCTCCTCTGGCCAAAGTCCAGTCTGGATATGAAATACAGACAGGTTTGAAAATGTGACAGAAGGAAATAAATGTTTGCATAATGATACGACTGTGTAGCAATCAGGCACTTAAGTGCCGCTCAGTCTTTACAGAGTTACGACTGGCCTGTCTGGTTGAAAGTATACCTGTATTTCACTGCACGAAGGTGAGAGGCAAAGTTTCTCACACATTCATGGCGGCCCATCGCGATTAAAACATCTGCTGCCACAAGTAGATTTTGTATTTTTGGAGCTAGACCGTTCACTGGCGACACTGTTGAAATATATTCACCTTTTGATCATGCATTACATCACAATCTTGCACCGCAGTCCATTTTAATACTTTTGTTCATCGTGCTGGGTCTAAACGTTTGCTTTCACTTGCAGCTGCTGCTCTGAGCATCCATTGAACTGATCTGATCAGCTCTGAACAGGTCTGCAGATCAGTTATTCACCCCCCAGTCGCAAACTTTACCTCTGCAGTTAATCTGTTTATTGGTCCACGACACTCTAATACCAAACTGACCATCATGCCACAAACCCCACGCAGTCTTTTTTCCTGAAGTTATGAAATATCGCAAAAATCAGATGTATAATGTCTTCCAAAGATCTTGTGTTATTTATACACACTTTCATTTTTTTCCCTGTTTAGATCATAGATTCCCTTTTTACTTGACTCAGTCAAATTGCTCTGAATTGTTTACAGCTGGTTCAAAAACGCAGCTGCAAGACTACTGACCGTGCAGACCCCTTCCAACAACATGCAGAAAGACGATTCATTTTGGCATCTCTCCACAGACTATTGTTCTACATGTTGTCCCCCAAAGCACTCTGCTAGTGTGGCACGGATTCTGCTCAGCACTTCTGTCACTCTGGATTTGACGTAGCTGTCGTGCGTTACATTGCGAGGGATGCACTTTGAAATCAGATTTAAGCGTCTAGGGTCCAGACTGAAAGCGGGTTTCAATTAACCCTCAAACTGTGCAAACTGAAACAGCAAATATAAAATACACCTTGTCGAAACATGTCAATTAAAAAAAAAAAAAAGGCTAATTATTGCAAAAAGGTTTTCATGCTCATATGAAGTGGTATTTCTGGTGATTCAATTAGCCATATGTGGTAAAACTGCAGTGGACATACTTTTTTGTGTTTTCTAGGTCACATGATGCTATGGCTATGTAGGAACTGACTCCCTCGTGATGCAGCAGGAGCTACAAGAGCTGTTATAGCATCACATAACTGAGAAAGTTCAGCAGATCATCTAGAAGTTTTGAATCCACAATTCCTCTGTGAATTCCTCCCAGAAATCCCTCATACGTGGCTGCTCCCACATATAAGGGGCTTGTCTTTTCATCATGGCTCCATAACACGCCTACATGGCCTTGGATTGGAAATAATGACGGCTAGTGCGGTGGCTGGAATTAAAAATAAAGCTGCTTATGTTTTGAACATCCATCGCCATGGTTACTAGGATGTTATCACCAGAGGAAAAGTCACATAACATCACTCAGTGGAAACACAGTCATCTCCCAATTTTGTTTTAGTTTCGCTCAAATGTGTAAAAGAAACCTGCCCACAGGTAAATCTACTGTGTAGAACTCAGTTTGGAATCATATCTCATACGTCCTCCAAATATGGTTCGGATCTGATTTGCAAAAATCACATTTCAAGTCATTATTTTTGCTGCCTGGACTTCCTAAAATCAATCTAGATACAGTCTTGATATAATAAAAGATGGATTTTGCCTGGCAGTTTTAGTGGGGAACAGCGAGAAAAAATAAATTTTGGTTCTCCACAGCTCTCCTGCAAGTAACAGAGAAAACATGGATCTCATCCTTTTCTAAACACTGACTGAGATAACAAGGTGCAAAAGTTGACACTGGATCTATTCTTGCACAAAAAATGGAAGTAAATCGCACTCTTTCATGCTCTGATTTTTCTGCAATGAAAGAAGCCGGCGGGCCACACAGTGTGCAGCGTCGCATATTGTGAGAGAGCAGCAGTGTGACAATCGGTGAGCAGTGTGCAGGCAACATGGCCACAGGACCGGCATGCACACAGCCGCAGGACGCTTGTTTCCCAGAGTTCACGGCGGCGTGCGGCGAGGAGGGGACAGACATGACAGACTGCAGAGGAGGGGAAGGAGAACAGATGGATGTGCATTGTCCTTGTGTTTGAGGTTGCCTTTCCTCACGGCTATGCAGCACTCAGCGTACAGTACACACACACACACACACACACACACACACACACACACACACACACACACACACACACACACACATTTAGAGCATGAATGGGCATCATTAACCTAAATTACAATGTTTTTTAGAAGTGATTGGCCAGCAGCAGGACAGCTGGTCAACATCAGAACAACCCGCTGAGAATCTCAGTCTAATACTAACACTTAACATGTGTTCACATGAACTGTTGCATTATGGGCACATTGCTCCATCGCTGAAGCGCGCAGCAGCACGATACCAATAAAAAAAACAAACAAAGCACACGTTAATTGCTGTTCAGGTCAATCTGTCTTTTGTTTGTGTTTGTTGTGCCTCCAGAAATCTCAAAATGTGTGTATATGCGTGTGTGTGTGTTTGTGTGTGTGTATATGTGTGTGTGTGTGTGTGTGTGTGTGTGTGTGCGTGTGTGCGTGCGTGTGGGCTGACGGGGAAGGTGGGGGTGCAGTTTATGCAGTTTTCCTGATTGGTGGCTGCAGAGCGCCAGAACACTGTGGTGTGAAAGAACATTCCCTTGTGAGAAAATTGCAGCCTTATGGCGAGCTCACAGTGGAAAAATGTTACATTTCAGATACTTACTGTTTATATTAAATTCATGTTTTACTTACACAGCCTTGATTCCAGCACTATAGTTCATAAGAGTGACATTGGTGTTACATTAGAGACAAAACATGACTCTAACACAGCGGCAAAAACCGAGCATAACGCGTTATTTAACCTCATGATCAGTTTAGATTTTCCCTTCAGCTTTTGTTGGATCCTTGTCTGATTCATGAGTCAAAATTATCAAAAAATTAAGACTGAAATATGCCAGGTCCCAGCTTCTGAAATGTTAGAAAGTTTGACTTTTCTCTGATTTACATTCAGTGCAAACAGTTTGAACAGGTGCTGTTCTGTTGTAATGTGTTATTCAAACAACATCCTCCAAAATTATCATTACATCAAATCAACACCTGTCTTAAACACTTTCAACAACAAAAACTGATCATTAACGTTCATGAAGTTGGAGTTGTTAGTTGCAGGACTTTTATAATAGACTGTATTAGTTTTATTGTGGTGTACTTAATAAACAGTTGAGTAAATGACTGGAAACTAAATTTGGGGGTTTCTGACTGCCGAATAAAACAACTGATTTCAATACGTCACCTTGGGCTCAGGGAAACTATAACGTTGATACGACGTTGATATGAAGAAGCTGCCAGCGAGAGCTGCAAAATCTCACGTCTGTCTTTTAACAGGATGCTTTGTTGTTACTGTTACAAACACACATCCTACCTGAAACCCTAAATTAATGCAAAATTAGTTAGTGAAACCAAACACTGACTTGGTGGAAAAATCATGATTCGCTCTTAACACTTAGGGACTGTTTAGTGTAATTTATGAACTTTTCGTTGTTGTTTTTTTTTTGGCTGTGTTCATGCATATGGCATACATTTTAGCAAGATTGTGTATTTTTGTTTAATGTAATCTAATGTGATTTACAGCCCCTGCAATTAGTCTAAAATACACGTTGTTAATAAAACTGTTACATTCAGACTGTTGCCTGCAAAAAATGCTCCATTAAAACCCATTCAGACTGACGTTTTTGATCCCACAGCCATCAGAGCAGAAAAACACGCCTTATATTATTTCTGGGTGTCATTCTGGGCTTTTAACTTGGAATTTGTCATTTTTACTATTTTCCACCTTTTTTCCTTCCATATTTGACATATGGAGGAAATACATGCTATTTCCACTGGGTGACCTCACAATCGATGTTGCTGCAAATCATTGACATATGCCAGCCTGTGATAATCAAAAAATTCTACTTACATGTAGTATATTGAAAATAATTCATTTATTGTGTTTATTTTTTCATCTAAAAACATAGTGGCATCATGACAAAAACCTAAGGGAGTCCAATTCTGAAAATGAATGAATATTTGATATTTATGATTAGGACTGATGTTAATAAAAAAGAATATATTCAATGAAAGCAGAAAATACTATTAGGAATAACATATTTTTGAAGCTTGATTTTGAAAAGCGTATTTTGTGCCCAGAGCGATACGAGTGTGTGTAATATCAAAGCAGGTCCTAAGGGTTAATGAATTAAAATTATTTTACCCACCTGTGGCTCATATCAGGTTTTTTTGTATCACACTAACCCTGGCTACACTGATGGAAACTAGACTGTATTTTCGGGGTGTTTACTTTTATAATGATGTGATTCTGAGTGCATTTTTGGAAAATATACAGTACCTGCCCTGAAAACAAAAACGCTCTTGCCTCAGTTAGCCGTGTTTACAATTCCCGCAGCGTTTAAACAAAATGACACAATGCTATTCGATACCAGATTAGAGCGCTTTTTTAAGACGAACACATTTCCAGTGAAGTTATTTCCATGCAGGCTGCAGCCCGGAGGGGTCGTCTGTCTGTCTAGATGGAGATAAATGGCCAGAGTAGCCCACAGAGAGGCGGGCTGCCGACTGATAAAGGCTGTGTTTGGGATGAAGCTCGCCTGCTAGTGTTTACTGCAATTGTCCTGTAATCACCAGCTTTCCGGGGGGAAGGAGAGGTCTCCTGCCGAGCTGCACCTGGACCCTGTTCTGGACCGATTATACCGGCGGTGGAGGAGAGTCCCGTCCCGAACAGAGTCCGATCAAAACACGCCAGAAAGCCAGTGGAGGAAAGAGGACGGCGGTTAAAAGTGGAAGTGTATTAAGAAGAGGACAAACTCAACACAAATGTATAAAGTGTTTATGAGAGAAAGAAGTGGAGAGATTAAAGAAAACATACTTTAATAAAAGAAAAGATATAAATGTGTTTATGTACGAGGCAGAAAACAAGCGCGGACGGACAGAAATTGACAGCATAATTGGAGGTGCTCCACGTTGCAATTTAACATCAATAAATCATTACAAGAAATAATTTGAGGTGTCAGAATAATTACAGTAAACAAACAGGTCTATCATGAGGAGAATTAGCAGCCTTTAACAGCCTGGGCTTCACCTCGTGTGCACCGGGGTTAACTCTGACAGGAAATGTTTTCACAGGAAATAAACGGTAGGAGGGTGCTGCTGTTCACAGTCTCTCACTTTGGATCTATATTATATATATATATACTTTATACATATACATACCAGACTAGAATACTTTCTCTCAGTAAAGCCAAAAAGAAAATAATTTGTCCGTCCTGAAATAAAAGTCGCTGAAATTGTATTTGTGACACGGGAACCTGCGTACCTTATATATTTGGTTTGTTTAAGTTATTTAAGTGGAGCTTATTTTCAAAATGAATAATTTTGTGTTTTTCACGAAATGCTGGGAAGAAAAGTATGTTAGGGCCCGCTTTATTATTACACACACTCGTATCACTCTGAACACAAAATGCACTTTTCAAAATCATACTATAAAAAATATTATACATTAAATTGATTTTCTACTTTCATTGAGTTAATTATTTTAATAAACATCAGTCCTAATTATAAATATCAAATATTCATTAATTTTCAGAATTCTAACCCTTTAAATGCCAAGTTTTTGTCATGATGGCACTATGTTTTGAGATGAAAAAAAAACACTCAAAAAAATGAATTATTTTCAATATACTAAATGTAAAGTTGATTTTTTTGGATGATCACAGTCTGGGATATGACAATGATTTGAGGCAGCACTGATTGTGACAGTGCACCTAGCATAGCAATTTTGATTTTTTTTTCAAGGTCAGGTATGTATTTTTGTTTCTCACAGGTCACAGTGACCCTGCAAATTTGGCACAAACGTCCACTTGGACTCAAGAATGAACTGATTAAAATCTGATGGTCAAAGGTTAAAGTCACAGAGTCCTCATACAACACGTTTTTGGCCATAACTCAAAATAAATAATAAAAACGAAAATGGAACGAAAAATGGAAAAAATGTTTTAACAGAAAAACACAGAAATTACTTAATTTTGCAACATAATTTTAAATATTTTATTTTGATAAGTTTGCTAGATATTGTCACTGGCTTAAAAAAAATCACATATCAACTAATTTCTTGCACTTTGTAAAATAATTATTACCAATTTCCTCAGCGTTTAAAGGTTTAAATACTTGTGAAAGGCATTTGAAAGCAGCACAAGAAAAATGATATTGTTCCGGTTTCAAATGGTTAATAGGTACATTATCACGACCTCCTCCTCAGACGTCTCCTAATTTGTTGTTGTCAAAAAGTTTAACTCTCTAGTGTCATCAAATAACCGTATCGATGCCAAGATAAAGGACGCATTGACGTACGTGGGCAGTGTCAGTAACAAAGCTTGAAATGAACAGATTTTGAAATTAATCAATTTTCATACACAAATGGAGCAGAAATGAGCTTTAAGAGTCTGCCCCCATGACGGCTGCTCTGTGACACTTCTCAGTTTAGCATGTCAGCGTTTTCTAATTAACACTTGACAAAAAGTACAGATGAGGATTGTGGGGAAGTCACAAATCAAAGTATTAGACAAATTAAAATCTTTATCTGATGGTGGCACCAGAGGAAAAGTCAGTAGGCTTCCTTGTCTAAGTACCATTAATGTTCATACAACATTTCATCTTAATTAATTTGATAATTGTAGAGATATTTAAATCCGAAGCAAAGTGGTATATGTGAAACCAACAAAAACAAACAACCTATAACGACAGTCACGAGCCACGCCGCCTGCGAGGCTGAAAATGCAAATGTGACGCATTTGATGAATTTGGTATACAGGCTGAATCACGACTCTGTTAATTAAGTTTCTCAGAGAGGAGAAAATGGACATTTATGTGAAAATGTCACAGATTATTAGTTTAACATATTAATTGAGAGAGGCGGTGTGTTGTAGAAATGGTGAGACAGAGAAAGAGGAGAATGGAGGGGAGAGTGTTATATTACACAGTGAATAACAAAGAAGGACGGCGAGGACGGAGAAATTGGAAAAACCAACAGAGAGCAGGTGTTTAGAGAGAGAAAAATGGAGAGCGGAGGACGAGATCGGCAAATAGAGAGTATATGAGCACACAGTGCACACGAGGAAGGACAAGAGAGGGAAATAAGAGAGGGACGGGACAAAAATAAAGTTCAGAAAATTTTGATTATTGAAACCCACATACATACAACACATTAACACCTTTCCATCGATGTATTTGTTTCATCTGAATATTCAGCTTGTGCATGAAGGCAACAACACAGTAAAGTTTGGGTCGATATGACGAGTTTTCTCTGAGCGCGAGTTTTTTTCCGGATGAAACACTGGAAGGAGACAGTACAAGGACAGTAAGTTTGCAGACAGTGCCGCAGGTAAGTGAACTTTGTGAGAGTGAGGCGAACTTCAGATGAGCTCTGGCTCTGCATTGCATGAACTGGAAAATAAAACAATACCCACAGCACTGGATTTTGGACTGGCATTTTTAAGCCGCGCTGGCGGCGTGGCTCTAGGGATGAAACTGTTTGTTGGTACGTCGGCTGCTTCACCACTATGTTGCAGAATGAAATCCATCTCAAAAACTGTTGGATGGATTGCCATCAAAATCAGATAACGGCAAAGTCGTGCGTCTACGCTGCTGGATATGTACAAGAAGAAGGAGTCGTGGTGAAGAGATGAGAGACAGAAATGGTCCTAATGGTCCTTAACAAGTACAGTCCATTTAAGTGTGGCTTCATTTTATGTAGAAAGATGAAAACAGTGCTGCTTGTTTGTAAGTAAAACTAGAAACATTAGCAATATGCCAAAAAATCCCTCTACGACGGACGGCGGAAAGACAGACACACACACACAGAGTATACTGCCACGTTAGGAGTTATGCAGTTCAAATATGCACGCAGCCTATTTTTTTTTATTTAAAGTCTCTGGAAACGTGGCTTGAAATAGTAAGAATGCACATATTATATCAAAGTTGAGTGTTTCATTAAGTATCTACAAAAATCTGAGTGAAAATAAATGTTCCCAACTGTTAGATAGAGTTCAAAACATCTCATTTTGAGGATAAAAGCTTTTCTCCAGACTGTGGACAGATTTTGATTTGCACCTCCTTCAATCCCACCTTTATCAACTGTCTTTCGTCTCCACGACGACAACCATGGAGCAAAGCAGAGTCAGCGTGGTACAGCTCTATCTGTCCCAGTCCTCTGACCGTGGCTGCAACACCCCCCCTCTTACCCCCCCATGCCTAAATTAGGCTAAAACATTTGGGATACGGCTGCTGCCATCTCGCTGCTGCTAACATTCGGAGCCAGAGTCTGCGCAGTAGCTACCTCCATGTTGGGGGAGTTCCCGCCAAAACACCCGTCCGACCATTTGTGAGCAGCCAAACTGAATGTGAGTGCACGCGTTGGCTGTCACAGCTGTCAATCAAATCGGAAAATCCACCTTTTCAGAATTAAATAACTCATTAAAACTGAACTTTTCATAAAAAACAAACAACTGAACAAACATCAGGATGATGAGATCTTCAGTGACAAAACCATCTTTGGGAAAATTCATTCGGCATGTCCTTAGAGTTTTTAGTTTGACATATGTCCCATTCAGTAACATGAAGGGGGCGGGACTTATGACCTATACTGCAGACGGACACCAGGGGGCGATCAAGATTGAAGAGCTACACTTCTGGGGGAGCTGTCATGTTGTCCATCTTTATATATAGTCTAAAGATTCATTCTTCCAAGACTGGGAGGGGACAGGATTTTTTTACTGTGTTTTTTTGGAGAGGTGGAATGGGACAGGAGTGAAAATCCACTCCCACATCACCCTCTAACTGCCACAACACGATGTTTTACTCAGTTTTTAAAACGATGCAAAAATAGAGTCAGTGTGCAAAGGTCTTTAGTCTTGCAGTTTTCTAAACTGTCTTTAATCATAGAAATAATCTATTAATTAACAGAGGATGAGAGCTCTCATTAGCTGAGGCCCTAATATGAAAGACGGGAAATAACTAGATCAGAAAGCAGACAGACCCCCTCCTGCTCCAATCAGTCGTGATGCACAAATCAGAATTACGATCAGAACAACAATCCTACAACGTGGCCGCCATGTCAGCTCTGGAAAGATGACAATAAAAAAGAGCAGGATAGTTTAGTGTGTGTGTGAGTGTGTCCTCACCCTTATGCATAAAGGACTACAGTGAAAGGTTGTTAATACCGAAACCATTTTCAGAATTGCATCTCATGTGATGGATGAGGTTGTCAAAACTAAAATTTATAGCTGGAAATATAAGTGTCTGGGAGGCGTGTGTGTGGTGTGGGAGTGGCTGTTTATCCGCTACAGTTCATCTCTGACAGGTTACATTTTTCGCCCTCAGTCTTCCCGTTTCGTCAACGTGTTGAGACGATCACGTGATCCTGGTGCTTCTGTTACACCGTCAAAGGAACAACTCGAGACGTAAAGCTAATTGCCTCTGATGGTGCCGCTCTGACAGCGCCTGTCCTCCGAAAACTGAAGGAGCCGCGTGATCTGTGACATCTGCTAAATCTGTGGAAAGTTCATGTAATTGTGCTCCACTCTGTAGTGCACCCCGGGGACTGGCTCCGCAGGGCCCTTCGGAGGGGGCCGAGAGGTGCTGAAAGAGGAGAGAGGGTTTCTTTGGAGGAGAAAAGAGGAAATTGTGCCATAACTGATGAGACGAAAGGGCTTTAGCTAAGAGCTAGAATAAAAGGTAATTGCTGCAGACAGAAAGGAAGAGAAAAAGTGCGAGGAAGAACACGCAAATCAAGGAAATGCTCCGAAGACGGAGCTGAAAACTAATATTTCCACAATGCACATCTACACTTAACGTCGATATTTTGAGGGTTTTATTGCTCTGGCTGTCAGCGCCGCATGTGGCCTCCCGGTTCACCTAATTAGGTTCCACTCGATATCCTGCGAGCGTGAACCAAAGGACTCGGACTCTGTAAGGTCCTTCGGAGCAGGCCAAGAGGTACGGGGAGCGTAGTGAAGGTGCGCAGCAGGAGGCCCAATAAAGAGGAGGAAGGGAGGCTGTTGATGTGAGACAGAAAGAGGGCGAGGAAGCACAGAAGAATATACAGAGCCTCTTTTCTGGTACAGAATGCTCCCACCTACCAGCTTTTTTTGAATAATCAAAGTTTTATAAGTTTTTTTAAACTTTAGAAATCTAAACAACCTAAATTAGCAACTTAGCAAGAAATGACCCAAGAAAATAAGTAAGGAATTAGTAAAAGTTTTAAAAAAAAATCCTTAAAATCATCTAAATAAATGAATACATCTTATATAATATAATAATTAACGTAAAATAATTTTAATTAAAAATTCTAATTATTTCAAATGCAGTTTTCTGGACATTTTCCTATTATATATATATATATATATATATATATATATATATATATATATATATATATATATATATATATATATATAATTATCTTGTAATTTTCTATCTCTCTTTTCTTTTTTAGGCCATTTGTCTTTTTACCTTTTACTAATTTCTTGCAAAAAAGCAAACTTATGAATAGACAAACAATATGACACAATTTTAAATAAATTCCAATTATTAAATTCATTAATTAATTATTTTTCCTAATTTTTTTTCTCTTTTCTCATTCAGACAATTTGTCTCTTCATCTTTTACTAATTTCTTGCAAAAACAAAATTGTAAGAAAAAATTAACATAATTTTAAATAAAAGATTCTAATACTTAAAAATGTAGTTTCATGGGCATATTTCCCTGTGTTTTATAGAACTTTCTACCAAGTTCACTCTTTTGCATGCTTTAGAAAGGTACCAAACCAATTTTCTCAGGTTTCAAAGGTTTTAAAAGCCTGAAAGGTGTCTGCAGCACAAACAAACTGATGTTGACCCAGTTTCAAAGGGTTAAAAAACCCTAAATACAAATATCCCAAAGTTTGCAGCCTAGAAACATTGCGACCACGACAAAGTAAGAAGAAAATACGAAGATACAGGCAGATAAATACACCGCGACACACTTCTGGTGGGTCATAAGAAGAGTCTATATGCCGTTTTTTAGAAAAACCTGCAGAGTGCATCTTGAAGGAGTTCCTGAATCCACAAAAAGCTCAAAGCAGACCGGCTGCTCTTTCACAGTAAGAGCTTGTGGACGTGGTCGGCCTCAGATCAGGATGCTTTCTGCAGAAATTCCAGGTGTGTCCAACAGGGAGGAGACCCTCGGGCTGACCCACAACACTCAGGAGGGATTATATAATCCACATGGCCTGGGAAACTCTCAGGATCCCCAAGGAGGAGGTGGAGAACATGTGGCCTACCTTGCTTAGCTCGCTAAAAATGCAACGCAGAGAAGCAGCAGAGGAAGGCGGCGGCATCTCCAGACTTTTTTTACTGGGTGACCAAAGTGGGGCACTGAATTAAGCCTCCTGCAGACCCTCATATTTTTGCAATCTTATAAGTTTAGTGCAGCTACACTCTGCAGCACGAATCTTAATAAACTCGGTTACAAAATCAAGTTTGATGTATGCAGACTGTACGATGACATCGCCTGCTGAATCACAGGCTAAGACGTACATCTATCGATGTCAAGACACAAGAACAAAACGCCCTCAGTGTGCGTCATCCATCGACACTGCTGTGGTGGTGAGAGAAAAATGTAAAAGACATCGAGCCCTCGCTATAGCGGCATTTATGTGTGTCGAAAAAGTCAGAATAAGAGGACGAAGAGGAGGAGGATGTGGACGCAGTCGTGGCTGAGAAAAAAGGCCAACTTGGCACGCCAGTTTTGCAAAAAGAGCTCAAAGTATTTATCAGCATCTATTAGTATTTAGCAGAATCGCAGGGATCAGTGCGTCATTTCATGCTGCATTTCAAAATATCGCCATCTTTCTTTAACGATGGTCACTATTTTTGTCTCTGTTACCCACGCCATATTCAATCACTAACACTGTACTGACTTACTTTCCCGTTAATAGTTTAGTTTAAAAGATAAACTGACCGACCAATCACAGCTCAACAGAGTAACACCACACCACTGAACATACAGCCTCCATACTTAATTGTTCCTCCAAGAGTAAATAGTAAAGTAGCAATAAGACCATCCCGATGGTTGGGATTCGACAAAAAAGAGGCCTATGGTTAGGTGTCGGAAAAAAACCTGACATCCACACAGAAGTGAACCGCAGACTCCCGCTCTAAAGCACTCTGAGCGCTCTCGCACACCTTATATCACGTTGTCACCTGCAGCGTTATTATCTGACACTGTCCTTCAGCGCTTCATGTGCACGTGACCTGTGCCGTCCATCCGCGTTCTCAAGTCATCTGTGCGTGTTGTATGTGGACGTCCACATGCAACACGCCAGGCCACTGTTGGTGGCGGAAGATGGCTTTTGGCGTCACACTTGTATGCCGAAAGCACTGACAGAGCGGATGTATTTACGAGATTTTAAGAACGGGCTGAAAATTCAGCTTATTCGTCAAACAGTTTAAACTGACGGGGCAGATAGCCAATCAGACTTCAGGGATGGCGCGTGCGACCTGAGGCCACTTCTTTGAAACACCCCTGGAGGACGGGAGGACAGGTGGATGGATATAAACTTCAAATTTGTGCATTTTTTTGGTGACATATTTATCAAAGTCGTTGCACACTGGCTTTTACATTTCATGAGATCAAACTGCATTTGTTGTTGTCATCTAATTAGGTTCCACTCGATATCTTGAAAGCATGACATGAAAAGAAATCCTCTCAGGGCCTTCGGAGGGGGCCAGGAGGTATGAAGATGTAGGTGGAGGTGTCAAGCAGGGAGGCAAGTAAAGACGTAACCACTGAAAGAAAGAAAGCAGCGGAAACAAACCGCGCGTTCACATAAATATCACGCCGCACATGAACTCTAACAGAACATTGACATCTTGCTGTCACGCTGAACGATGGTCCCGCTCTCTCCATTGTGAGTTCTTGCTGCATTTGTTTACACTTCCCCTGCCGTCTAATTGTGCTCGACTCTCTGCGAGGCGGCACACAGGAGACCGACTCCTCGGGGTCCTTCAGAGAGAAACCCGGAGGTTCTGAGCGAGATGGAAAGCGGAGCTGCTTTGGAGGGAGCAGAGACAGACGAGGAGGGAGGGAAGGGTTACTGCTGAAGTGAAGGAGCTTTAGCAAAGAGCTGCAAAGCATATAATTGCCTCGGCCAGAAAGAGAGATGAAGAGGAGGAGGAAAGTGTGAGAGAAAGTGGAGAAAAGACAGGTCACGGTCGCTTGGCGCATGAGTGAATTTGTATTTGCAGAGTGATATGTCATTAATATGTTTTTCAATGTCCCTTTGCTCTGCGTGTGAAGCCCCCCATGCATTTGTTGGTGTCACAGGCTTCGTCTAATTAAGTTCCACTCGATATATCCTGCAAGTGACGGACTCCACTGGGTCCTTTGGAGGAGGCCAAGTGGGATAACGGGAGGGAGGGGGTCCCTGCCTCCGAAAAAGGAAAAGCCTTTAGTCAAGAGGAGGGAAAGCATATAATTGCCTCAGACGGACAGAACGAAGGAGAAAAAGACAGAAATAGGACAGAAAGGAGGGTAAAGGTTGGGAGGAGATAAGGACGAAATTAAAGGGATAGTTAGAGATTTTTTAAAAGGGGCTGTATGAGACACTTATCTAAAGTCAGGGTATTACATACGGCAGAAACAGACGGGACTCGCACCCCAGAGCTCAGCATGACACTGCTGTGGAGGGGGGTGGACAACAAAACCTATTTCAGCTGATTTCAAAGAAGCATACTTAAAAAAAATCAATATCTATGTCAGCGATACTAAACGAGCTTTGCTGGGAGGCAACTTTTGACAAATGACGGAAGACCAGGGCCAATCGCAGCAGCCCCAGACATGTTTTTAGGATTTTAGAACATTTTAAGGAGTTTAAGATGTTTCTAGGATTTAAGCACAATTCTAGGATTTTAGGACATTTCTAGGATTTCAGGATGTTTTCTGGATTTAAGGACATTTCTAGGATTTAAAGACATTTCTAGGATATTTTGGACAATTTCAGGATTGTATGATGTTTTCTGATTTTAGGACACTAATTGATTTAGAAAATTATTTTTTTAAAAATTAGGGAAAAAGGTCGAGGGTAAAAAGAAAAAAGCTCGTGAAAAAATACATTTATAATTTCCACAATTACAGACTCAAAATTATGTTACAGAATTTTTAGAACGTTTTCTTTCTCCTTTTTCTTATTTCCTTCTCTCATTTTCAGGAAATTTTCTTGTACTTTTTACAAATTTCTTGCTAATTTGGGGGTATTTTTATCTGTTGCTCATTGCCTCCTTCCCAAGCCAATTTTCTCAGGTTTCAAAGCGTCAAAGAAAGAGAGATTAAGTGTATTTATTAAACCCAGAGGATAAAGTGATTGTGAGAGAAAAGAGGAGAAAGATAGAGATAAAGACAGATACAAGGAAGAAAAGAGGCAAGTCAAAGACAATAGGAGCCGGACAAAAGCCAGCGCGCCGGTTCCATTACCAGGTCCTCTCTGATGGGAGGGGAGGCCGGCCTGGAACAAATGGACTGTAATTGCACACAATCTGTCTTCAGAGCTCAATCACTTTGCCCCGCGGGGACCATTGGTGAAACACTTCTCTCACACTAATCTAATAACCTTCTCCCTCACCTTCCTCCCCACGGAGACGTTACCTTTCACCTTCAGCGCGGACGTTACCCCGACGGAGAAGTGAGACGTTAATGCGATGGCTGGTCGTCATTAACCGGCCTCGTAATGAACCTCGCATATATTTGCATGCGATATCAGTCATGGACCTGTTTGCTGACTCTGGAATTCACCTCTTCCAGGCTGCGTTTTGAGTCGGGCCTTTTAAACAATCTTGTTGCTCTAATTGTTTGTTTTGTTTCATCATTAACCCGGTGAATAATGTACACTGCATATATTTGCATACAATTTATCAATCAGGCCCTCTTCTAACTGCACAGGGGAGTTGTTTTTCCGAGCCTCCTACTACATTTTTTTTTCCATATTCAGATATTTTTGCCTTTCATGTGACCTGTGTTTGTTTCTGGGTTGTTGTTTTTTTGTATCTTATTGTGTTTTTCATTTATTGATGCTTTATATTCTGCAAGAGATTTTATGACTCTTTAATGTCAGTACCATTATTATTGTCTGGCTGCAGATAAAAATTTTGTGAAAATGAGATAACACCCTGTTTAGAAATAATGACACTTCTACATGAACGGAAAGTCACTATGAAAAAGCTTATTTTAACAATGTATTTTGAAACTCTTCCTATTTTTTCAAGGCAGCAATAAATTCTCAACATATAGGTTGATGAATTTTAGGGCAGGTAGCTTGAAGAGGTGAAAATTCAATTTACTCGTCGAATACAGCTGCTTTGTCAGTGGACCTACTTGTCAAAATATAACACACTAGGTACCCTCCTGTGTCAGTTTTGGATGTTAAGGAACAGCATGTCAAGTTACGTTTGTTACATGTATCATGTATTTTTAAAATGCACTTACAACAGATAAATAAACATTATGGTTGGCTAAAAATAAGTACGGTTGTTGCCCATGTAATGTCACCTCACGTGACATGCGTCATATTTCTTTATACTACTGCAGTTGCCCGCTGCATCAGAAACAGCTGCCACCTGGTGTGTATCATACCGCTGCAAAGGTGGCCTCGGTGCATCAGCGTCTGATGCTGAAGCCACTTTCCCACTGCAAAAAACCCTCCTAACATCCGCTAACATCTTGTTTTTTTATGTAATGGGAAAGTTTACAATCAGCATTCATATCCAGGTGAAATGACGCTGCAGTAGCCACAGGTATTTATTGGCTCTGGCTCCAATCAGCGTTCAGATTTGTGCCGTTACTTGCCTCTGTGCAGCTTTCTACTGATTACTAACCTGTATTCCTGCAGAAAGGCACACTCGTCTGCTGCAGAGCCGTGTACAGGGCTCTGCTATCCTGCTAATGGGAACAGAGTCTATCACCTATTTTTAGTGGGTCTTCCTGTGTTCATGAAGACAGCCCCCCCTAAAACCAGCAGGAAAAACACAAAAAAATGCATGCACACACAAATTTTGGTGGAAAATGAGATAGACTGACAAAGCTGTGATATTTGAATAGCTGGGTTGCTGCCTGCTCCGTCAGATGCATACCATACTAATGCGAGGGGGGCCTCTGTGCATGCATTTGACAGGGTTAGGAGTGAGAACAGGCTGGAAAAGCATCTTTAAATTTAAACAGAAACCCTAATTTCATTGTTTTTTTTCTGATACAAGTGGCTTTTTGGGAAACAGGAGTTGTATTTAGCTAATAAATTCACTGCATCTCATTTTGGATTTACTTATTT
Source organism: Plectropomus leopardus (assembly GCF_026936395.1). Classification (NCBI taxonomy): domain Eukaryota; kingdom Metazoa; phylum Chordata; class Actinopteri; order Perciformes; family Serranidae; genus Plectropomus; species Plectropomus leopardus. The sequence goes on along the minus strand of NC_142189.1, from coordinate 3,019,672 downwards.
TTAAATTCATGAATGAGTTTGGCAGTGCACCCTACTTTGCAAAAAAGTGCTTGAACACGACATTAAGCCCTTTTCTGAATCCTAAAAATGTCTTTTTTAGACCTGTGCTTTGCACCTGTTGAGATGTTAACTGAACAATAACAAAACAATACGTGTTAATATTAAAAACCTGTGTTAACATATTGCCAAAATACAAGGAGGCGACATCCCCCGGCCTTTCACAGCTGTTATCTGCTGCATCAATTTTTGCAAAATTGGAACCTCATTATCTTTCTGATTTCAATTTAAATTAATTTCCTGAGTAGTTTTAATATCATTTATAAAGTGTGGTGTTATCAACATTTTGTGCAGATTTTTGTTGGTGTTAAACTTGAGCGCCTGCTGTGCTTCACTGTCTGTCAAGTGCTTGCTGGATGAGGGTTGAGATGAGTGTGTGTGTCTCCGTCTGTCCCTCTCTGACTGTCTCTGAGCATAAATGCGAACATGATTTGCATTTGCTCGTCTGTGCCTGCATCGCTGCGCGTTTTTGTGCATGCGTGCTGTTATGATGCATAAGCCTGTTTATATGTCAGCTTGTCTGCACGTCTGGTTTTATGTGCATGTGTGCGTGCATGTGTGCGTGCACGTGTGCAAGACAGTACAGCTTGTCTGTGTGTCTCCGTTCATGTCTGTGCGTCTGTCTGTTGTCTGGTTTTCCGTTCATGTCATTTCCCATCGTCTAGCAGGGGGAAAAGGTCTGGGGAGCGTCTCCTTGCACGGAGCACAGGTACTGGGGATATTAGGAGCAGTGAACCAGCGAGGGCCGCTCATGCGTGCCGACTACAGAGCGAAACATACATAGCGCTCCAATAACAATGTTAGTTCCTCCGATCTTGTGAAAATCCCTTGATGTTGTTTTCTTTGAGGGGCTGAACAGAGCTGTCTCTTTGGTTAGGGACCAAGATGGTCTCTCTGCATCAAATATGCACAGTTAGTGTCTGCTTATAAAGACTGTGTGGTTATTGTCACTGGAAACGCATATTTATGTATTTTAAATTGTTTATTTGGCTGTTTACTTAAGCACATCTGATTTTAATCCATCTATCCATCCAGAGATTTTTCTTGCTGGGGCTTTTTGGAGGTTAACAAATTATTGTTGGGCTATGGAAATTGAAGTAAATAAGTTAAAGGTCCCATATAAAAAATAAAAAGTCTGATTGGCTATGCAAAAAAAAAATGAATGCAACAGTTTGCATCAGCTATTTTAGATTTATGACAACTTCTAATGAATTCACATGCTATGAGTGCACTACAGCGAGTTAGGGGAATTAGCTAGTCTTCTATAATCAAAGGCATTGTTAAGAAGTGCTTATTTAAAAATTGATAGCAAACCACAAGTTTCACAGTGAGTAAATGTCCTTTGTGTCCTAGATGTTTGGCCTGCAGGTCCCTAAAAACAGACCTAACTCTCTGAATGTTAAGTGGTCCAGGGAGCGGACTTGAAATCCTGAAGGTGATGAAAAGTTAAATTATTAAGCCAATTTCATGAGGTGACTACAACTTGAATTTTGTTTTAAATCAGTTAACACAGAAATTTGAATTTAAATCAAATTAAGTTGAAGTAATTAAAACAAATACATTTGAGTTTTAATTACTTCAACATTATGATGTCACCACAGCTCATCACAAATATGTTTGCAACTCATAAGTTTATCTAAATCAACAAATCAGAGTTTTTATCCTGCAACCACGCATTTAATTAGTTGGTGGTGACATTTCCCCTGAATTACTTTTTAGAGTGAAAGCAGGTAAAGGTGCTGTAAAGGACTGTGGACCGAGAGCATCTGGTGTTCTGTGGTGGGACATTCGTTGTGTTCCAGCACAGACGGTAAAAAGGGGAAAACCTGATCCTGGAATATTAGAGCCCAAAAAGATATTGGAGTAGAAATCCAAAATACATGTACAAACCTGAAAATGAGCAGAATATGGGACCTTTAATGAGCACGACTAGTGTGGCATTTGAAAGTTTTTGAAGTATGACAAGTACTAAACACTATCGGTTTTTTTTTTTATCTTAAAATTAATAATACATTTCACCACTATGACATGACAGGCAGGCAGGACTGAAGTGCAGAAAGAAGGCAGACAGAAATAGATAACAGTCAACTTTTATGTTCCTAAAATGTTTCAGCTTTCTGAGTTTTCCAGAGAAATCACACAGCTTACTTCTCAACAAAGCAGACAGGGAGCTACAGAAAGTCGCATCTTTAGCAACAGAAAACTGAACAGGCAATAAAGTTACAGAATCTGGGTTTATATTTGATCAGCAATGCCTAAAAATGAGGACGTACAATCTATAAGTCTAAGAATGAGGAGCTACAATCTAGGAGCCAGCGAAGGGCCAGCGAGGAGCCATCGAAGAAGGAGCAAAGAACCAGTGATGAACCAACAAAGAGCCAAGAAAAGTGCCAGCAAAGGCCCAGCGTAGAGCCAGTGACGAGCCATCAAAGAGCCAGGGATTTTTGTTGGCACTTTAGTGGGGAGTCCTGGATGCTGGCAGGATGGAGTGAAGTTTCCACAGTTCTTTTACACATACTACCCACATAGTTATAATACAAAGGTGGTTGAAAATCTGCAAAATATCCCTTTAATACGTCCCACTGACACCAATATGGATGTAAAAGCTCTCAAAAGCATTAAAAAAAATCTAAAAACACATTGTTTTTAATGAGTAAATAAACATTTTTTGTGTTTTGTGAAAAGCTCTCTTTCCGTGGGGCACTAACGACGGCACTACCGTGCCGTGTGTGATGTGTTGCTGCCCCACTTTCAAAGTTTTCATCATGCTAAGGACCGTGTTGTGGCTGAGGCTCATAACAGTGTATGTAAATTTCGGTGGGCTGATTAATGTTTTACTGTTTACCACTGTGCTATAGATTCCTTTTCTGCAATATTCATGAAGACAGCCCCCCCCTAAAACCAGCAGGAAAAACACAAACGCCCACGCCGCGTGTACAAAACAATTGTGACTCTTGTTGCGTCTGTGAAAATGCACTCATTATTGAGAGAGACTGATTTCTTTTCATCCCCAAGTATTTTCACTACGGTTTTGCCAAATTTCAATCCTCTTTTCATCCCTGAAGGTGGGTGTGCGGATGAATCACAGTCGCGGGGCACGTCTCAGATGGAATACTGATTAGGAAGACTAATCTGCAATAAGGAATATTCATGCATCTGTGTAAGTGATCGGAGGAGCGAGGCAGAGCTGCTGTTGTAGGTACAAATGAACAGCCAGACAGCCATTGTTTCTGCTGTTACTGGTAGAAAATGTACTCATTAGGATGCAGCGACTTGCAGGGTACAGATGCCTGAGCACGCTGTGTGGAGATTGAAGACTCCTGACTGTCAAATTAAGTCCTGCTAAATACTGTTTGGGTTATTGCTTTGCAGGCGTACAAGTATTTCTAAACAGTCGTGCGATTCTGTGGCTCATCCTAGATATCAGCTAAGAAGGCAGAATGATTTTTAGCTCTTAGCAAAGCAAACTGGGACTTATTTTATGTTACAGAGGAGTAGCTCTTTTGCCAGTAAATTAAGTGTATTAAAAGTGTTTTAGGAGATGATTAGCCACATTTATCCAACAGAGGCACACTATAGCACACACGCATAGAGAGAAATCAAACACAGATTAATAAAAAACAAAACACAGACAAGAAAATATAGCCTCAAGCTGTAATTACGAGGTTCACGCCGGCATGGACCTTTAAAACTTGAATGATGGGAAGAATCAAGACCTTTGATGGTTAAAAACGCCTGCAGTAAAGATAATCAACACATTTAATGTCAATCAGGCCTAGTCCACATGTACACAGGTACTTTTAAAACCACATTTTTTTCTCCTACGGTTTAGAAAAAAATCACGTCCACACCAACAGTGTTAAAAAAACCATCTCTGTCCAAATCAAAACACAAACAAAAGCAAAGTCAGGAACGTGCCAAAGCAACAGGTGGCAATATACCCTCTACTCAGTTTTGAGAATTTTCTAAAATTCTCATCCCTCAAACTGGTTTTTAAATGCCTTCACAATTTAACAACAGATATTTTATGCAAATTTATCAGCAGGCAAATAGTGTTAGGAACACCAGAGCACAGCGAGCAGCAGCTATAAAATTACACAGTGGAAGACTTCCCTCGGGCAGTCAGCCTTTTCCATAAAATATGTAAACACGCTACCAACCGAAATAAATTAACACAAGATATTAAGATTTTTAACAAAAGTGTTAAAGGTTGGCTCAGCATAATCAGAGATGTGAGCATTTTACCTATTTTATAATGTCTTTTAGCTGATTGTTGTAACTGTATGTAATATTGATGTATGTTTTTTTTATCTATTTATTTATTTGTCTTTATGTTGCAAATTCATGTAATCCTGTTGTAAATATTGACCTTTTTGTCTCTTTTTTTTACAATAACTGTTATTGTACACACATTATTTTATTTTTTTTTATTATTTTTCCTTCTTTTTCTTTACTAATAACTTAACAAGGGAAGAGTTGGCAATTAGCGATAGCTAAAATCTCTATATGTGAAACATCAGTTACAGTGGAAGGTGTACTATGTTAATTTGCATTGTCCCTATCAAATAAACAATAAATATTAATAAATTAATAAATAAATACCGTAAGGCAACATTGGTCAATCAGAAGCCTGAAGTCATGGCCAGAAAAGGCACAACAACAACAACAACAACAACAACAACAACAACAACAACAACAACAACAACAACAACAACGGTGCATCACAGGGGAGAATCTTGTGTGTGGACTGACACTGAAGTGGAGTCACTCTTCTTCAAGTCAATTTACAGCGTGATGGCCTTTCAAAAAATTAATTAACCTAATTATAGTGCTCCCATCCGTCTGACGGGCATGCGATGAGCTGCATTTGCACACAACTTCCAATCGTTGGTGAAAGTTTCATGTCTCCGCGACGAAACATCTCACAGGAATTTGCAAAAACATTTCTGAAGGAAAAAAAAAGAAAAAGAAGAAGTCAAAGCAAAAACAACAGAGTTTCAGCCCCGTGGGTTTAAACTCTTAAAAAGGGAGGAGTTGGAGCGAGAGAGAGGAAGATGGTGAGGGCAAATGATGTTGCCCTCAGGCAGCAAAGTTCACCCGGCATCCCGCTCCCATCTGTCCCGGTCCCTCTCCTGTTGTGTCCAGGGTCGACCCACAAGTCATGTAGAGCACACAGGCAAGAGGAGCTTAACAAACCTTTTCCATTACGGTAACGACCTTCATGACTGAACACCTCGGGAGCGGAGATCGGTGCGGGACTGCTTCCACAGCACGGCCATTAACTCCCTCCCAACGGGTCGGCCGAGATCAGATCGGCGAAAGAAGAAGCAACGGCGGCGATGTAGCCCACCATCGATCAACGGCACCAGTACTACAACCAAGAATCCAATTCAGCCAGTTTCCATTCAGCTGAAATTGGGTGCTCCAAAGATCAACTGTTTCACTGTTTTTGCCCTACTCATCATCTTACATGTGATCCAATAAATCTTTTCCAGCTGCAAACACTGCTAATACAAACACCCAGGGTCCAGCAGGCCGTCCATGTGCTCTACAGGAGCAGCTGTTCAGAAATCCATTTCCAGTGTCAGCTCCTTCTTAAAGGTAAACTATGCCAGATTTCCAAAAAGAAATATGTTTAGATTCATATACAAGTAATCCCCCCCGATCAACACTTTTGACCCACTTTCAGCGTGTGGTGGTGTATCTATTTGCAAAGACTCTGCCTGTATTTTTTTGATTTTCTTTTTATTTTACTGTGTTTGAGACATTTCTGGCCAATATCAGGTGAGGCTGGGGCTTCATAAAAAGGTACAAAAATCACAGACACAGCAGCGAAAAACAAGCACAAATACAGCAAGGCAACGCATCAAGCAGACAAAGCCTGCTGAAAATTAGGATGTGCATGCAGGTTTTTAAACACGGGTAAATCCACTAAAAATAGGCTGTAGCCTGCTTTCCCATTGCCAGAACTGTGTACATGGCGCTGCAGCAGACGAGTATGCCTTTCTGTGTGTGTGTGAATTGTTTTGGTGTCCATTCAACGTCACAGCCAGAAAAAAGGTAAACAGCAGCATGGACAGGACAGAGGTCTGTGAAAACTTTACGGCGGGGCAGGATGCCACTATGTTTTGAGATGAAACTTTTTTTAAAATTATTTTTATACATGCAGGGTAGATTTTTTTTTATATCACAGCCTGTGATATGTCAATGATTTGGAGCAACACTGATTGTGAAAGTGCACCGCCAAATATGGCAAAAAAATATACTAAAATAAAAAATAAATGACGTCCTCAGGTGGAAAGTAGTATACATCACAAATTCCAAGGCAAAAGCTCAGAATGACACCCAAAAATAAAATGTCTTTATGCTTTGATGGCTATGGGATCAAAAAATTGCAGTTTGAATTGCTTTCAATGGTGCATTTTTTGCACTCAACAGGATAAATGTGATAATTTAGTTTCCACAGTGTATTTTAGACTTACTGTACGAGCTGAGCTGGAAATTCTAAGATTAAACGAAAAATACACAATCTTGCCAAAATGTATGCCATATGCATGAACAGAGCCAAAATGATCAAAAATTAAGAATATAAAGCATGTAAAATGCCCCAAACAGTCATTAAGGGTTGAATACAAATGCATGAAGCTATCAAAACTAGCTTGGTAATATTTGACAGTTAGCTTTGCAACACTTTTAACCCTGCAGTTAGTCATGACCTTCTATAAGGCCCTCGGGCAAAGATTCGCTGTTGTTTGCAATTAATTTAAGTACAAAAAGTCATCTCACATGCTGTGAAACTGGCACTTCTGGGGCCGCTGAGGGTCACGGGCCCCGGGGCACATATCCACTTTGGCTTATTGGCAATCTAGCCTTGCATTTTGTAAATTAACATGAGATATTGTTCATGCGCTGTAACCCTGTTTGAATATGGCGATGTGCAAATCTCCTTTTATTAAACACTTGTATTCTAATGAGGCCGAGTCTGAACTTCAAGAGAGCTGCTCATCCAGAGCGCAACTGTACCACACACACACAACAAAACCAGTGATGCACGATAATGAACCGATACCGATAAACCGATAATTTCCAGATTCTCGTGGCCAATAAGATACTCATAACCGATAATTTCTTTTTGTCTGCTTTTCATTACCTGAGGTTATGAAAGGCTGAGATATGGTGAGTACGGATGAATTTAATTTGTGCATTTTCAAGAGTAAAATCTACTTCATTTTTATATTTTGGGTTTTTCCCCTCTTATCTTCTTATCTCAATTTGAATTGTACAAAAATAATGCCGAAAATAATATTTTGTTTAAGGTATAGTGGAACTATAGAGAGGAACATTCCCCAAAATGTCAGGAAGCAGCGCAGCTTCTAATCGGTTCAGAATTAAGCAAGTTAAAGCTGATTTTGTAGAGAAATCTGCATCGCTCAATACACATGTATTTGTTTACCAGTGGATCCTGACCTCCATGTCATGGCGCCTGCGCAGACACGTGTGGCGAGCTTACAGCAACAACCAATGAGATACCTACTGTAAGTTTCTATATGCGCAAAACCACCACAAAAAAAGCCACTGTCCTTTTTCTCGGTTTTACTGGTCATGTTGCACCAATTTCAAAAGTACTTGCATCTTCCTACTGCAGAGACAGCCCAGGTTTGTGTGAGAATCTGTGAAATATATTTCTTAAAAGAGGTAAGAGGGACATTTTTGTTGAGAGTTTGTCCAAAGTTGCCTTTATAATGTACCAAAAAAAGTGACATTTTGTACATAAAACTGTCACTATGAGTTCCCCACTTTAACACTAACAGTTCATCAGACCGTGTGTTATCAGTCAGAGCGTTCTGGTATCCTCGGGGAAGAGCCCCATGTTTGGTCACAACATGTGAGTCACGTCCAAAGACTGATCATTTGATGAGCTGCCGTTATCTAACAGAAACTGTCCAACTTTACAAATCCATGTAGCGACTTAATCGCTGCCAAACGATCTCTGCAGTGTCTCCTGCTCAGAAGCGCCTGATTCATGCACAACTTCATGGATCCGCTGCCAAAAGTCAGCGCTCCCCAACAGATAACACCTTGTAATTTGCACCTTTTCTGGGAACTTGAACAACTGAAGCACAGCGTTGCGTAAAGCTTTGGTGTGAGCGAGCAGCTTCCGTCTCCAGAGCCTCTCAGACTGCTCTCACAGACTCGGCCTGCTGGCCAAATGCAACTGTGAGGTTGTGTTAGGAATCAAACGTCAGTTTTTGCACAAGGCACGGTCAGCCAAGAAGCCTCTGAGCACGGTCCCCCGTGGAGGCTGATGTGCTGCTGCTCTGAACCTACACACTCAGAGATGTTTTCTCTCTCACGTACCATTTCTCCGTCGCTGGCTCGATCCTCTCTCTCCCACCTCATTTCTCTCCCCTCTTCTCCCTTGATCTTTCCCCTGCTCTCACCCTCTTGTCTTCCTCTTGCCGTGACTTTCCTCTCCTCTCCTCTCTCTTTCCCCCTGCCTCGCTCACATTTCTCCAGCTCCCCAGAACACTTACATTGCAATACTCTCACACGCTCCAAGGGGAGGTGTTCAACTGGTACATTATGTCTCTTGAGTATTTCTCAGACTAATGGAAAACACTCAAAACGCCTCACCATTCCATCACTCCACTGGTAAAAGAGAAACTCAGTCCACATATTGCCTCCGTAAGGGAAAGTTTCTACCAACATGCTGCATGCTAGTTTTTTCAGGACTGTGAGCACTTTTCAAGTTTATTTTCTGTTTTTGGGGTTTTGTTTTGTGAGGGATTTTCACATACTTCCTGTAGCAGATTAACACAAAGAAATCACGAAATCACACTGATTTTTGTCAACCAGTTCGTGAAATTTCAACGTTTTTTTGGGTCAGTGATCGCAACGCAGGTGGAACTCATCATGAGTCCTTTTATTCCTCGGCAGCAATTTGAGAAGTTTGACTTGCAGGGTGGATAACTGATTTGGATAAAAGGAGGAGCTGTTGGAGAAGAGAGAGAATGCAAACTTTCAGTACCAGTGCAATGAACGATTTAGTTTCACTTTCACTGCACAAAATTCTACTGCTCCATCTGTGTCCAGAGCACGCTCTGCGCTCCAAGAGTGAGGTGCAATGAATAATCGAACAGCATTTACATTTCAACAGCACTCCTAATGAGCAGTTAAGTTCCAAATCCTGGCTCAAGCCAGCTGTAGTCGAAATGTTCCTTTGACCATGTAACATTTGTGGCCTTGGAGGATTCATAGACAAAAACCCCAAGTGATGCAGTGGTGCATGTAATTTAAAAGCTTCATGCACCAGTGCATAGAAAAAAAGTATTTTGGACCCTGCATTTCGGATATTGTAATTGTTAAGAATTGTTTCCTTTTCTCATGTTTAATCATGTTTCAGCTGCACTCAGTGACCTGCAGTGACCTTTGCTGCAAAGACCAGCAGGCTGCACATGCAGTGAAGTCTCGCAGTTTAATCAGGACTTTAAGACACACATGCAAGTCAGTGATGGAAGATGTAACCGCCATATTAACCCACAAAGATACAGTATCCCCCTGCTGCTGTGATTTCTCATCCTAATTGCGTTTTAATGTATATAGGTCACTATTTCACTGCTTCCCTATGGGGTTCATTAGAGTAAATGTATACATGTATCAGCAGATTATAAGCAGAAAAATGAAGGAAGCGCCAGAGCGAAGATTTATTTAGTCAGATTTTGATCCAATACGTAGATCAGTGCTCTTTTTGGAGAATGGGGGTTGTCTTTTTTTCTGCTAATCCGCACCAAAAGATGAAAAAGATGGTGCGAAAAGGATCAAGGTGGATGACATGTGACAAAGGTCGTGATCCAGATTCAAACAAAAGACGTCCTGGATACACGACTCGACTCTGAGCCGCGCGGACGCCTCAGTGCTTCCCTTTGAAGATTACATTTGACTCGGGGACCATTTCTTCCAGGGAAAACGGAGGCTGTTTATCAGGAAGATAAAAGCGATGCAGTGATTGAGACTTACTTTGATAAATGAAGTGTGCATGTCAGAGTGGTGCGAAGATTAGGCGTGCTCACAGATGAGATTTTTGTGTTTGTATCATGTTGAGACAGAGAATTTGTTTGCGTTTGGATAAACTGGAGGTGGGTGCGTTTTTTGTCAGTCCTATGATTACATTCCTGTTGGGATACTGATGTAGTAAACATCTTATTCTGCAGTCGTCTTTGATAATAATTATGAGGAACAATGATACAAACAGACTCAAATAAACTCAAAGAGATGTCACTTTCAAATGATCCTTTTATGACGTCCATATTTGCTGGATTTGTCTTCTAGATTTGATTTTCCAAACAACATAGTTTGTGAATGTCTTGTATTTACAATTTTGTATTTTCCAAACTAAAGCAAACACCAGCAGTTAAATTTAGAAAAACCTGCAATTTCTACCGTATTACAAGACAGCAACAAGTAATATGAGAAGCACAATATCCCACAGTACAATTCTATTGTTATTCCACGGCCGACACCAGCTCCTGCAACAGATGCTGGAAACCTAGATGATGCTTTTATTACTCTCAGAAGCAGCTGCATCTAAAAAGTCAGCAAACAATTGCACGGTGAACTTTAGGGGTGGGCATTTATTACTCAGGTTTTGTTTCACTGTTGTCACTCATGGCTTCATGATACATTTCTACAAATAATAACGAGTTGTGGTGATGTGGGTCGGCCTTACGGGCCCGAGTCCACCTACCTGAAGATCGAGCTCGTCCTTAATGACTGGGAGAGCATGTTTTCTCAATTTTTATGTTTAATTGTAAAAATGAACATTTAAATAAACAATTACAGCTAACAAAAAAATGTTTCTCTTTCTAAAAAAACATAAAGGATAACTTATTTAGTTACTTTCATGTGGGAAGTCTGGACCACAGACTATCTAAAGATGGACGATGTCCCCCCACTTACTTCTTACTTCCACCCCTACTTCTGTGTATGACTTTTCATATCCAAATCACGTCCAAACGACAGAAATAGTCCCTCTTTTGGGTGCGAGCTCCTCCTCATTTTGAGTCAGTGTCTTGTGCTGAATCCCTGAATTTAGTTTAGCTTTCCAGGTCCTCTATGTTTGTTAGTTGTGATGCCGTGCATCGTGAAGACGCCCCCTCGGCCATTCGGACAAACGCAAAACTTGTTCAATTGTTGAAAACAAGATAAACAATACAGTATAATATGAAACGCAAGACGTTTTTTGGTAGGTGTTCACAAATATTGGTTTTTCAGGGCCAATACCAATACCAATTATTAGTACTGATTACTATTGAACCAATACACATTTACAATAAACATGAAAATATTTCTGTCACATTTAGTTTGAACAGTATTTTTCAGTTTTCAGTTTTCAGTTTTTTGTTCAGTAAAAATTTACATTAAAAAAACATGTCCACCCTCCCATACTGTCACTTTCTTTGCATGTATTGCAAACTGCCCTCCCTGGTGTTGGTTGAGTGTATTACACTCACTTTTTCATCAATTCATTTTATTGGCGATCATTAAAATAAAACGCTGATACACATAATCAGCACAATGCCAAATATTAGCTGAGACAATTTGGCAGGCAGATAATCTGTCGACAGGATTTATTTCATCATATCGCACAGCCCTAACTCTTATTACGTTATTTTCTTTAACAGGTGTATTTATGTTGTTTTTTACTGCAGCTTTACAGCTAAAATCATTAAACTGTTTCACTACTGACAAATCACTCTGGTGCATGAGCGGACAAGAGGAGCAATAAAAGCAAAGTCGTGTATGACAAAGCCTCGGTTCAAAAGTGCAACACATTAAAAATCAATTTTTGTTTTCAACATGTGTACACTAAAATACCGGGCATGCAAATTCGCCAGTCTCTGTCCTGATAATGAGGCTCAGAGTACACAGCACACGCACGCTCTCGTGGTGATTGTGCTTGCATAAGCTTTCAGTTTCACCAGGTGACTCCTTCAAAATATTAATACGTCTACAGAAGCAGAGGACGGCCAGAGAATCAGGCCAGTGCACATTACTGCTAATGATCTCTCTCAGTGAAATCACACACACACACTTTACAGGCACACACACACACACACGTTCAGTACAGAGGAATGAACACCACGACACCCACGTAAGCACAGACAAGACGGAGCCTCTGCACGCAGAAATATTGCGTAAAAATGTGCGTGCAGATGAAAAGCACACATGCACACAGCTGATTAAAAATATATAATACTTCTTTGTCACCACCACCAGTGCACCCCCCCGCCCCCTCGCAGGGAGGCAGGCAGGAGTGTGGAGTCAGTTTTCTGAGGGCGTTAATGAGGGAGGGCCGGGGTCCATGATTCAAACCCAACAGGGCCGGCTCATCACGGCTCACTTTAATAAAGAGAACGCTGGACTGTGGCAGAGCTCGTTTATAATGTCGGCCTGTCACACTTTCACAGCGATGAGCAGCGGACGTGACGATCTACACCCAGAGACAGTAACACGTCTCATCGTATACTATTTAAACTGTAAAAGGCTTCTCATTAACCGCTTTACACCTACACTGACATCACTTTTCTTGTGCTTCATTCACACCCCTTTCACACGCGTTTAAACATTTGAACTCTGAGCAAAGTGATCTGATTTCTTCCAGAAACGTGGGGAAAAAGGCAATGAGAAACTTCAAGAAATTTCAAGAAATTAACAGATTTGGATTTTTTTTTTAAAGCTAAAGGAAAATGTCCATAGAGCTAAATTTATAAATAATTCAAATTATTTTACATAATTCTTATCATTTGTAAGCACCTTTTTGTTTGTTTGTTTTTTTGGTGTTTGTTTGTTGTTATGTCAGTTTTGTTTTGCTAATTTTGAAGTAATTGTCTTGTTTGTTTTAAGTATTTCTTGCTCATTTTTTCTTAAGTTGCTCACTTGATTCTTCTCATATTTTTGAAAGAAATAAAACCAACTTTACCAGGTTTCAAAGAGTTAATATTACTGCTTATAATGTACAAGAGCATTCATGAAAAAGTAAAACTGCATTAAAAATGTAACTGGAGTAATTAAAATTTGATTAAGACTATAGCTGTGACTGTTAACTACGTGAAAGTTTTTTTATTCTTTAAGAAAAAATAATAAGTAATAATTAGTAATAATATTTTTAATAATGTATTAAAGTGCATTAAAAATGTGACTGAGTGACTAAAACTTGATTTAAATTATAGCTATAATGTTTTAAAAAATCTAATTAAAACTACAGCTGTGACAGTTAAATACTAAAAGTTTTTTTTCTTCTTATCTTATCTTTCATTAAAGTGCCTAATACTACAGCTGTGATAATTAAATACTTAAGTTTCTCTTTATGAATAAATGAAACTGCATTAAAAATGTGACAAAAGTGACTAAAATGTAATGAAAACTATAAAGGTGACGGTTAAAAATATAAAAGTTTTTACATCTACAAGGGCACAAACAGTACATTTATATGGAGCAGTTCAGTAACTTGGAAAAGATGCAACAAAAAGTAAAATAAACAAACTGCAGTCGGCGCTGATGAATGAATATAAACAGCAGAGAAAGCATGCAGAAGGGTCTGTCATGCTGCAGGGAGCGGAGTGAAATTTGTTTCGACCACCCTGCCGCTGCTTCTGTAATCTCCATCTGAGTTTTGTTTAGCAGCTGAGTTCACTCGGACTCTTAAAAAATAAGAAAAGCCAACAAAGTGCACTTTGCTACAGCGGTTTGGAGAATGAGCTGTAGGAGTGATCGAACCCTAAATAGCTACAATCAATATCAGGCAATAAGACAAGATGCACCTCCAATTAAAGCCGAGTGTTGGCAGCGGAGAAACGGGGCTCGAGCAGTTAATAAATGAGCCATTCAGGAAAAGTTGGCAATCAGAAGGCGTACTTAGAGGCTTTCATGAGACAACAGCTGTGATCGAGAAATAAATGAGCTCTATAGGAACCCGAGTCCAAACAATGGCTGCAATCACAAGTGCATCAGCCAGTAATGATGCGTCACGGCAGGCAGATGAGAACACGCACGCTGACATGAAAAGCCGAGACGACAGCCACGTGTGCGGCGTCTGCCCGGGATCGCCCCTCCCTCGCCGCCTTCATGTTATTAGCTTCCTGACAAAAACACGCAAGAAGTGAAAAATAGAGCTTGTGCTAATGTGTTTTCCACTGTGATAAAAGCTCGTAGAGATAAAGTAAGTGGACAAAGTCGGATTTCCAGCTGGTGATTATCATGAGGATATCATCCGTCTGCCACAAACACGAGAGATAAAGTTTTGCATTTTTCAAACGAGATCCCACACAGCTCTGTTACCTTTTGGAGCATTTTCGGCTCTGTCTCTACCACAGATGGACCGAGTCTGTGTCTTTATTGCACAGTAACATTTAATCTAAGTTATTAAAGTGCTGCATTTTATAATGAAGTACTGTATAGTAAGTTTTATGTATGTAACATTGATATTTGTCTTTTTTACTGTAACTGTCTGTTGTAGTTCTATGTATGATGTAAATATTTATCTTTTTTTTCTCAAACATTACTGTTTCTGTATGCATGCTTTTGTTTGTAACCTCAATATATTCTCTTTCTTTACTAAAAGACTGACTGAGCACAGAAGTTGAAAACTGGCAACAGCTATAGTCTCTATGGGCTGACAGATTATCACGGGGCCGATATTTTTTACCATCTATCTATATTGTTGTTATTTTTGTTTTGATGATCTGATAACATTCATTAAAAGGATGGGAGAAACTGTTACTTTGTAAAACCTCGGGGGATCTATTTTTATTTCTTCATTTTTTATTCATTATTTTCACTTAACTTTATTTTTTAAAAAAAAGCTTCTGGGAATTTGCTGTATATGATGTTGAAACTTTCAGTTTTTATTTAGCATTTGCTAAAGGCATTTAATCAAAGTTTTGTGTTGGACTTTGTTATTTTTCCAGATTCTAAATATTGACAGAAAATTTTTTGTTTTTATTGTACATGCATATCAATTCCAAATATTGGTTATCGGCCTCATTAACTACTAATAAATGGTATCTGTATCGGCACTTAAAAACCGATATCGGTCGAGCCCAATAATCTCTGAAACATCAGTTGCTGCAGTTTGTTTGTAACAGGCGGAAGTTGTACTGTGCTCATTCACATTATCCCTATCAAATAAACTATATAAATAAATATTAATAAATAAAAGTATCGTTATCATTTGCAACTGCAAGGATATTTCTCCTTTACTGGAAGATAGAAATACTTTCTCCAAAAATATATTTATATCTCAGTCAGCAGATAAATATTTAAAGATAATTAAATTAATAATATATTTACAATTCATGCATAGTTTCTGCCATGACAGCTATGACCCACATCCGCAGCTAAAAATCAGATATGAATGGAGGGAATGGATATGTGTTTTCAAAAGTTACACATTAATTAGACACTCGTGAGTGCGTGTAAGCAGATTATAAATAACTGTTTTAAATAGCGAGCGCATAATGTCTGTGCCAATAATAAACAGAGGAACAAAACCCTCCAGTTCTCTCAGACGGCTCCAGTTAAATGGTGGGAGGTCAGCCGCAGCTGCTGAAGATAAATAAGGAAACTTTAATTAAATTGTTTTATTTAAGGTGGCCTTCATCTGAGTTATTTGAGTATGAGCACTTCAAGTGTCGCTGCGCTTCTTTTTTAGCTGGAAACACAGAAGGAGCACGACCTCAGTGCAGCGCAGACGATGCAAATGACGCTTGGGAACAAAAGCCATGTGTGCGCCTTTTCTCGAATATAAACGGCTATTTCTAACAAGGTTCATACGGACGAGGAAGAGTCAAATTCAAGGATTTTCAAGTACCTTTTTAAGCACTCACTGGTTTTAACAGATAAAACCACGTCATCCCGGCTCCTCTCCATTGGCTCCCTGTTTGTTTTAGAATTGAGTTTAAGATTTTATGATTACTTTTAAAGCTCAATTGGGTCTGACCCAAAACAGAAATGTTAACCCCTTAAGAGCCAGTGCGCAGCCGTAGATCGTCAGGTGGGGCCTTTCTGGTCATTCAAAGTCGAGGCTTAAATCTAAAGATGACCGTGTTTTTGCCATCAGGACCCCTCGGCTTTAAAACGACGTGCCTGAGGAGATACGGCTGCAGAATCAGGGACTTCTTTTAAATCACTACGTAAAACCCATTTCATGGACTTGTGATGTTGTCTGTTTTAATTAATCTATTTTAGTTTGTCTTTTAATTTATTCTTTTATTCAGTATGTATTATGTTTAATTCTATTTTTCTATTATTAGATTATTATTATAGTTATTATTTACATATTCACTTATTTACTTATTCATGTATATATTTATTTTGTTGACACTGCTCTGCCATCGGTGTGTAAAATCATGCTGGTATGTACCAACCAACTGGCGCCAATACAGCATTCACAAATAAATGCAACCACAGTTGCCAGTAAGACAGTTACATAATACCTTTCATAAAATCATTTATCACTCTTCTTCTCTTAATTATATTCAAGAACCTGTTCAAGGACCAAGTTCAAATATGTCTGATTTTCAAGGTTTTCCAGGATTTAAATTTCTGAGTGTCAAATTCAAGTACTTCAAGCACCTCAAGCACCTTGTCCAAACCCTGTTATAAAGGCAGGAGGTGAGAACGTGCACACCTTAGACACAGTTTGAGCTGAGAGAGCTGTGGGTGACTGCTGCACGTTGTAAAGTCTGTTTTGACACGGCCACTATGATTGAATCATTGATTTCTTTTTTTTCTTTTCTGTCGTTTAATTTTAAAAATGATTGAGATTTTACAGCAGTGATGGTTTCCAGAATTGTGATGAATAAGTGGAACGGACAGCACAAAAATCTGCAGCCGTGTGCAATAACAGCTGCTCTGGACGTAACACTCAGTGAAACTACACTTCTTCAGGTCTAATGAGTGTGGGAGTGTGCACAAGTATCAAAATGCAAACAGTTATTTCTGCATCCCTTTCTGGCAAACTGTGAGTGTGGAAATGAGGCTCGTGCAAACGTGCCTATATGCTGCTTTATAAATCTGGCAGAAACAATGCGGATGCACACTTCTGTCTCTGCAGATTTACGACCAAAACCGTGTGTACACACAGCTTTTTGCATCTGGCTCCAGGACCTGGAGTACTTGGTAAAATACACATTTGCATACACACACACACACACACACACACACAAGCAAAAGAGAGAACGTGACTGCGTTCAATCAAATACGCCACAAAAGCAGACTATACACAGCCTGAGACAGCTGCATATACAGTAGATCACCTGTAATTTACTCAATACCAAATTTGTTTGAGAAGTCAGATCACCAAAGTACAAAATCTGGCCCCCGATAGGATGCCTGATGGCCCCCCAACCATTTTCTTATTCACAATGACAAGAAAGGGATTCACACTGAGAATTGTTGTACTTTTAGTATAAATAAGGTGCCCGAGTACATAAAACAGCATCAAAATAGAGTTTGTTTATCAAAAAAGTGCCAGTGCAGGATCACCACACCCCCCAACAGAGGTCCTGGCTAAGACTCTAATGTCCCAAGATCCTCTAATCTGAGAATTGTCCTAAAATCCTAAAAATGTCCCAAAATCTGGGAAACATTCTAAAGAACTAGAAACGTCCTAAAATCCTAAAAAGTTCTCAAAACCCCAGAAACGTTTGAGAATTGTCCTAAAATCCTTGAACCTCCTAAAATACTAAAATCTGAGAATCGTCCTAAAATTTTAGAAACTTCTCCATGTCCTAAAATCCTATAAACATCCTAAAATCTTAGAAAAGTTCTGGGATCTGAGAAATATCCTAAAATCCTAGAAAAGTCCTTCAATTAGAGGAACGTCCTAAAATCACGGAAACATTTATGCGCCCAGTGACCGCTGGCTCCCCGTCATTTCGCAGAAGTAAATAAATGGCAAATTAATAATGACAATAATCATTATTTGCAGTTATGTTAGTGCCAGCGATCAGAACTGACAGTATTTGGGACGCAGGTGAGGGATTCCAATACACTGCCCAAATTTAGTGGGAATGGCATCGACCTCATTGCCCATAACAGGCTGAGGAGAAAAAGGGAAATAAAATCAAGGTGAAAAAGTGATTTTTAGTATTCATGCATGCCAGCATTTTTGAAGACTACTTTATTTTGTTTTTTTCCAGCGTAAATATTCAGTGCACCCGAGACACTGTTATATCATTATTGTACTGCAAGAAGAACACAAGGTCTGACTTTACCTGAGCACAAACCCACACACATAAACACTCAGTTTCTCTCTGAATACATTGCTAATCCTGGAGCCAGGTCACAGAGATTGCAGCATCACCATTACAAAGGCCAGGTCAATATGTGCTGTATGAAGCTCTTGTCCTTCTCTCACACACACATCCTCTCTTTCTCTCTCTCAGCCTCTCTCATCATCGCCAGCCTCGGGCGTCCTGCCTTCACCGCTCTGCACGGACACCTCAGCAGCCATTTGCCATTAGGGAAGAGCCCACAGCAGCAATACTCATAAATATTGACTTGGTTTCCACATATCCCTCAGGAAGTGTTGGAAACAGCAGGTACTGCATTAGCACACCAACAGCAAACACAACCCACGGTCAATACAGACCGGCATCTGCGGCTAACGCTAACTCTCCCTGCGTTCGTTCTTGCAGAAATAACACGAGGTGCTGCTGCAGGCCTGCGGGATGCGAGGTGTTGTTACGGAAAATATTTAATTAGCAGCTGCAATAAAAGTCTCCCCTCTGAATGATCGCTGTAGAGCATCCCACAGGGCCCGTGGATTTCCTTTATTCTGTCTTTCCACACAAATGAATAGCAGCGACACCTGGAGAAATTTGGGAGAAATTTGGGCTCTCAGAAGCAGCCGTGATTCTCCCGCGCTGCAGTGTTATTAAATGAAGCAGTGTTCATCCCACCAAAACCTCAACACATCCAGTTCAGCGCATCGTACTCTCTCCTCCCTGTAGGTACGGTTAATTAAAAGTGTTTTCTCACAGAGTGCAGGTAGAGATTATATGCGGCCTTCTTTTAATCTGCCGGGGACGTCTCCTGGTTTAGGCTTGTTAATCAATCTTATTTGGGTGTTAACTAATTACATTCTCCAATTCCAGGAGATCGGGAACAGTGAATTATTTGAGGCAAAAGCTGATTTCCTGAAGGTTGGGAGAGCAGTCAGGTGGAAGAATTAAGTCATTCGTTAATGAGAGAAAATGTGATTTGTTGCCTCCAGCCGGGTTCATCAGCTCCCGCTGAGCGGTGGTGGAGGGTCGACCTCGAGGAGTCGATGGCCGTACGGCGGCGGGGGAATAAAGGGCCGCCTCTGAGCCACGTACTCCTGCATTTAAAACACTCCACTATGTGTGTGTGTCAATGGTGTTTTATCCACCAATGATTTTTTGGTGCGAGCACATTAAATTGCTGTGTGCTAACAGCAAAGTTAACCATTTGTTGGCGTTCACATAGAGGAGGGATATCTCCATTTACTCCGAGATGCACACACTCCATACAAAACTGTCTGTAAGAAAATACAATTACTCATTGGTTTTGTCAGGTAATATAATAATAATAATAGATAGGACTTTTTACCTACCTTTTCTAGGTAGTTTCTAGGTTTTATGTAAAAAAAAAAAATATATATATTGTTATTATTACAATTATCATTATTACTACAATTGTTATTATAAAATAATAATGATAATAATAACTATTATTATTATTATTATTACAGTAAACAATGAAACTGTTTTCTCCACAACCATCTGCTGCAAAAAAAATGTTACCTAAAATCAATTTATTATTAATTAAATGATGCTTATGTACTGCCAAATTACAGCTCAAAACTCACTCCAACAGATGTATTAGGTTCATTGGCAACAGTTACATGCACACAATTATTCCCCCATTATTCCAAACATGCCAATATTCTGAGTTTGTTGTGGGTCACATAAACAGCATGATTTAAGACAACCTTTTTTGTTATCTTTCTGTTACTTTAACCAACTGTTTATGAGCACCTAGACATAACTTTAAAATCATACTCTATCTGCCATGAGCAGTTATTGTAGGGAACACACTGATACATTAGAAGTGACTGTTCTGCAGGTAAACTCAGGGTGAACATTTTGCACATTTCTTCAGAAACATCCTAAAACACATCCCAAAATCTTAAAAATATCCTTAAATCCTAGAAATATCCTAAAATCCTAAAAATGTCCAAAAAAACGTGAGAAATCTATTAAAATCCTAGATACATCTCAAATTCCTACAAACATCCTAAAATCTCAGAAACGTCCTTCAATCCAAAAAACACATCCTAAAAAAGTCCTAAAATTCTAGAAACATGAATGGGGCTGCTGCGACCGGCCTCTGGCCTCCTGTCACTTTGCAGACTTTGCATGTTTCTTAAAAATGTTGATAAAAAATATGGGAATGGTTACATTTACTCTTCTGTTCGATACTTCAGTACAGACTTTATGCTCTTCCATATCGAAGAAGTGAGCACAGTATTCGACTCTCTAATTCAGATTGCAGCAATTTGACAAGGTGATATTATCAGTTTGCACAGATACTGTGCACTGCAGCATTTTATAGCAGAAATAAAGAAATAAAGATTGCCTCCACTTACGCATTGAAAATGGATACTGCTCTCCACTGGCATAAAACATAGTGAACAAAACAGCTGCACATCCTCGTCCAGCATTCCCACCACGCTCAGACCAGACCTCGCTAAAAAACAACCTTTTAAATCAAATGAAACACACTTTTAAAGCTACAAACCAGAATGCTGTTTGACATGAATCATCTTTTTTTCAATGTTTTGACAGATTAAAAGTCAAAAGCATCTTTACAGCTGAGGCCTTAGCGGTGTCCTTCCCCTGTCCATCACCACCATCCATCGCTCACCATTTGCATAAAGTTGAACTCAGCTTTCAGGTGTTGCTAAGTCACCGATTTCTCTCCTCCAGCTTCCTCGTCACACTCTGTCGCCCCTCGTATCCCTCCACTCATTTCAAAAGAATAAGTGCCTGACGCTTTTTCTCATGATGTCACTGCTGGTGTGAGCTAACACTTAGAAACCATGAGATTCAACTGGGGGGCAAAGGTGTGAGCAGTGCCAGTAAAAAAAGGCTGCCTGATAGGTCAGAATCACCAGCACGAGATCGTCTCCGCGCAGCCGTCCAGCTGCACTTACAGTTTACATCCATGTCTGTGAAAACACGGTCGCTTCATCTTCAGAAGATCTCCACGGTCAGCACAGTTTCAAGATTAGAGTCACCAGTTCAGTATCGGACCAAAAGTCTCCCCTTCTGTTCTGACATTATTGACCTCTTGGATATGAAAGGTCATTGCTTTATAAATTTATCCTCTTTGCCTGAAATTTTAGCCAACGAATTCTTGAGTTGTGGCCGAAAACATGTTATATGAGGTCAAAGTGACCTTGACCTTTCACCCTCAACCATCACATTGAACTCATTTCATGTCGGAGTCCAAATGCACTTTTGTGTCAAATATGAGGAAATAACCTCAAGGTCAAGGTGAAGCCTCAAGATATCACGTTCATGAGAATGACACAGATACAAAGCCACAAAGACCTTAACTTTTGACTACCAAAATCTAATCAATTCATCCTTGAGTCCAAGTAGACGTTTGTGCCAAATTTGAAAAAATCCCCTCATGGGTTGTTGAGATATCCTGTTTACAGGAATGAGACGAATCAAGGTCACAGTGACCTTGACCTTTGACCACCAAATTCTACTCAGTTTGTTCTTAAATCAAAGTGGGCGTTTGTGGCAAACTGAGGTAAATCCTTTATGGCCTTCTCCAGATATCCCATTCACAAGAATGAGATGCACCAAAGGTCACAATGACTTTGACCTTTGACCATCAAGTTCTTATCAGTTCATTGTTTAGACTAAGTTGATGTTTGTGCTAAATTTGAAAACATTCTCTTTGTTCATGTTCTCAAGTCATCGCATTACTAAGAATGAGACAGATGCAAGGTCACAGTGACCTTGACCTTTGACATGCACTCACCAAATTCTACTCAATTCATTCTTGAGTCCAAGTGGCCCAAATTTGAGTCCAAGTGACCAAATTTGCAAAATACCCCTCAAGGCCTTCTTCAGATATTGTGTACACAAGAATGAGATGGATGAAAAGTTACAATGACCCTGACCTGTGACCTTCAAATTCTAATCTGTGCATTAAGACTGAGTGGACATTTGTGTCAAATTTTTAAAAATTCCTTCAAGGTGAAGATGTTGAACACCAAGATATCGCATTCAAGAGAGAGAATGAGACAGACACAAGGTCACCGTGACCTATGACCTACAACCACCTACATTTTATCACTTCATCCTTAAGACCGTGTAACTGTTAATGCCAAAAAAAATCCCTCAAAGTGTTCCTAAGACCACGCATTCACAAGAATGAAACAGACCAGGTCACAGTAACCTTGGCCTTTGACCTATGACCACCAAAGTCTAATCAGTTCATCCTTAAGACCAAGTGAATGTTTGTGCCAAATTTGGACAAATTCCCTCAACGTGTTCTCGAGATATTCCATTCACAAGAATAAGACAGACGCCTCTGCCACTGCCTTGCTGGTGTGGGGGCACAAAATAATAAATACGTTAAATAAAAAAACATCTCTCCCTATCTCGATCTCATGGTCGTGAGGCTCTGGGAATCCAGAGTTTGACAAGTTAATTAAATCCTTTTCACTGACCACTGGAAAAGTATTACACATTGAGCCACATAATTTATTCCAAACTTTTTTTTTTATCCTTTTTTAAATTCCCCAAAACATTATGACAGCAACCAAAAATAATAAATTTTTAGCAAAGCAACCTACATGACGGACATCAAACTGACAGTTTAGCTATTAGCACTTGTTCCATCCTGATGATTTGGGTGATACGCAGCAAGTTGGGCATTTCCTCTCAACCATACGTCACATCCTAATGTTGTTGGGTTTTTTTTGTGCAGATGACAGATCACAAAAAACATTTTAAAAACTTCATGCGTTGACAAGGAATAACTCACTAGAAAAGCACCTTATTACGGGAAGATGAATCTTCCTCTTTAGAGTCGGCCACAGTAAATATTTAATGATATTTGGGATTGTGTCGGAGCGTGGTGAGTGGAGGGTGTCAGCTGAAATCTACGCTGGCTGGCAGGGGCACCACACTGATGTAGAAATGATTCGAAATAACAAGGACTGTAATTTATTGATTCTTTTATTTTTTATTCTGTTCATTATTGAGGAGTCATCTGATTTTAGTGCGTTATCTTGCAGCAACAGCCGGCTCTGTGTATTTAGTGCATCCCCTCATTAATAAGTGATCCAAATGCCTATTAAACACTTGCCTCCTCTCTGCGGTGATATTCTAAGCACATAACGCACGGTGCAGAGAGAAGCTTAGGGCCTTCAAGGATTCCCACTCCTTCAGAAGGCGGTAAATAATACATCTTATTGGATTTGAGGGAAGAGCTTCACACTTTGCAGAGAAAAAATATCATAATTCAAATGCGTGTGGTGCAACAGGCCATGGCAGGGACACAAAGGGATAAAATAAATGCTAAAAAAATGGTATCGGTGGAGTTTCATGTTGTCATTACCAGCAGAGATAACTGTGCTGGCCTCTCGAGCCTAATACATAATGTTGTTCCTCCTCTTCCTCTCCTGAGCAGTTTCAGCTGCTGCATAATTGAATGTGAAAACAGTGTATTATTCTGTCTGCGGGACAGAATTGAAAAACATCAGAAAACTGGGAGATGGAATAACATTTTGGACCACGCTGGGTACGCCTGACCACATCACTGAGCAAATGTAACCCGGAGATCCAGAGGGGCCGAGCGCTGAAGCATGACGACGTCCTCGGCTGTCTCCGCACCGTCCTGATTCATTGTCATTCACTGAATACCAGGACTCAAAGACGGGTGTGCACTCTTCACCCTCAGAGCGGGAGGTGAAGGGGAGGCGACAGAGTTGTTTGTGTCTCTGACTCGGACTTATCTCATTATTTGATTGATTTTTTAAGCAGAGACTTGGAAAAAGAGGCTGAGACCGGCGGGACGAACCCTCAACTCGCTGACCTCATCTGTCTGAATATTTGGATTGGACAGGCCGCTCTGCTTGTCTCGCCTGCAGTGGCTGCGGTCGTTGTGTGTTTTGATTTAATATCAAAGGTAATCCATGAAACTGGGAGGCTTTGAACTTTTCAGCAGAGCGTCAAAAGGCCGACATCCTCCTGGACTATATTTGGGTGTACAGCCAGACAGGAGCTTCTGAGTGAATATACCATGATGTTTATAGAAGTGGACAACAGCCTAAATAAACAATTTCAGTGAAAATTCAAGAATTCTAAAATTGTTTTTCAAATGTCACAAACCACTAGCTGGATATTAGTCTGCATGTTGCCATTTGAGTATATTTTGTACTAGGGATGGATCATACTATCGGGTGCAAAGTTTGGCTGGTATGTAAAATTTCATACCTTCATACAACACGAAACTTCAGACAGTGAGTGTGCTACTTACTTTCAGCTTTTCAGACTAATAAATACATAAGTAATAGTAAACAAGTAATATTATCTCACCTATGTTCCTTATTAAACAGAGAAACACAACTGCTCACCTTTTGAGCCGAACGCTCTCTCAGTCACAGAAGACTGACGAGGCTTAATTTCCTCATTAACTCATCATAAAACACACTTCATTCAAACGCCACAGAAAAAAAATAAAACTCACCCAAGTCATCTTTGTTACTCTTGCTAGTAATCTAGTTAATTAGTTCCAACAATCACCAGCTCTGGTGTGGTCCAAACAAACCCTTAATTCACCGAGTTAGATGTAAAAAACATGCTGTTATTCTCTAAAGTCTCTCTCTGCCTGCTGGCTGCCGGCTGTTTACAGTCCTGTAACTTCTCCCTCTACCACTAGGTGTCCCTGTGTCTTTCAGTTCAGCTGCCTGTTCCACCAGTAGAGACCACAGACTGAGCTCTGGCGGTGCATGCTGTGCACAACATACAATAAGCTTAATAGAAAGAGGAGCGCCTGCATTTATGACGGTATTGAAAAACAAACCCTTGGGATCCCTAAAATCCCTGGTATACTGCAATACCCTGATAACACCCAAGTCTATTGGACACAAAGGTAACAGCTGATATTCGCCTTGCAGACTGCCATGAGCCTGTTGGCAAATAAGATGACATATACCACTGACAGTAGCCGATGTTTTTTTGTTGTGTCACATTAATTTTGCAAAGGTTACATAGCCAGCCTGAGACTATCAGCGTCCCATTGTCCTGTGGACAACAGAAAATGTGTTTTGGACAAACAGAAATCAGGGCATAATGACGCAGTAAACTCAATATCGCTCTATCAGATGACACAACCTATTGTTTCCCTGAAACGGCTACATTATGAACAACTAATTCATGCTGACATCGGCAGAAGGGGGGCGAATTAACGTTATCTGTTATTGCAGGCTGCATTGAGTTACACTATGATGAGTTCAAGCTATCCTACAAATGAGTAATGGGTGAAGGTATTTTTACATATTGAACTTAGTAAAAAGACTTTTGAAGCCGTTCTTTTTCTTGTGAAAGAAGGAATTTAAAAGGTTCTTTCATAATGGAGTATGGTAGAATTTGTGCTTTCTAAAAGATTTTGTAATCAATTATTGAATGATTTACATCAGTTGGATTTATTTCCCCATTTTGTTGAATAAAGATTATTTTGTTTCCTTGGACCCAAAGAAGGAGGGAACAACAAGAACATAAACAACGCCAAAAAACATTACTATCGCTGCATTCCTAATTTGAGCAGAATTATCAACACTGAGGTGTGCTTAGAATGAGATTACAAGTCTTATAAATTCTCTAAATGTGTTTATCATGTAAGTAAACTATTTTCCACTTTCCCGAGGAAGCCCTAGCAGACCCCTGGACATCCATGGACTTCGGTTTGAGAGCCGCAGAGGAGAGCAGAAGTCCTCCTCTACGACTGCAGCTCCAGTGATTAAAATTTTCTGAGCCAGATGGTCATGAATTTTTCACCCTTCTCATGGCAAAGATTAGTTTTTGAATTGATTTATTAGCTCGGAAAAAAAACCCACGCTAGGTATTTATATGCAACACCGAGGCTACACTTCGAAATAAAAACATACCTACTCTGTGCTGTTTTTAATTTTTTCATGTGAGTGCTGATGTGACACGTTATCTTGTTGGTTGCATGCTGAAACTGTTGCTTGCACAAAAGGTTAATAAAGTTCATGGAATAATTTGCTGGAAACATTTTTGCTTGGGGAGTCATTTGTGTTTGTTAAATACAGATGTTGTTACTAAAAGCAATATCATTTCCAAAGAGACATGCAGCATTTGGAACGTATGACGGCATTTATTAAACTTGGAGGCTGTTTCAAAGAAATCTATGTAATGTGACAGCTGAACCAACAGAAACAAGACAGAAAAAACATCTCTTGTCTCTGCTCTTGTCAAGTATTAAGGATTAATTTTTAAAATAATAAGTATGATAATAGTTATTTCATCTGTTTTGGCTGTAAAAGTAGCTGAAAGGTAACAGTATTCCTGACTGTAATTGAGAGATGCACAGGTTGCAACTTCCTTGGCCGATTTCGATATGCTGTTTCATAAAAGTTTGACATGTCAAATCCGATTTTGTTTTTTTCTAATAACTGGAAACAACAACATAAACAATTGGCAAAAGCCACTGTGAACTTTGCTTGAAATACTAAAGATGTGTGTTTAATCAAGCATCCACAAATAATCTCAGTGAAAATAAGTGCTCTTAACTATTGAGAAACCTAGTTCAAAAACATTTAAATTGGCTGCTCAAACCATTTCTCAGGACTGCAGGCGTGAGATCACATCACGCTTCATTGACAGTTCCCTTTTAGCTCAATGAATGTTACCATGATATCTTCCTTTTAATACCATAAACGGCCACAGAATAAATAACTTTATCTTTAAAATGGACCCTACTTGATAAGATAGCTAACTAAACCAACTAGCAAACTAGGCTGTACCACTCAAATCTGTTTTTATTGAACTATACCTCCAGGAATATGTTGCAGGACTTAGTGCCTCTGCATGTGTGTGAGAGAGAAAGTGAAAGAGAGAGGGAAGAGAAGGTGGAAGGTGGACTATAGCATGTATGTTATTAATACCTCAGAAGGCCATGAGTTGAACCATTTCACTAGATGCAAAGCAAGCATTTGTCTACAGCTGCCAGCAGTGGAAAAACACTCAAAATTCGTCTTACCTGTTCCTTCTTCTCTTCAGATGGCCGATTTAATTGCTTGAAGTGAGGATCACTGACTACGCTGAGAACAGATGTTTGCCACCTCCTTTCAGTTTCCTCCACAAGTTTACTGGTAAAAACAAAAAACGAAGCATTAGAATAATAATTTAGACACTGATCTTTATGACAACCATTGAAACATAAGTGCATATACCCTCCACTGCCTTGTGAGTAGACAGCTAGAAGTTGTGGTTAGATTGAATTTGGAAGGTCAGCCAAGCTAACTAGCTTGCCTAAACTACGTAAGCATGACGAAAAATTAGCACTTAAAGAAGCCTCACCTAAAGCTGTGTAATCTTCAACATGTAGTCACATACAAACACATCCACCATACACACGACAGCTCTGTGTACATGAAATAACACTTTAAAAGTTTTAAAAGGTGAGTGGAAAGCTCCGACACAACTCTGCGAAATGTGCTTTTGATTGACAGAAGGGCATTCATTATTCAGAGTCAGATTTCTGCTTTAAATTGAAACACATTATATATTATAATTGAAATATGAAAGCGCTCTAGAAATGCATTACTGTAGATAGGCACAAAGGCAGTGGGAGTGTGCTTTGTCTGCTGCATACTTTTCACGCTTCTTTTGTCCATTAACACGTTTATGACTCATTGATAAGTGCATGATTTTTTTTTCCCGCTTTTCAAAGAACACTGAAATGACTCCAACACATCTGACATGACTTGACCTCAATTATGCCGCCGTTTTTGCCATCAACAGTTGTGTCGAAACATCTCTGGAGTACCCCACTCTCTCTGTGAATTATCTGTGAGTTCAGTATTTGTGGGCAGAGACTAAAAGACATGTAACCGCAACATCAGCCACACTCAACCTGCTCTGCTTGGGGGGCACTTTTAGAAAATGCCAAGAGGTCAGGGGCCAGGAATAAACGTGTGTCTAGGATTTTAGGATGTTTCTTGTATTTCTGCATGTCTCTCGGATTTTAACACAATTCTAATTCAATTCTGATTTAGGGCATTTCTAGGATTTTAGTACTCTTCTAGGATTTTAGCACATCTCTAGGATTTTAGTACGCTTCTAAGATTTTAGGATGTTTTTTTGGATTTTTAAGATGTTTTTCGGATTTTAGGACAATTATAGGATTTTAGCACATTACTAGGACTTAAGATTTTCTCAGATTTTAGGACGTTTCTAGGATTTTTTGGATGTTTCTTGGATTTTTGGACATTTATAGGATTTTAGGACATTTCACAGATTTCAGGACATGTCTTGGATTTTAGGACATTTCTAGGATTTTTTTCAGATTTATGGAAGTCTCTAGGATTTTCAGACATTTCCAGGATTTTAGGGACGTTTCTAGGATTTCAGCATATTCTAGGATTTTAGGACATTTTTAGGATTTTCAGACTTTAGGGGGTTAACTAGGACCTCTGGCGGGGTGTGTCGGGGATCCTCCACTGGCACTTTCTATGATAAACAAGCTCTATTTTGATGCCATTTTATGCGCTCTGGTACCTTATGTATACTAAAAGTACAAAAATAATTCCCAGTGTGAATCTTTTTAGTTTTATTGTGAATTATAAAATGGTCACCCAGCATCCTACTGGAGGCCAGATTTGGCCTGCAGGCTGTGAGTTTAGTGTCACTGTGCCACATCTTTTTGAGGTGCGTCTGTACTAAACAGCATGCATGTAAACCCTTTAATACCCCTCTACGCTCTCTGTGGAGCCCTTTCTTCTTAAAACAGCCAACCACAGCGCTAACAAGCCTTTAAAAGAACATTATGAATTATAATTTGAGAACATTATGTGCTAATTTCTCCAGGGGTAATTCTACTAGCCAGGCTCTGTGTGAGGCCTTTCTCACTGCCTCCCCTCCCCACACACACAGAGTCACAAACAGTGAAACCATAACATTTCTCACTGTGCTGCAGCAGCCTATATTTTCACGCTGTGGTGAGTGGGAGCTCAGCGGACCATGCTGGCAAGTCTGAATCACTCCAGTCATTTTCAGTCTTAAGCATTATTCCAACAAGGAAGACACTTATTACCACAGTCGGGCAGTTTCTTCCCAGGCAGATCCCCCGACACCTGCCCGCCCTGCAGGACACTGTTCCATGAATGTGTCTTTGGAGCTGCACACACTCACTTAGATACACGCATAAAGTATATTATACACATCCCACAAGAGCTGGCAGGACACAGAGGTGCACATGCATGCCCAAACATACATGAGCATACATCCTCACAGGCTCACAAACACACATAAAATGAGCACCACCATTACAAAGCTATCCCGACCACAGTCAGTCTCTCAGCTCGCCACGGGAGGGTGATGTATATATTTACCGCCTTTACAATGGATCAGTCACGGAGAAACACTGCACCAGGTGCAGAGGCAGTAAAGCTAAATTACTTCAAATAGTGCTGCTTTCACACTGCTCACCGCTGCTTCACCCGCAGATACTCCACATTAGCTTGGCACTTTTCCTCCGAGTAGATTTACAAACTTAGAGCCGCATTAAGCAATATTTGACAACTTGGCGGCCGAAAATAAACTGCAGAACAGCTTCATCACTAACTTTTTTCAGGTTTCTATTTGGTTTCAGTGTGAGTTCAGTTACAACTGAATGGTCTTTATATTAGCACTTAAAGGGATAGTTCAAACCTTTTAAAGTGGGGTTGACCAAAGTCCTTCCATTGTGTATTACTCAAAGTTTTGGGAGGTAGACTGGAGTCCGCAATGGAAGCTAAGCAATGTACTGCTGTGGACAGGGGCAGTAGCAAAACATATTTTTGCCACCAAAAAAAATCAACATCAGTTGAAGTGTACACAATATTTTGAATATTTGAGTTCACTGGCAGTGGAAATGCAGTCTATCGCCAACATTTAGCAGCCAAACCAAAACAAAATGTCTTTTGCAAGAACCACAGCCATGTGAACAACCCCTCAAAGATTTGAGTTTTCCATCGTGTGTGACAAAGAAATGCCTCAATCATTCTACTGAAACTGCACATTAAGGGAAAACGTATATAAAATATTTCTACCTGTTTAGCGCAAGTCCAATGTTCAGAGGTACTTTACGACCCTGGACTTTGTCTCCTATCTGTTAATTTCAATATTTTGGTCTTTCTAGGTTGCTAAAGGCAGGCAGCCTATGACTGGTTTACATGAACAGCTATCCCCAACTTTATGAGGGGATTCAATGGAAGACAAGGGGTCCTCAATCCAACAAAACAAAAACAACGAGCTGCATCAGAGTGTCGGTGGTTAGCTGCACTACAATCATCTGGATTGTTTTTCAGACTGTGGGAAGCTCTCTTTAGAGTCACAGAGGACACAGCAGTGCCCCTTTAAAATTACACGCAGTCAGTTAAAGTGAAAACATATTTGAAAAGCACAGTTCAACACAGTAAATGCACTGAGTGAATCTCTGCTCACGTGCCCTCGAGCCAAACATAAAACCCTGCGCCTGGTGCCTGGAAAAGGTGCTAGGATCTGATTGGAGGCCGACGGTTCATTGATATTTTCATTCAGACTTCGCCTTGAGCTTTAATTTATGCAATTAAACTGCTGCCTCAATGAAGCGCTTGGATCGCGTTTGCCTGCCACGCTGCTTGAACTCACAGCCTCGGCAGACACGGACACGGGCGAGGAGGCTGCCACACTCGGTTTGCTGTGTGTGTTCGAGTCGTATTGTGTTTAAACAATGTTTGTCAAAACAATCATTAAACTCAGCAAGAAACCATGATGTTTCTGTAACACAGTTCTCACACTATCTGTACATTCATGCTGATTCGTGATTAGAATCTCATTCTGATTGATGACTACTGTGATGAGAAAAATAAAGTTGTAAATTAGGATTGATGCAAAAAGGGTATAAATAGTGAATCACAGCGAGATAATGATATTTACGAGCAAAGAAAACACTGAATCAATTTAATATGGAGTATTATATATATATTATATATTTATGAATGAAATATAAATATAATATTTAATTATATGAATTGAATATATTATATGAAATATAAATATAATCTTTAATTATATGAATTGAATATATTATATGAAATATAAATATAATATTTAATTATATGAATTGAATATATTATATGAAATATATATGAATTTAATAAGAGACTTTTAGAAGATTAAAGTCTGACACCTTTTTCCATCTAAAAACCCCGAGCACATTGGTGCGACTTCCCATGAAAACGTGGGGAAAAGGGCAGAAGGTAACTTTGTCAGAAATGTTCCACGAACTGCAAAAAAATGGTAGATTTAGAAAATTATTTTGTTAAAAAAAAAAAAAAAGCTGAGGACAAAATAAATTTCTTGTGCAGTGTTCAGATGCCTTTTTTAACCCTTTGAAACCTGAGCACTGGCTTGATTTCTTTCAAAATCATGGGGGGAAAGGCACTGAGCAACTTGGCAAGTAATGTTGCAAGTAAAATTGCAAGAAATTATATGATTTGGAAAATTATTTTTTTGAAAGCTAGAAAAAAAGTTCTAAATACTGTACATATAATTATATATTGAAAATTATTTCACATAATTACTATTATTTTGGGCACTTTGTTGTGGTCGTTTACTGTTTTTTTTAAATTTTCTTTGTCTTTTTTTCAGGTTATTTTCTTTTACTTGTTTTTTTACTCATTGCCTTTTTCACATGTTTTTGAAAGAAATCAAGTCAATTAGCTCAGGTTTCAAAGTGTTCAGCCCTGTTCCCTGTTTAGTTTTGTTTTTGACTTTCTTTTTCTTTTCCTTTCTTTTTTGTCCTTTTTTTCCGACTAATTATTGGTAATTTTCTTGTACTTTTTTGGAGGGTCATTTCCTCTTTAATTGCTCATTGACGTCTTCCTGTGATTTTGAGAGAAATCAAGCCATTTTGCTTCGGTTTCAAAGGGTGAAACATGTTTGATTTCGTCAGTGATTCAAGACAAGAAACAGACTGCTCAGACTGAGTTTTTATGACCACCTTACACCAAATGATCGATATCATGGGAGCTCACAACCGCTGAGGTAAAACCCTCAAGGTTTTATTCTGACATTGGAAGTTTTTCTGCGACAATGAAATCACTTGAAAAATCATTTGTGGTAAAGCTGACACAAGCTTTTGTATCCTTTCTTCAGTAAATGCCTCAGCTCAAACAGAGAGTATGACCTTCTGACAGTTTAAATGGCACCTTCCTCAGTACAAAGAGCTCACACAGATTACATGAACATTACAATGCATGTGGGGAAATCTTTTGTGAACTGAGCTGCAGGTAAAAACTTCGCCTTGAAAACCGTCTTTTTAAATTCACTGTGAACATGATGAAATCAACAAGGTGTTCATTTTCCATTTGGTGCACGTGTGCTTCATCGTGTCCTAACAACATGCTCTGAATCTCAGGCTCCTGTGGAATCCGTGACATATATTTCCGTGAGAGCGCCGTGCCTAAACACTACCGTTGTCGGATGTGTGAAGCGCTGATAACAGCAGAAGCTCGGCGCAGCTTTTATGCCGGTTCTGATGGCAGATTAGAAATATGCAAGCTTGCATTAAGGAGGCTCTGTGGTGAGAGAAGCTGTTTGTTGTTGTTGCTGTATTTCTGCAGGATGATACAGTGACATTATCTGCGCTGATGTGCCCGACCTGTTCCTTGTGCGTCGACTCCTCTGCCAAAATGTTGTGTTGTCTCACAGGGAGACTGTCAAGAGTTCTGCGTTACAAAAACCTCCCAAAATGCTACTCCTTGTCCTTCACAAAATTGGTACTCTGATAAAATAAAAAGGTTCTTACACCTTATGTTGAAGCGTTTAATGCCCTCTGAAAGGAGGTCTAAACTGAATTTGATGTTATGTGAAAAAAGATACTTTGATCTGCTTGTTGTGTTACTTGTATCCAAATTAATATATTGTTAGTTTGCACTTTTTCTTAAAAATAGTACTTTACTTAACTTCCTTATAGACGTATTTGATTAAATGCTATGACAACAGTAAAGTATTCACCTTTATTATTATTTATAATTATTATGATAGTAGATACTTAATTTAACTTTATTGTAACTTCAGTTTATTCAATAATATATTTTAGTAGTTAAAAGTAGTTTGAAGGACATTTGAAAATATTGCGATACATATTGTGTATTGTGATATAGCCTTATAATATCAAAATAATATTTTATTGCCCAGCTCTTACTTTTAATGGTGTCAGTTTGACAAAATGAATATAGAGGTGCTGGACGAGTGCATGAGTCTTGATTTTGTCTCAGGAGCTTTGTCGCAGTATAAGGAGTATCCTGGGATCAGGTGCATATAATTCTACCTCCAAACAATTGCAGAAATTTGTACTCTCATCATCAGATTTATAAGCATAAGTCTGGTTCTGTTTCATAAATCTCAATCATTATGGAACAGGGATCATGCACAAGACTCATTTCCACTCCCAGCTGGCCAGAAACAGACGTAAACACGCCCTGACTCGATACCTGTGCCCGCTCCTCCAAACATTCAATCTGTCCGTGAGAGGGAAGGCTCGTTCGTGGGAGGGTGAATTCATCAGGTCAGAAACAAAAATCTAACTGAATGCTAATGTTGATTGTATTAGCAATTCATTTGGCAACCCACACACTCCAAATTTAAAAAATAAAAAGTGAAAAAAAGCAACTTAAACTGCCGTCTACATAATTGTACGCTAGGATTTTTCAGAGATATGGTAGAATTATTTTCAAAGAAGTTGTAATTATTCAAGCGCATTCTCTTTGATGAGTGGGCGGGAAACATAAAAAGCTGCAGTGAAATGCTTTTGGACTGAAATGAACCGTGTGAAAATGATGCATATTTGCCCAGAAGAACACATTAAAGCATTTTCCAAGAATCTGCTCACCAAGCTTCCTTTCTTCAGCTCTCTTAAGATAATATTTGCCTATGATAACCAATATGTTTGCAATAACAGCTATCTGTTCCAAAGCAAACTCCACCACCCTGCAGTTGCTGCGGAGAGCTGTGATTTAAATGTCACTTATCTGGGAATTTGATGCTAGTTTCTGTCTGTGAAAACTATGGACGTTCTTCAGTCTCCGAGAAACAATGAAACTTTCTGTGTGTGAACCAAAGAAGCTGCACAGTTTGCAGTGACAGATAATGCACACTAATGCACACGGCTTTGGATATATGATTGCCCGTCTGTCAGCGGGAGATCTGATGGAGTTTCAAACTGAATCCTACGAGCAATGCGGAGATATGCTGGTTTTGAATCATATATCCTGTGATGTGCTTTACACATTGTGCAACGTCTGGTTTATCTTCATGCTTTTGATGGAGTTCATATAACACTGGGTAAAGTTTTTTTTTTTTTTTAAACATCTGTCAGTTTTTTCTCTGCAGTTTTTTAATCACTTGCTGCTACACTGGAAAATAATGCTGAAAAAATATGCCCAAATTCTATCAGTAATGTACTTTTTAGAGCCAAAATAACTTCACATTCTACTGTAGAATACTGTGATATATATTGTTGAAGTAGTGACACTGTAAAATAACAGTAGGATGATGGTAACTACACATTATTCAGCAGAAATCTACTCTGAATAAAACTGCTGTAAAAATACAGGCAAAATCTTACAGTAATGCAGGGATACTCTACTTGCTTTTCTTGGGGGCCATTTTTGCAAAATGAAAGAGCACCAGGGGCCAGTCACAGCAGGTCCATGCATGTTTCTAGGATCTGAAGACGTTTCTCGGATTGTAGGACATTTCAGGGATTTAAGGACATTAGGATCCTCTGATCCTTCACTGCCACTTTTTTTGATAAACAAGCTTTATTTTTGTGTTGTCTTGTACACTGTGGCACCTTATGTATACTTAAAGTACGATGTGGATAATGGGGATTAACAAATGGTTGGGGGGCCTCCTGGCACCCTATCAGGGGCCAGATTTGACCCGCCGGCCATAAGTTGTGTATCACTGTAGTACTGTACGGTTTCTTCAAAATACAGTGAAAAAAAAAACCAAACTGTTATTCTTGATGGTTTTTAACGCCAATATTACTTCTATAAAAACATGGACAAATTTAACAGTAATGTACTTTTTTTAAACTTTAACTTAACGTTCACTTAAAAAAATTACAGTAAAACATCGTAAATCTTTATGCTTTTTGGAGTCAATTTAACCTTACACTCTACGATAGAATAAATTTAACGGTGATATTTTTTGAAGTACCTGCAGCTGCCAGTAGTTTACCATAATTTAACGGAAAATTTGATACAGTACACTAATCAAACCTTACACACTGAGAATAGAACAAAAAAATTTTAAAAAGTTTTGAATACCGTCTCTTTTTTCCCCTTTGTTAAATCATTTCCATATTAAGGCTTTTTTACAATGCTCGCGGGTTGCCTTCGAACACAGCCACTAAAGTGTGAGTTGAGGATTAGAATATAATCTCCGACTCCTTGCAACTTCTGTGCAGTGCTATCATTTCCAACCGCACAGGAAAGGGCTTTTTTCTGTTGGTGGCGGGCCAAATCCATTGCGTTTCCATTTTTCAACCTCTCCTGCTGCCCTTATCCAATTCAGGGCTTATGATTGTAATACTAAAACAGAGCGAGTTGTCAAACCAGAAACAGCAATGATGAATGCCCCACTGCTCTGTGTGCTTGTTTGTTTTGGGGTGGCGTGGGGCGAGGGGGGGGGCAGAATTGAATTTTATGCTTAGTTGTTGAGGTGCATTTTCTTGACCGCGGCTGCTCTGCTGTACTCTCGCAGGCAGCATTGATTAAATAGAATAGTTCTGTTATCTGGATAAAAAGGGGAGAAACATGAGGACGATAGTGGGCAAGGGAAAATAATGAGTTCTTTCATCTTGGCAGTGAGGGCGTCTGCGTCTTTCAGACTTCCCAGGGAGATGTACACAGCTTAAGGAAACGTTTAATTAGAAAATGTCAACCTTGTGTCTGTGTGCGATGTGTGCGGAATAATAACGTTTATGATGTGAATATGACAGCACGTTCCCTTTCGGGCTGCTTTCACAACTCAAAAGACGTGCAATCAATTGATTCTGAAGAGGGAGAGAAAATAATTAGCCGCCTACGTTGCTGCCACCGCTCTGAAGAAGACAAGGAGCATGGATGGCACTGGATTTTAAACATATTTTCATATCGTATCAAACGAGACGATAGTCCCGCAGCAAAACCCTCCCCATCCGTATGCGTGTGGGTGAGACAGGTAGCTGGTGCTGAAGTCGGAGAAAGTAAAAAGTCAAAGCTATTCGTCATAATGACTCATGAGGAGGGCTGCACAATAAATAATCACCATCATAGTTTTGGCTTGTCATAATTAAAAGTACATGATGGTCTGTGATATTTACATTTAAGATGTGTGTTCCTTTTATAGAAAACTGCTCATCAAATCAACCACTTCCTAAACTAACAATCAGCTTCCACTTTTGAAGAGCAGTCCACTAGATGGGCAAAACAATAATCATCTGTCATCATCAGTTGTTTGAAAATGTTTCAGATTCAAGAGAGGATAAATCATTTTCAAAGAGTGCATCAGACTTGTGTCTGCACCACAAAGCAACACAACTAACTTTCTAGACCTAAAAAACTCTACAATCTGCAGAACAACAAATGCATGAAGGCAAAGAACATCCAAAGAAATTTAATGACACTGATCAAACCTCATTCAATCTCCATCTTTGTCCAGTGAAAAGACATCAGACAATCCATGACAGTGATGCTGCAGTGCATCAATAGGTGGGTTTCCATTAACCCTCAAATCGTGCATATTGAAATGTGAATATAAAATATTAAAACAAGCCTAATGGAAACACAAAAACTCCCCTTTACCATAAAAAAGTTTCATGCTCGCATTAGTTGCTATTTCAGGTGATTCAAAAAAACATATTTCACAAAACTGCAATAAAAACACTTTTTTTTTGCTTTTCTAGGTCACATGATGTTACGGCTATGTGCTTGTCAGAAGGAACTGGCTCCCTCATGATGCAGCAGGAGCTACAAGAGCTGTTATTGCATCACATAACTCTTCAAAAATTCAGCAGATCATCTGGAAGTTCAGCTCCTCTGTGAAATCGTGGACTATCAGCTCCCAGAAATCCCTCATACGTGGCCTCTCCCGCGTATAAGGGGCTCGCCTTTCCATCATGGCTCCATAACACGCCTACGTGGCCTTGGATTGGATATGATGACGGTTAGTGCGGTGGCTGCAATAGAAATAAAGCTGCTAATGTTTTGAACCTCCATCGCCATGGTTACTGGGATGTTATCACCAGAGGAGAAGTCTCAGGGCATCACTCAGTGGAAACACAGTCATCTTGCAATTGTGTTTTATCAACATTTAGAAAATATAACTTAGGGTTCGTACAAATCTGTAATGGAAACCAGTTTACTGTACCTCGACTGCCACAAAAAAATAAAAAATACAGCAGTGGATATGTATCTATAGGACAAAGACGAAGCAAAACGAAGCAAGTTTAAAATTGTGACTTTCAATGAGCCAGACAGAAACTTCAGGTTCTTCCTTGAATGGGTTAGAAAATCAAAATAAATACGGAAGAGTCACGCCCTCCCAAACTTGCTCTACATATTTAAGGGTTAAAACAATGAATATTCATAATAAAAATAATTTATTTTTGCCATAATGGTGCAGCCAAGAGCTGTGGTCTAAAAAAGCATACACCTCAGAAAAATAATAAATAATAATAAAAGTAACAACCCGACATTTATCACCTAAATGTTCCAAATATAAAGGACCCAGTGTCGACTGAATCTATCACAGTGATATTATGAAACCAAAAACTGCTTCAGAAAAACTTTCCTGTGATACAAAAACTAAGAAATAGGTGTAAAAATAAAGTTGATATTAAAGAGTAGTTTGTGAGGCCCTCTGCCCCCCAGCGCTCCCCCTCATTAAGACACAAATGGTTCAGTCTGCACCTGCACTGTGGTTTGATCACAACCTAACGTGGCTAATTGTGCTGACTGCTGGCAAGCTCGACGCTTTTTTCCTAAACATCAAAGCTAAATCTGGATACCCAAATAAAGCCAGAATGAAAGGAGAGAAATAAAATATTGAGGGAAAACAACTCGTGACATATTTGTGTCAGGAGAAAGGTGAGCTGGCTGATGTTTTAGGACTGCTATAAGCTCATACAGCTGCCTGTGTGGTGCCGTTTTTTTATTTATCTTGCAGTCTGTGTATGTTTGTGTATTTACATAACAGTACAGCGCAAGAAGTGAATGCAAATGATCTGTGTGTGTGTGGATAGAAGAGTGGAGAGGGCAGAAGCTGAATTTACATAAGTGCTGCAATAACATGAATATTTATTTAAAGTGACACAAGAAATTATGTGTCACTTAAGCACTAAGCTAATAATACTGCAGTTTAAAATACACGATGGTGTTCGTATGCAAGAACGGCAACAGGTTTAACACTCCATCTCATCATCGTATAGTAAAACAAGTTCAGATGGAGGCTGAAATAACACGTTTTTTCCAGTTTATTGCTTTAAAGAAAGGTAAAATAAACAGATTTAAGCCAATTATGGTTCAAATGTGACGTATTATTCCTAAATTCCATCGGGTCCGTCAACGCTGCGTTACGGCCTCTGATTGTCTAGGACATTTCTAGGATTTTGGGATGTTTCTAGGATTTTAGAATGTTTCTAAGATTTTAGTACGTTTCTCGGACTTTAAGATGTTTCTAGGACTTTAGGACATTTCTCAGATTTTTTTACGTTTCTAGGTTTTTAGGATATTT
Source organism: Plectropomus leopardus (assembly GCF_026936395.1). Taxonomy (NCBI): domain Eukaryota; kingdom Metazoa; phylum Chordata; class Actinopteri; order Perciformes; family Serranidae; genus Plectropomus; species Plectropomus leopardus. The sequence continues at coordinate 2,980,514 of NC_142189.1, read as the reverse complement.
CTAGCTTTTCAGGACATTTTTCGGATCTTACAAAATTTCTGGGATTTTAGGATGTTTCATTTAGAAAATGGTTATTAGGGGCCAGATTTGGCCTGCGGGTCGTAAGTTGAGTATCACTGCCATAGTGCATGAAAAGGCATAAAATTGAGCTATATATATATATATATATATATATATATATATATATATATATATATATATATATATATATATATATATATATATATTTTTTTTTTTTTTTTCTAAAAAAGCTTTGGATAAAAACATTAAACAGTTCAGCATACGCACCTAAAGAAAAACTCATATTACTCAGCAACATCTCTTACTGTCCCCCATTCAAAGCGGACTAGAAGCAGGCCTAGACTGAAGACAAATTTCCACCGTTTTGGACAATAAAGACAAATTCTATTCTATTCTGATCAGCTTATCGTTGAGTCCAATTAAATGTTTGTGTCATATTTGAAGAAAATCCCTTGAAGCACGTTTGGGATATTGCGTTCACAACTAGCCTGACAAATGGAGAGACAACCCAAAAACATTTTGCGTCTGGCCTTGGATATCATCGGTGGAGAGGCATAAATAATAAATAAATATGCAAGACTGCCAGTCACATGTGTCTGATTTATAGCTGCTCTGTTTTAATGTTGTTTGTAATGTGTTTGATGATGACGCTGTTGAAGGCCACAAGCAAAAACATGTCGGTCTTACAGTAAAGGTGTTTTTATACTACAAGTGTTACTGGAGTTTTGACCTCGTTATACCTCATTATATATGAACTTTGATATCCATTCACCTGCAAATAAAATGTCTTATTCATCCATCTTCTGTTAGAGTCCAAAGAGCCTAAAGCTCATGAATAGTTGACCTATGAAAGAGATATTTAAGTGTGGAGGAGTCCACAAAAGCCCCAGACGTTTGCACATCCTTGAAATGCTTTTTCCTCTCCGCTCTCTGGCCTTCCGGGTGCAGCCCTTCACTGTGGTAACTGTATTTGGCTTTCAGATCCATGAGGGCTTTAAAACGGCCGCACAGGTAAATGCTGCTTCCTCCCTCCAGCTTGTTAATCCTCGCTAAAACACACATAGATCACAATTAATGGGAGTCGCCTCTGATCTCTCTGAATCCCTTTTCATCCACTTAGCGGCGGTGACTCCATCGGATCCGGCGCCTCTCAGAAACGCTCTTTAAGTTTGTTTTAACCCGGCTTAATCTAGTCTCTTACAAGTTAAAGGCCTTCAAGGAACCTTTAGGGGTTCTTCAGAGGGCGACCACACTTCATTAAGTTCCTTAAAAAAATCCATCAATGTTTCATGAAACCCAAAGGGACCTTCCACAAACCTCCAACAAGTGAAAGGATTTACAGAAGCACGTATTTGTGTCAGGCTCGGACACCCAAAAAAAAAAAGTCCAAACTCATTCATTCGGAAAATATACTTTTTTGGTGCCTTAACCAAAAGTCCAATAAAAATATTGATAAAAACAAAAACATGAATTCAGTTCAGCTGAGAACTGGTGCAGAAACTATACAATGATTAATTGATTGGTTGAAAATGAATTACAAGTATTTCTGATGTTTAAGGTCATTTTTAAGCAAAAATTACAGATAATCGCCAGGTTCCAGAGTATCAATTGTAAAGACTGGCTGCTTTTGTCTGGTTTATATATATTATATATTGTAAACTGACATGGTGACTAAGTAATAGGCTTGGGCGGTAACACTGTATTACGTTATACCAGGGTAGTTAGAAACCCTGAAGGTATGATTTTCAGTACCACGAATAATATATATAGATACAAATACAGGCGTTCCTATTTCTGTTAAACTACTACGATTATATGTAGTACACAGTACGCACCACCAGAGCTCTGTCTGCGGTCTCTATTGGTGGAACAGGCAGCTGAGCTGAAAGACACAGTGACATCTAGTGGTGGAGAGAGAAGTTACAGGACTGTAAACAGCCGGCAGCCAGCAAGGCAGTGGTGGGCCGTAAGGAATAACGGCCTTTTAGCGTTTTTATACATCTAAGGTGGTAAATCTGGGTTTCATTTTGACCAATCCAGAGCTGGTGACATAAGTAAATTTAGAAAATGATTTTTTAAAAAAAGAAAAAATGTCCCAAAAACTACATTTATAAATAGAAATAATAAAAATAATAACTAATTGTTGTGGGGGGGCAGGTTTCTACTAAATTTTCTTGTACTTTTTACTAATTTCTTACGAGTTTTGGGGTAATTTCTTCTGAAGTTGCTCATTGCCTTCTTCCCACGTTTTAAAAGAAATCATGCCAATTTACTCAGGGTACAAAGGGTTAAATCTATATTTCTTAACATAGAAAATATAAATGACAAGATCTGATGCTTTTTCGCTAAGCTAGGCAGTTCTTCCTTCCAGCTGAGCTCACACATTTCTGACACGTCTTTGGACTGGATGCACAGAGATCAAACTTTTATCAACCTTTTCATCTAACTTCTGGTAAGATATCAAACACGTGTATTTCTCAAAGTGTTGAGGTGTTCGTTTTAGGCGCTCTCCGGCACGCTGAGGATCTTTGGTGACCCTTCGATGAACCCCCGTTCTGTAAAGTGTGATGTTGCCAGACGCAGCGCGCTCCACTGGCCTCTAAAACCAAGTTAAACATGGAGACAGTGTGAGGTTATTTATTGCCTCCATAAAAGCTGGCGAGTGCGAAAGGGAAGAAGGGGGGAAGATGGAGGACAGGTTGAGAGACGGAGTAGCTGCGGGCTCGGCTCTCCGAGAGGCTGCAGTTTGTCACACAAATCAACACAGGATGCTATACAAATTCACCGACAGACACATGCGGCGCAAAACACACAGTCACATGTGAGTAAAAGCAAGAGGTGATGACTAAAACGTTGGTTGTTAACTGGCGGGTCGCGGCCCAGAGAGGGTCGCGTCATTGGGTGGAGACATTAACAGTGAGTCTGCAGCACAGAGATTTTAATTTGAAGTCTCACTGAAGAGTGAGAGAGTTTTTTATTGTAACTATTTTATTGCCCTTTTCTTGGTATTATGTAGCCTGTGTTGTGTTGTGTTGTGTTGTGTTGTGTTGTGTTGTGTTGTGTTGTGTTGTGTTGTGTTGTGTTGTGTTGTGTTGTGTTGTGTTGTGTTGTGTTGTGTTGTGTTGTGTTGTGTTGTGTTGTGTTGTGTTGTGTTGTGTTGTGTTGTGTTGTTTTTTTCCTCTCTCCCCAAAGCTACAAATAATTTTTCTTGAGCCTCCAAAAGTGACTCATGTTCATCCCACATGATGTGTTTAATGACCATCAGAAATTTGATAATCCAACATTAATTTCTATTTTTACAATTTCTGGCTGTGATAAATTGTGCCGTTTCTGGTGAATTTTATTTTGGCAGGCCCACAGGTTTTGAAGGCCTGTTTTCTTTAAAATAACCCAAAATATTAAAAGATTTTAAAAGAAATTGGCAAAGATTTTTAGAGGGAAAGGAATCTCCAAGAAAAATAAATAAATAAAAATAATCAAAAACATTTTCAAGGAAAAGAAAATCATTACCAAAAAGTTTTAAGAAACAAAATTAGCTGTTTCTTTTTTAAATCACAAAAAAATGTAAAGAAAATGCCCAACATTTTTATTAGAAAAAAAAACCTGTGGCATGTTTCGTTAAAAACAAAAAACATTTGACAATTTTCTATTTTTGTCCCTACAAAGCTCCAGGTAAAACCCCAAATGTCAAATCCTAGAAATGCCCCTGGTTTTAACTGCTGCGCTTTATCCTTGCAATATGTTTTATTTCAATCTGTTTTAAGCCCATGTTCAATTTACACTGTGAAATAAAATTGAATATGTGGTTTCTCTTACGTGTGGACACTGAATTAATGACTAAGGAGAAATCTGGACCCAGTGGCTGCACCAGTTGGAAACCGCTGGTTTTAAAGGTTTTACTTGCAGATAAGCTCACATAATCACTCGGACACACACCTCCAGACAGCCATGATGCAGATTCACACACACAGCCAGTGTGTGATTCATACTGTATTAGCAATTTCACACTTGCACATTGTGCCTCAGTCGCGAGCACATGAATACACATTTGACGGCAGAGTCAAATAAACAAGCACCACAAAGTAACGTGTACGCTCGTGCACGTACGCACACAAACATAATCACAACTCCCCCGTTCATACAAACAATTTCCCACTTACCCACTCTGCCTCAGCCAATTTCGTGGCAAAAAAAAAAAACACAAGTCCCTGTTCAGTAGCTGATAGTGAGTGTATGGTGGCTTCCAACAGCCTGAAGATGAGAAAGTTCAGCTGAGGTTATTGGATTAGTCCCTCTTCTCTTTGTAGTGTCGTGTCCTGAACTTATAGGGCGCAGCGCTGGATGGATCAGACCCTCCATAAAGGGGACACCGGGGCGGCAGGTTAGCTTGGAAGTGGAGTTTAGCTTGTTATATTCTGAATGCTCGTGGTTCATCTGCAGCTCTGGCAGGAGGACAAACGTTTTGTCAATTCAGCGTGACCGGGGTGGCGGCGGATATTTCATGTTCAGTGCTTAATAAGGCTTCATTCAGAACAACATTTGCACTTTGACAAAAAAGCTCATTCATTTCAATGAGAGCGCTGCGTTAGCAATGGGGGGGGGGGCTCAACACGAAGGGCCACAACCAAAAAACTGCAGGGTCGACCAGTTAAATGGCACAACTTGATGCAACGTCATCTGACAACACACTGCGGTTGTCAATCAAACAACTGAAACACATGCAGCCACTGGGTGTCTCAGAGGAAGTAGATACTGGACTCTAATTGGGCTTTTCTGCTCAGACGTTGTGGCTTAGTTTGGCTATCCATTGTGATTGTGGTCAATGACTCTCTTGTACTTTTCAGAGATTTTTTATTTTCTATTGGCACTGCACAGCGTACGCCAAATGTCCGTTAGGCTTAGGCAATATCACGGCATTACGGTATACCAGTGGGTATCTTTTCCAATCTCATAAATACAGGCGCTCCTCTTCCTATTAAACTCACTGTATGTAGTGCACAGCATGCACCACCAGAGCTCAGTCTCCAGTCTCTACTGGTGGAATAGGCAGCTGAGCTGAAAGACACAGCGATACCTAGCAGTGGAGGGAGAAGTTACAGGACTGTAAACAACCGGCGGTCAGCAGGCAGAGAGAGACTGTGGAAAATAACTGCATGTTTTTAGATCTAACTTATTGAATTGAGGATTTATTTGGACCAAACCGGAGCTGGTATTTGATGGAACAACGGACTTACTAACTAGCTAACTAGCAAGAGTAACAAAGACAGTTTGGGTGAGTTTTATTTTGTTTCTGTTGAGTTTGAATTAAGTGTGTTTAAAGATGTGTTAACGAAGCAATTAAGGCTTGTCAGTCTTCAATGACGGAGATAAAGTTGCATTCAAAAGGTGTACAATTGTATTTCTCTATTTAAAAAAAAAAGGTGTGAGAATATTACTTTTATTACCATTTTCGGGTTTATATTGTGTATTTATTAGTCTGAAAAGCTGAGAGTTAGTATCACACTCACAGCTGACCTACTATATGACTAATTTAATCATACACCGTATAACCCGGTTATATTTCAGAAAGGTATGAAATATTACATACATATTGCAAGCCTAATGCCTATCTCCTCCAGCTTGATTGCAATGCCTTTAAAGTGTTATCAGAGCGCACTGGAACTATACACCGACAAGCCTTGACCTAAGGACTCGCCCACTCGCGCTGTACATAGATCGATGCACATAATGCACAAACGAGGGTCCTGCGATGGAACTTTTAGCTGTCAGCTGTTAATAGCATGTGCTGTGGTTAGTACGACCGTGCAAGTTAGTCACACATTTGTGAGCACAAATAAAAGGCTGTGTCTGGAAGAGTCGCCTGCAGCCTGCAGCCTTCAGCTACAACAGCAACAGAGAAAGAGGGCAAGGACTGTGTGCTGGCACTGCTCCAATGTATTAGGATATGTGAGTGAAAACACATCCAACATGCTTACTATCATCTGACGGCATCATACAGATCTGCCAAACATCAAGGAAAAAACAAACCAGAGCCCAACACCTTATTTCTAAATAACAGATATGAAAAAAGTTATGAAATTCACGCAAATTATTTAAGGGCTACAAGATCTAGTTATCACACACACAAGCCATGCAAAAATAAAAACTTAAAACAAATGGGTGGTCAAAGTTGTCATATTGACATTTAAGGCGTGTTAACTGATTCACAACATAAACTCATGCATTAAGTAAGATGCAAGAAATTAATCCACCTTTAAAGTCGCCAGCAGCAGCTGGTAACCTTTGAGTGGCACAATGAATTCTTTTTTTTTCAGTCTATAGCTGCTAACTGTATATGAAATATGATTGACTCGTCCATTTTACGGAAAAATCAACATACAATTTAAATTGCAATCCACAAGTTGAAGGAGCTACCAGTTTACCTTGAAAATGAGTTGTGGCTTGTATGATTTCATGTGACAAATAAATGTTTACACTGACATGTCGCTGAAATGTAACTGAATGTTGACACTGAATAATAATGACGACATCTGACATCACAGCAACCTGCACAGAGGCGTTTAGGCACACTGTTGGCTCGACTGTAGAGATGATCCATCATCATGTGCAACTTTATATCCCATGGAAAAATATTGCAAACATGAAATCTTCATAGTCTAAAAATCCATAATACCAAGAGTTCATTCTACGGAGAAAATGCTTTTTGTGTCACATTGAATTTTTTTATTTACAGAAAAACGTTCATTAACAGCTTTGCATTAAAACACTGCAGAGAGCTGCATTGGTGGATTTCAACATGTTTTCATCCTAAATCGTCTCATATCGCCACTTTACAGGGAACATCCATGTTTGCATATTACACTCTAGGTATCCTTCTGCATCTGCTGTTGACGTTCTGGGATGCCGCTACGGTGATGTCAACAAATGCACATAGTGGGATTACGTTGCACGTGGTTATGTTTAGGCAACAAAAGCACATGGCAACCAACATCAAGGCGTCAACAAATGCACATGCTGGCACAGATGGTTCGGATTAGGCGAAAGAGGTACATCTTGAGGTGTAGAACAAAACATCACATTCAGACACCAACCTCCTGTATTAAAGTCCGGGGTTTGTTGGATCCATCCATTGCCCCTCAAAACTGCATGATAGGGACCTTTGTGCTACTGATGTTACAAAGTTACTGTTTCAACCTGACACTGTCCTGCTGCGTTTTATGCACACGTGTAAGGTTCTGTCAAGCCTCATTTTGAACTGACGCCGACCGGCTGCATATCATGCCGCTGCTCCAGGTGCCGTACAGCTGTTCAGCCACATAAAATTACACCGACAATACTTTTATCTCACATGCGAAACGTGGCTTTTGGCATCGGGATCTTACGCTGTAAGAAATACAAATCCAGAAGTCCAGTTAGAGGACCAGATTTGTGCCTCCTTTTTTTAAGATTATTTTTTATACCATATACTATTTTTTATACTATTTATCACAATGAGCAATTATTTTCCATGTGCAACTGTTGGAAATATTTTATTACTGCAGAGTTTTGCATTTTGATTTTAATACTTATATTGTTCTTTTTCTTCATTTATCTTGTGCATACTTTTACATACTTCTGCTGTAATACTGCAAATTTCTCCGTTGTGGGACTAATAAAGGATTGTTTTATTTTATTGGCTTTTGCCCTTATTTTATATTAATTAAGATTAAGTGTGAAAGGGGGAGAGAGAGAGAGGAAGACATGCAGCAAAGAGCAGCTGATTGGAGTCGAACCTGCAGCCACTGCAGCGAGGACACAGCGGCTGTACATGGGTCGCCTGCTCTACCAGGTGAGCTACCAGGCGCCCCTGATTTATGCCCTTCATGACAGCATAACTCTGTAAAGTTATCACAGAGGCAACTATCTTATTTTTCATTGACAATCCTGAGGTAAACAGAAACAGTAGAAATACTGTTTTGTGTTATGACCAAAAGCCATAAATCATAGTTTCTCTAAAAATAAAAATAATAAATAACACACTTCAGTTGAATCCACAGCTTAATGGCAGCCTCAAGTTACAGAAAAACGATTCCTGTGATTATCATTTCCTGCAGATATCCGTTACCTGTAGGTGGACTGATTGAAACAGACCCCTGCCTCGCACAATCTGCAAGCCCAGTTTTATCACCCAACGCAGACAGAGAGCTCCAACAGGCAAATCTAAATAGCTGTTGTCAGGTATGTCCCGTTTGGAAAGATAAAATAAAGTTGTTTAGTGCCAAGAGTCCACACCCACGCCGCCTGTCTGACTTTTCACTTGACAATTTGTCAGAGCTCATAACAGTTTCCAGTGTGGAGCAACAGTTCAGATTCGAGCAACAAGAGCACCGAGAGAAGCAGTAGTGTAGTGATTGGTGTGCTAATGATGTGCCTTTTGTTTACCGCACTTGAGTGTGCGCACACACACGCAGGACTTGGACGCACACACACACACTTTGATATTCACGCACAGATCCCTTCTGTCAAACATCGGCTCGTTTCATTTTTAATGCAGTAAGCGTCGAGTCGGAGTCTTAACACTGTGACAGCGTTCATGTCACCCTGACAGGCGCACTGTCAGCCGATAAACAGCATCATGCGCAGCACAACACTCAAACCCTCCACAGTCACAATACAATGGGACATAATTGAATTGGCCCAGCAGTGATTATTCATTCACCATTCACAATTTAATATGCATTCAGCCGTTCACAGAGAGCAGTAAAATGAGATCATCATTAATCATCATCATTGTGTGTCGTCACTGACAGGTGGAGGGTCTCACAACTGTCAGAAAGTAACATGCATGACGGACACAACTTTTTTATTTATTTGTGGGAATCACTGAGGGCATTATTTAGTAGTATTGTAGTAGTATAGTAGTATTTAGTATTCAGTTTACTCTAAGAGACCTTGTGAGCGTGTAGATGTGTTCACACAGTCAGGTATGGCAAAATGCAGTGCACCACGAGTACCCAGATGGTTTACTCATAAAGGTTAAAAAGTTAGGTGGGTATAGCAGGATAAATCTCACCCTTTGATGGTCGCCATCCTGGCTACATAGCAGAAGAGGAGGGACCACCAAACATGTGAAAATGGCGTCTGAGGAAGCTGCAGCGGTCGCAGTTGCAGTTGTAGTTGCAGTTTTCCCGTAAAGCAGCAAATAACCTGGCAGTATGCTACCACAATCAGGGTCGAATGTTGATGGTAACGCTCCATCACATCACAATTTGCCATTAAGAAGAAAAAGAAGAACAAGAACGAAGAAAATTTAAAATAAAAAAATATTTTGATGAAGAAGTAAAAGATTTAGAAGTAGATCTAGAACATTTGGAAGGAGAAAATTTAATGGGAGAATTTAAAACAGGAAGAAGACAATTTAGCATAATATTTAGAAGAAAAAGATGTAGAAAATCTGGAGGAAGAAGTAGAGGACGAAGGAGAAAATTTAACAGAATATTTATAAGATTCAGAGGAGAAAGAAGAAGACCATTTTGAAGTACATTTAGAAGAAAAAGAATTAAAAGAAGAACAAAATTTTGATGAAGATTTCATAAAAAGTTAATTTTGAAGAAGGCAGAAGAGGAATTTTTACAAAAATATTCTGACTTTACATGAAAAAAATGGATGATTTAGACAGAGAAGAAAAAGAAGAATTGTGATCACCATCTATGTTAAGTACACAACAGTTGTGTTGATTTGAGAAAACAGCAAACTGTCAAAATCTACACAACACAAGTACAGTGTGTCCACTTGGAAGTGTACTAACTGAGTATCCAAACTGAGACACAGAAACAGTGGCTCATATAAACAGGAAATTATTTCAGACAGTTTATGTTTCAATCACACAGAGAACTCAAAGTCCTGCTTTTCACATGCATTTCTTTGTTTCCATCCACACCTGCACTCCTGCTCAGCAAATCCTGCATTTTAATAGCAGATAACAGATGGAAGACCAAACTAGTCAACAACAAAAAAAAATCACAAAATATGGGTTTCCGAAGTCCAACACCGACAAAAGCCAGCGATTTATGCCAAAAATGATGTGACCAACTCCCAAACCACCAGTTTTAAATCCCTAATAACCTTAACATCCTGTTTGATTATAATTATTGGCCATTTTCACAACAGATGTGATCAAAAGCACATATAATCCTTTGCAATATAATCTGGCAGTCACTGCAAAAATCGTGTAATATTAGAAAAACCCTCTCTCAGCCCCCAAAATCTGGATACTAAGTACTAAGCAGCCTTTGCAGAAGTTTATTCATGCCTTAAAGTGCAATGTTGTAGTACATGAACAACAGTTATCGGCTTTGAATTATTATTATTATTTTTTTAAGTGAGTCATGGACTCCCAGGCAGCTGTCACACTCTGAACATCGTCTCACCGCGGGCTGCGTCTCATTAGCATGGCAGACGCCTCCTTTTAGATACACGGAGCGAGCCAGCTTAAACCACTTCACGGAGAGCCAATCTCTCGCTCCTGTTTCGCCACAGCAGCTCGTCACCTGCTGCCAAGAAGCCTTTCAAGGGTTTTTTTGCTGCTCCACTGGTGCACGGACAGAGAACTTCCCCGTGGGTTTGCCTGGCTACTTTTCATGGTGGAGGATGTCTCCTTTACAGAAGAGCCTCACTGCAGAAAGTGCACGTCTTTATAGGAACACACTTGAAGCAGGCAGGGTTTTTTTTAAATCTGCATGTCCGTTTGGGCATTTTGAAGCCTATTTGTGATTCACAAATTTTGAAAATCATTTAACAGTTTGATATTGCAGTTCTTTGTGGGGTTTTGGAAAAAGTGCTGAAAAACTATTTTCTCAATGAGTTTCTCACTGTGAGCGGCGTGTTTCTGCACGAACACAATTATCTGCCAAAGTTAAAACTGTTGTTTTTTTCCAGTTGAGAGATTTCCGTCCCTGCTGTTTTGCCTGGGCTGCTCTCTCGTTAAAGTGGTCAGGGCTCACTTGGAAAAGGTTTCACAAATGTCTAAGTCAGGCTGGCCAGTATGTCAATATTCAACACGGTCTCACTCCAAACTCTTCGCATGGCGCCGCTCTGTCAGTGACCATCAGCGTCTACCTATGTTTCAGGTATCCTTCTGCGTTAGCTGTTTACGCTCCAGGATACCGTTACAGTGACGTTGGTGGCTTTTGGTACGCCGAAAGCATTGACAGAGCAGCGCGACTTGATTAATTCGGTGTGAGAACAGGCTGAAATATTATATCAATATTGTGATATGAGATTAAAAATCGTCTTAGATTCTGGATATCGTAACTATCTTATCTTTTACTGATTTTAAAGGCTGAATTACAGTAAAATCATGTAATTTTCTGAACTTACCACACTGTTCAAGCTGTTCTATTATTTGTCTTTACCCACTCAGTTATTATCAGTGGCCGAAGAAGTATTTAGAACCTTTACTTAAGTAAAAGTACTAATACCACAGGGATATGTGATAAATTTCACATATTTTAGGACGTTTCTTGGATTTCAGGACATTTCTAGGATTTTAGGGGCTAAGGTAGGACCTCTGTCGGAGACTGTGGTGGATGCTTCACTGGCACTTTTTTTGATAAACAAACTATTTTGATACTGTTTTATGCACTCTGACACCGTATGTATGCTAAAAGTACAAAAACAATTCCCAGTGTGAATCACTTTATTTCTACTGTGAATTAGAAAATGGTTGGGGGGCCACATGGCACCCTATCGGGGACCATAAATTGAGTATCACTGGATTAGAGGATTTAAACAAAAAACAAGTTGTTGCAGATGGGAATATGTACATCCCTGCCCACCTGGATTCAGGTGACAAGTGTGGAGAGTTGCATGTTCGGAGGCAGAGCACTGAGGCAAAGACGCATTAACACAAGACTCTAAGCTTCAAACATGTGTGTGTGCATATTGTGAGTGTGTGTGCAGGATCTGTGTGGGTTGTGCGTTGGTGCGTGTTCATGTCTGACTCACTCCAAAGCCGAAGATGATCAAAGCCGGGACAGACTGAGGCGGACAGACAGCGGAGGACACAGTGAGCCAGAGATGGAAGCAGTCCAGTCCTCACATTAGACGCCTGTCTGTCAGGCAGAGACGCGATCGCTAACAGCTGAGAAGATGCAAACTGCAGCGGGGTCGAGGTGCGTCTGAACGCAATGGCGTCTTCGGGCAGGGCAGAAACACCTGCTCTGCCATATTTGAAAACAGAAGGCGTCTGTTTGCCTCCCTCGCACCTCTTTGAATGCCACACATCTGTGCTCGTCTGCGGCCTGTTTGCGCAGGTATGTAGTGTTGTGTAATGTGGCCAACAGGCTGCCAGGAGGCAGAATAATAACCACAACATGTTTATTTCATTCTCAGCTGCAGCAGGAGGCTTTCTGTGAGCTGGAAGCTGGCGGGTGTTACAGGTCTTTGCAGATAGGTATGTAGAACCAGGAGAACTGGGCCGGTGCCATGTGCCTGTGCAGGGCCTTCAGCTGCTTTACACAAAAAGGCAGTTAAACACTCGGGCAGCAGAGAGACCTCCTGCTGAGAAACTCCTGCTCCTGAAGATACATTCAGCCGGTGTGTTCTGGTAATTACACAAGTGCACTCCCATTTCTCCTTTTTTCTAATCCATGCATTGTGTGAGGCCAGTGAAAAAGTGCTTTTATCCATGATAGAGAGTACAGAGAATCAAACAAGATGAATGAGAGCACGTCAGAGCCCTGGAGCTGAGGGATGTGGTGGATGTTGGTGAGGAGCAAATCAGAGCTAAAAGGCAAGTAAAAATTCAACTTATTCGACAACTGAATGCTAATGTTGCTGCATGTGTACAGCGGCTGCTGTTTGCTAAAAGATGATAATGTGCAAATACTGGATATGAAACCTGTTCTGCAGCCACCTAGTGGCCAAAACTGAACTCTACCTATTTTTAATTTACTTTTTCTTTACAAGTTTTAGTCTGTTTTACTGTTTCTGTTTGCTGGTATATCATTTTATTATTTCTAACCTATTTATCTATTAGTATATTTTGTGCTGTACATTTTATGTACTATTAAGAGTAATTAATTTGTATATTAATTTATTTATTTTATTTTCATTTTTTATTATTAACGCTTTTTCCACATACAGGTTTATCCTGCCTCTGGTGTTTCTCAGTTCCTGGTTTTAAATGAGTGCTCTTATTTTTTAATTTATTTTTTTTAAATCAAACTTCATTTGCAAAGCACCTTTCATGCAGCTTGGTGCATTCAAAGTGGTTTACAGCTGACTCCCGATATGTTTAACAATAAAAACAATTGAAAAGTAATGCACAGCGTTTGTTCCAGGGCTGCATGATGACAGGAAAAACATGTTTAAGATATGAAAGCACACTTAGTTTTAAGCATCTTTCAAAATGATAGTATATACACGACAAATTGCTTGTTGAATAAAAAATTATTTCCAGCATTCATTTATTGGACATATTGAACATTATTCTGAACTCTTTAAAAGTGTAAACTAAGTTATCATGTTTGACCATTTCTTTTAATTTATGTTTTTCATTATCTGTAAATATTACTTTTTTTGTCTGTTTGCTTTTTTGTATGATCACTTCTCTATTTTCTGTTTAATGTTTGACCTAAATCAAATAAAATCAATATCACTGTCGTTCATTATAAATATACTGCACAGGTAAAAAATAAACAACATATTGTGCAGCCCTATTTTGTACACCAGGCAGTAGGCGTGTGTGTGTGTGTGTGTGTGTGTGTGTGTGTGTGTGTGTGTGTGTGTGTGTGTGTGTGTGTGGATGGACTACAGCACAGGGGAGCATCCACAGTGTGCTGACTTTTCGACCTCTGTATTCTTAATCTGTGTTGGCCTCTGTGGAGTCTGACAGTAATATGACGCTGCTCTGCAGGGGGCGCTGTGCTGCAGACACGATGTGTAATAAGACGCAAGTTTCATCTATTTTCTTGTGTCTCACTTGTTTACGTTTCATTTGCATATTTGCATGTGGTGATAACTGCGGCAGTGTGTGAGACTGATATCCAACAGAGGTCTTCCCACACAGCTGTAATATTTATTTTCCATGTTTTACATATATGTGTTTGAATTATTCATGGCGTCTCACAGTGCTATTATTTTTATGTGAATTATGAGGAGACTGACGTGACTGTTTGACTCCAGGATGCAACATTTTCCATTCACTTAAAAAGCCTCTGAATAAGGAATGTGTGTGTGTGTGTGTGTGTGTGTGTGTGTGTGTGTGTGTGTGTGTGTGTGTGTGTGTGTGTGTGTGTGTGTGAGGAGAGAAAATGAATAGTTGGCACTGACTGGAATAATATCATGAGTAGGTGAACTGGAGTTATGTAAACAGAAATATTGAACTACTGTAATTTCTTCACTCTAAATATAGCTGGGAAAAGTAGCCAGCAACCACCTCCAGAGCGCTGCTGTTAAAACCTCCATGTGTTTGAATAAGGAGAGCCTCTTAATACCTCATTTAGAAACATTTATTCCAACCAGCACATTATTCCAGCTAAAACATGCTACTGCTACAGCGTGGAGAGCTGCATGTTTGGTGCTGGACCTCTTATTTCACTCTTAGATTCTCACTGTTCTGAGACACCTCGTCCACTGAACATGAGACACACAGTATGAGACAGCTGTCACAGGACTCGTCCCGTTATCACTTCCACATAATTCACTGCTAAAACACAGACCCGCCTGAATATTTAACAACTAAAAGTAAAGTTTTAGTAATCATTATCTTGCTGGTTGCTTTTTTTCAGGAAAGATGCAAAGAAAAAAGGGAATGTATCACATCTTGGTTCTCTTTTGAAAAAGTTTAGACCTGACATCAACATGCATCTCAGGTGATCTGATAATAATTGGAAAGCGCTAAAAATAAACGGCCACTGACATGAATTTCCAATCCGATCACTCAAACCACTTGCCGAGGTAGTCTGGGACGCATATGACCGAATATCTTTTGTCTAACTTGGTGAATTACGGATTTATTTCAACAAAACCAGAGCTGGTGATCGCTGGAACAGTGGACTTACTAACTAGATACTAGCACGAGATTACAGGGTGAGTTTTATTTAGTTTCTGTCGAGTTAAAATAAAGTGCGTTTTATGAAGAGTTAAGAAGGCAATTAAGCCTCGTCAGTCCTCTGTGATCCAGAGAAACTTGAATTCGAAAGGTGTGCAGTTGTATTTCTCTGTTTAATAAGGGAAATAGGTGTGAGAATACTACTTTGTTTTAGTATTTTGTGGGAAAGTAAGTAGCATACAATTTTATGGTCACAGATTGCATACCCCGGTCAAATTTCAGGAAGGTATATATGGCCCAAGCTTAGTTTATTAATGCACTTTTTTTCTGCTTGTTATGTCCCTCTGTCTTTCTTTCCATATGCATCAGTGCAGTTTAAATCTTAAAAGAGAAAAATCCACGCTGGCCAGACAATCCATTCAGTTTTGAACCAGTTAGCCAAAGAGTAGCAGGCAACAGGCACCATTACTGTCACATGGAAACGCAGCTAGTGTGATGCCAACGTCAAAAGTGGCAGGTACAGTTTCCAGCCTGACGACAGTCTGCTTTAAATCGAAACATGAAAGCACATGCATGCCAAAACTTGATTTAATTGCTCGTTCAGGCAAAAGCCAAAGTAATTTCAAACATTAATGGTGTAAAAAAATAGGATTTTCATCGTCTCTGACTGACAAACTCGCAGTTAAAATTCGCGACCATGCCCATTCATGACCTGGATGACTCATCCATATTATATGCATTAATCCTGTTTAAATGTCCCTGATAGACGACGCCATTAACTCCATCTGCAGCACTTTGCATTGTTTTATTTAAATGTGCTTTGCATATCTGTACCTCATTGATTGCGATTATGTGTGATGCTGTTTGTCTTGCCAGGAGCCCAATTATGCGTCAGAGACACTACAGGCTTGAACTCTTTCCTCCGCTGCAGAGAAGTCTGGTAATCTGTATTCTTATCTGCTTCAAAACACGCACTAATCTGCTTAAAAACACCTTGGAGTTGGACTACGCGGTAAACCTCTACATTGTGCTGTTTCAGGCATTTTTTTTTTTTGGAAGGTGAGAGCTTTTAAGCGGACTGAAAACACGCTCTCATTATCTGCCCTTCACTTTTCTGAAGCACTTTGAGAGAATTTGTGTCCGTGTTTGTGTGTCTCGTCCTATCTTCCTGTTGTTGGTGAACAGTAATCTGAATGAATAATTAATTCAGCAGTGAACCAGTTATAAATGAGAGGTTTGGTTTTCCTTTTACTGAACTAAAAATGTGCTTTGATGTTTCGCACCAAGGCTGACTAAGAGCAAAAGGAATAAAAATAGAAAAGGGCTCCGTTACAGCAGGTTCAATGACTGCGCTCCCTACAGAGGATTTTAGAGAGGGAGAGGATTTGAAGCTAATCCCACCAACAGAGTACAGTATCAATGAGGGCAACCGAGTGATCCCCGCCGCATCTCGCTAAAGTTGCTCAATGACACTGCTGTCAAAAGCTCTTAACTGATCAAACTGGCAAATTGCTATTTAAGGCTAGCAGTATTTATAGTAGCTGTAAGCCTGATAAAGATTGATGGAAACAAGCTGGCATCACAATGGACAGTGATTCTTGCAAATCTCTTAGAGAAGTAGCATATCCGCTCCAAATCACAATAGGAGACAATGCATTTGAATACTGCTTTTGTCAGCTGAAACCCATATAACTCTATAATTCTGGTTAGATGAAAAAGGCTGTTTATCATTTGCTCACTGAAATGTGTCCAAGACACTGAAACTCGTACAGAAACCTGCAATATCAGTGACTGTCAGCCTTTGCCGTCACTTTTGGAACATTTCTATTTTAGGGCCCTGTGAAATACATTTTAATTTTTTTCCCAAGATTACGTGTTATCTCTTTAAATTTTTCTGAATTCTGTGTTTTAGGATTTAAGAACATGTTTTCATAAGAAAGTGTCTATTCATGTGGTCAATGAAAAAAGTAAACTTCCCTTTCTTTTCTTTTTGTGTGTGTCAACTTTTTTATCACTTTTATATACCCTCTCTAAATTCAGACATTTTTGCGGGCCCATAAATGCAACGCAGGCAGAACTCTTATTTTCTTTTTTTTTTATCTCCACAGCATTTTCTGGAATTTGAATTACAGGATGGATAATTGATCAGTCAATCAGATCAGAGCTGATCAGATCTGCTCAATGGATGAGAGGAATAGCTGCTGTAGTGGCGAGTGAAAGCAAACTGTTAGACCCAGCACAATATTTGATAAAATTTCACTTTCACTGCACCTGGCGTTCTGCTGCTCTGTCTGTGCCCAGAGTACTCTCTGTGCTCCAGGAGTGTGGTGCAATGCATAACCGAATGGGTGGCAATACATATTCCAACAGTGCTCCTCATGAATCGTCCAGCTCCAAAAATATAAAATCAATATGTAGTATTTTTAAAAAAATAAATAAATAAAACAATTCATGGCAGTAGATGTTTTAATCGTGGCAGGCCGCCACAAACAAATGAATGTGTGGGAAACCCTGCAGACACACGCAGATCAGAGCAAAGTCTCTGTGGCGACCCCACATTTCCTCTGTGCCAGCAGCCAAGCAAATGTATGCGGAAGAAGCAAGACCCATCATCGGTAAAGCTTACAGAGATTATCAGGTATAGTCAAGTCAATTTGGACAATTTGGAGACTGAAGGACAGAAATTCATGACCATAAGAAACTCTATTCGGCTTGGGCACCAACATTTTTGTAAACTGCACCCACATTTTGGCAAATTCCACGATTTTCTGCTTTTTACAGCCGATTCAATCTTTATTTATCACATTCTGCCATTTTGTCTGTGTTTTTCCCATAACAAAAATCATAGTTCCCTAATATTTCTAATGGCTGAGAAAAAAAATAAAATAATCCATAAACGAAACAGTTTAGCTCCAGAAAAGGATTAAATCAAGCCACATCCAAAGAAATAAAAAGACGTTTTTGGGGTTTTTGGCCATTTTTCAAACCCTCCTTTGGACAAACGATCCCATATGGAGTTCCTCGCTAATGCAAAACAATGTTAATTATTGGGACCAGTTGAAAGACAAACGGAAACAGATCCTGAAGGGTAATGAGCCATGTTGTTATCAGTGACCTACTCATGCTCCTTCTCTCTCCATATTTGTCCTGATGTTGTTGAACTCGTTAAATCTTCTGAACATCTGTTTTTAACAAAAGCTGTTCTTTAGACTTAATTACAAATTAAATAAGAGCTGATTAGTTTATTCTCTGGACGTCATCGGCCAACTTTTTGAACTTTCTCTGTTTAGTCTCTTTTCAAATAAACTGTCATTTTTATTTTAAAAACAAAACTTCTGTCTATAATAGAGTCAACTTTTCACAGATGCACAAATAAGGGAAAAGAAACTGTGGCAGAAAGACGATAAATCTATTGAGAAAACTATAAATTTGGCAGAAAACAATCTCACTATAAGGTCCATTTAGCATCCGCTCTGAAGCTTTCGAAACAGTTTTCAGTGGCCATAATCATTCTTCCTGTCCACACTGCCCGCAAAACTATCCCTTCTTAACACAATTCCAATTAAAGACGGGGGACAGAATCCACCGTCCTCGCTCTGTGCAAAAAATACATCATTAAGTAGAGCTGGAGTTCATGTGAGGCTCTAGCAGTCTGAGTCATTCAAATCAAATGGGTATCTCACAAAGTAACACTCGTTTTAGTCTAAAATTCTCTCTTTGTTTCCGCAGACAGAGTTTCCTCACTGAGCCGGTGGAGGAAACATCATACAAAGAGGGAATTAAGTGCAAAAAAGGATAACTTCTGAAGATGATTGATTCAAATAAATCGGACTGCTGAAGCTTTGTATTAGCTTTTACTTCACTTAGGAACGCGTTTCTGCATAAAACAAGGTCAGTAGATTTGTCCCTCGTCACTTACACTCGAATCACATTAAGGGGGGTTTTCTGCACAATCAGTTTGGACACAAAGAACAGTTACAGTTACCCAAATCTGTTTCAGTGATATGCATCCACAGGGCCCCATACCAACTTTTTACACTGGTTGCACTTGTGCGGCTAACTTTTTCATTTGCGTTGGAAGTTTCTTTTTTTCATTTTTATTGTGAACTTATTAGTCATTTCTCAACATATTATGAAAAGGGTTATACAGGGTTGTGGGTTAACTTTTTTACTCATAGTACTGGTGCTACAGCGATTGAAAGTTTTGTAGCACAGGCCACAAGAGAATAACAGTATGAACTAAGTTCACTGTAGTTTGAGGCTATTTAAATTGTGTGTTGGAGGGGTTTCAAAAACAGTATTTTCACTTTCCTACTGGGATACAGGCCACATGTTCAGCACACAAGTGTTAAGAGAGAGAGAAACTCTTAAAATTCTCTGGTTTATAAATGAAGTCTAAAAACTGCTCTGCAGACTGGATTCTCCGATTGGGTCAAAAGCGGGTTGAATGTGCGCTGACAGGTCGACCAGTGTTTCCCACACGTTCACTTATTTGTGGCAGCCCATGACCATCAAGACATCCAACATAACTAATACGTTTTATATTTTTAGAGCTGGACTGTTCATCAGGATTGACACTAACCATACAGTTATTCATTGCACCACACAATCCTGGAGCACAGAGCAGCTCTGGGCACAGACGGAGCAGCAGAACACTTGACTTGGTGAAAATGAAACTTAACCGTTCATCATTCTGAGTCTAAAAGTTTACATTCACTTGCAGCAGCTTAATTTTAGCCACATTGTAGTCATTTCAGTTTTAGTTAGTTTTAAGGAAAAGTAGGGTCTTTTTAGTTCAGCTTTTGTCATTGAAATTAGGGCTCGGGGATTCACTGGATTTTTTTTTTGATCACGATTTTGGCTTCCCTAAATCATGATAAACAAGACAAAATGATTTTGTGCCTGTTTTAAAGGGCCGTGTGACAGCAAGGTAAAGCTGTCTTAACCTTCCTTTACCTTGGTGGTCCTGTTTTTATATAAAATACATTTTGCTGCTGCCTCCGTCCACCAGAAACACTAATTTTACCTGAAAGCACTCGTGCCATCAAATGTTTTGTTAAGATCACATATAATTGTTAAATAATCGTGATTTCACTGATTTTTTTTTTTCACTGCCATAATCAAGCAGCCCTAACTAAACTTTTAAGTTATGGGATTTTCATTTTTATGTCGTTAAGGCATCAGCTATCACCATGGATCCATGTGTTGTTCTCATTTAATTTAAATTGTGACATACTACTTCTTCTAATGGCTATTTTCTTTTCAGTTTAACTTCTTTTTCTTTCTTTTTTTATTCTACAAAATCAACACCAGTGCTGGGTGCAGATTATTATTAGAGAGCTTGTGTTTTTGTAGCGCTCAGCATATCTGCACGGAGGATATTAAACTACTGAGATAATAATAAACTGTAGCTGTACAATAATGAAACAATGAAGCAGAGGACCTGTCTGTCCTACAGTATATGAGATCGGCCCGAGGTTCAGCTCAGTCTGTTACAGACAGTGTTGCATCCATCAGCAGCCATGTACTCCGTCAAAGTGTCCTTGGGAAAGACACTAAACTTCATGTTGTGCGTCTGTCTGATGAAAGTGTCAAATTGGTTGTTTAATTGTATCAGACACAAAATCGTATGAAAAATGACACCTTCTCTTTGAAAAGCGCAGAGTCCTCAGGTAAGCGACGTCCGGCCGCAGACAGAGGCCATGCTGAGCCACAGGCAGACTCCGTCATGATGAGGACACCATTACTGCTCTGATCCCACACCTTCCTTCCTCCCCCTGCTGCCGCTTTAGCCCTTGACACCCATCACCTTGAGTCGCTATCAAAGCCTGACACTGATGATACGTTCCCTGGGCAGGGGATCCTGGGAATAGACCGAATCCATCATCCTGCTCCCCTACGATAAAATCCTTTGCCGGAAAACACAACAACATGGGGCACTGGAGAAAAGAGATTTAACACCCAAGATTCAAGGATAACTAGCTCTCTGTAATCACGAACGGAGCTCGGGGCACGCTGAAGTCATTAAAGGTCAAAAATCCCACAAAA
The DNA here is from genome assembly GCF_026936395.1 of Plectropomus leopardus. Classification (NCBI taxonomy): domain Eukaryota; kingdom Metazoa; phylum Chordata; class Actinopteri; order Perciformes; family Serranidae; genus Plectropomus; species Plectropomus leopardus. The sequence continues at coordinate 2,959,411 of NC_142189.1, read as the reverse complement.
ATTCCCCTCTTCGCTCACAGGGAGGAAGATAGCAACAGGACATGCAATTAGCTTTGGGCTGCTTTCATAAAACATGCAGATGAACCCACTTTGGAAGTCCAGAGTTTTTACAGCACGCTTACTGAACTACTCTGCACTTCTGATTAATCCTCAGGGGGACTCTTTTGAATCTTTCGGAAAACTTGTGAGAAGCTGTGAGAACTCCTGAGAAACTAGAAAGAAATGCTAATTTTTGGGAGGGGATGAGGTTTTTGGAAATGGATACATTTTGCTCTGTTGAATACTTATAAAACTATAAGGTAATGATATTCAACTTAAGGCCCCCAGGCCAAATCTGGCCCCTGACAGGGTGCCGGGTTGCCCCCCAACCATTTCATCCTAGAAACATCCTAACATCCTTGAAAAATCCTAAAATCCTCGAAATGTCCAATAATCCTAGAGCATCCTAAAATCCGAGAAACATCCTACAATCCTATAAAAGTTCTAAAATGTTCTTATATCTTAAAAATGTCCTTTAATCCTAGAAATATCCTAAAATCCAAGAAATATCCTGAAATTCTAAAATGTCTTAAAATTCAAATTTGGCACAAACATTTACTTGGACTCAGCAATGAACTGACTATATTTTGGTGGTCAAAGGTCAAAGGTCTCTGTGACCTTGCATACGTCTCACTCTCATATCTCTGAAACACCTTAAAGGAATATCTTCAAATTTGGCACAAACGTCCACTTGGGCTGAGGAATAAACTCATTACAATTTAGTTGTTCAAAGGTCAAAGGTCGATGTGACCTCACAAAACATGCTTTGGGCCAAAGCTTTAAAATGCTTCATACAAAAACTAGACCCTGTAAACTGTAAGAGAAACTTGAGCGGTGTGTGGAGGCAACAGCGGGATGGTAATTCTAGTTATTCACTTTTCGACAGCGTCCAAACTTTTTTGTGATTGGGTTTTTACTTTTTAGACATAAAAAACATATTTTGGTTTAATTTATTTGCCTTGATAACATCAAAATAAAAACAAAGTCTGTTGTTGTCTGGTGCAACAGTATGGAACGGCAATGTTAAATATAAAATACATAACAGTACATAGAAACTGACTAAATCTGTCAATTGACTGAATTATTAAAACAAATTTTTCATTTTCATACCAAGTTTTATTGGAGGTATTTTTTCTGTTTCATTTCATAATGTAATTTCACCTGATGATGCTTTTATTTCATGTGAACATTTATTTCATAATGTCACTTTTCATGAAAGCAGTATTGTCACAAAAAAGTAAAAAGTTACGCAATTATAAAAGAGCTTTTAGAGCACAAAAGCACAACCTCCGGGGCTAATTTTCAGAATACAATCTGCCGTATTTGGCTCATCTTAGCAACTTAACAAAACTAGTATTTGTGTTCTCGCATTAAAGGCCAGCAAGAGAATGAGAGGCATCTAAGAAAATTAGATGCTTTCCTAACAGCTGATTGAGAGATGTGCTGCAATGCATTAGAGGTACTTTCTTCCATTAGAGGCTACAAAAGATGTTTGAAAGAATCTTTTAATAATGATAACTGGGCATAATTGAGGAGGCTGGAAGCTAATGGCGTATGTTTTAACACAGCTATATGAGCTGCATTTAAATGATGTACATGGAATGAGGATTTGAATCCTCAAAAGGCTAAAGCATTGAACATGCAGGCCATTTGATGTTGGGAAATCTTTACAGACGCATTTCCACATGCAGAAACATCACAGAGGATGAGCGGCGACATGCTTATGTCTTGCTGTGTGATCATCGAAGGATCACTGAAAGGGAATACTAGGCACGGGCCAGAGGGACCCAAGGCATCACAGGGACCATGTACAGAGTCTCTGTTTGAAGTGACTGTTAACATTTATAAAAAAAAACTACAATCTCATCAAAATTTCCATAAAAAGACATAAAATGACAGCATAGAAACACAAAAAGACGAAAAAAGACATGCAAAATAACCACAAAAAGACATAAAACAACAAAAATGATAGCAAACACTCAAAATGACCACAAACAGTCTGTTCAGAAAAACCACAAAGACAGAAAATGACCAAAAAAAAGACAGCTAACCAGCTAAGACCACAAATAGATACAAAACAACCATAGAGAGAAGCCAAAACAACTGCAAAAAGACACAATATAACCACAAACAGATATGAAACGACTACAGTTACTATCTGTCTCAGATTTAGGAAGACTGTCCAATAATATAACGCCCTACAGTTTTTGGCATTTGGTCTACAAAGCAGCAGAGCATTAGCACACCTGAGGACACGGCAACAGGTGCGTAGGAGGAGACCGTAGAGGGAAAAAGCTGCTGTAAACTGTCTGCTGAGTACAGTACAGCTGTAGCATCGATATCAGGAACGTTTTACTGCGGAGACCTTCATCAGGATGGTTATTCTTCAGTGTTTCTGGCGTTCATTGAGATTTCAGTTCATCAGCCTCTGTAACAGAAGCGCTGGAGCTATGAAGGTCAGAGCTTCTTTAACCAATATGAGCAGTAGTGACGGGTTTTTATTTCAAATTTTTAAAGAAAAATACCTGATAGTACATCAGCTTAAGCTCATTTTCACCCACACTTTATTTCCCACACAGATCAGATCCGCTACGAATTGCCGCTTTTCGGTTATATGCCTCCAAAAACCCATCAAGATGCACTCACAATATGGATGAAGAATCACACACATCTTCCTCCCTGCAGCACATAAAATCTCTACAATCAGTACGGTTTACATATTAGCGTCACCAATTCAGTATCTGACCAAATGTCTACCCTTCTGTTCCTGAGAAATGATGCTGACAGCCAGAAAAGTATTTTTGCAGAACATAATGATGTCACAGTGAATTTAAACTTCAACCACCAAATTCTTATCAGTTCATACTGAAGTCCAAGTGCACATTTGTGCCAAATTTGAAGAACTCCCCTCAAGGTGGACTGATGAGGTCATAGTCACCTTGACCTTTGACCACAAAACTCTAACCAGTTCATCCTTGACAAAAAGTGAATGTTTGTGCCAAATTTGAGGCAAATAGCCTTTGCAAGAATGACATGCAAGGTCATGGTGACCTTGACCTTTAAATATCAAAATCGAATCTGTTCATCCTTAAATACAAATGAAGCTTGTTCAAAATGCAAAAAAAAATTCCCTACAGGCACTCTTGAGAATGAGATGAATGCAAGGTCATGGTGAACTTGACCTTTGACTGACAAGTTGATCATGGAGTCCAAGTGGGTGTCTGTGCCAAATTTGAGGAAATTCCCTCAAGGCCTTCTTAGGATACCGCATTCACGCGAATACGATAGACAAGGTCACAGTGACCTTAACCTTTGACCACTAAATTCTGATCAGTTCATTCCTGATTCCAAGTGGAGGTTTGTGCCAAATTTGATAAAATTCCCTTAAGGCCTTGTTGAGATATCACCTTTACGAGAATTAGATGGACAGAAAACCTGAAAAAAATATTGCCTCCTGCCAGGGCTTTCACTGGCACAGAGGTATAATAAAAAGTTAAAATAATGAGCTCTGTTGAAATATGGAAACAAAAAAACAAGTAAAAGATAAACAAAAATAAAATGTATTGGATAAAACAAACCAATAAACCTCCGTCAGAGGTTTCATTTCCTTTTAACAGTTAAGAGAAACAGCATCATGTATTAAAGGGTGATGAGATGCATAAACTGTACAGTATGTTCTGAAATCTCTTGATTGGAGTCGAATGGCATGTTATCAGAATAAAAATGAATGCTCTAATGGACCGTGGCTTTCCACAACAGCTTCTACCTCTAAAAAGCCAGTGATTTGATTTGAGCTCAGTGGCACATTATCAAGAACAATTTAGCTTTAAGAGACTCTGTAAACCTTTTGGCCATACGAATCAGTTTCAAAGGATTTCACATATTCTCCACTGCTGATAATCATCGCCAAATTGTTGTGTTGTCAATGTACAGGTATCAGCGATTCCAACAGGGATGCAATCTGGAGGAGATCCCAAAATTTTGGATTAATAAGGCTTAATTATAGCAATCCTTTGATCTTGTACTATTTACAGTATGTCCTTTCAGGGGCCTAAAAGTCCCCGCTGTGCTCTTGCATAATGGATTCTGCATTGTGGGATGTTTCTCCACACGACACATTTAATAGTTAAAGGATTTCAATTAAATTATATTCCCAAAAAGAGCACAAACTATGGTCTCAGATATGTACCTCTCTCAGAGGCTAAATAAAACATTATTATCTTTGCAAAGACACACAGCAATATTTTCAGCAGCTATGGGTGATTATGATGCTGTACGTGTATATTATTCACTCATGAAAACTTTAATGGTGGCAAGTAAGATAATGGAGTAATATTTCACCTTGTTTTGGTGATAAGCATTCACCAGTTTTAAGTGCTTCGGGGCAATGATTCTCAACAAGGGGTAGGGGTACCACATGCAGGGCTTCTGCAGTTGCCAGGGGGTATATCGAAAGATTGTGGAGTAGCTCAGCTATTAAATATATATATATATATATATATATATATATATATATATATATATATATATATATATATATATATATATATATATATATATAATAAATCAAATTAAATTTTAAATTAAATAAAAAAATCAGGAAACATATTGAAGCCAGTTGCACAGTACACACCTCCCACCTAGCACTTTGATTAGGTTTAAAAAATGTAATTATTTTTACTCAATGTATCCTTTATTTAACCAGTAAGGTCCCATTGAGATACTTTATCTGTTCTGCAAAGGAGTCCTGGTCAGGATAGGCAGCAAAATTATCATTCCTGACTATGTGTGAACCTGCATAGTTATTGTCCAAGGCCAAATCCGATTAAAATCTTAAATATTCGGCCCTTTGCTGCATGTCATCCCCTCTCTCTCCCCCTTTCACACTTCCACTCTGTCAAATAAAGGCCAGACGCCCCCAAAAAAGAAGTAAACTCAAGTCACATACAGTCTTTTCAGTGATGCAACAAGCACTTGTGACACTAACAGCTCTCCAGTTCAAATATTAATAGTATTTGCAAGTCATAGCGGTGCTCCATGGCCGCAAAAAGTGACTAAATAGTCACTCTGGAGCTCTGCAAAAGCCCTGTGTATGTAGTGTGTGTCTGTGAGAGCAGAGCTGTAGGGGAGAGAGGGAAAAACGAAACGCCAAAGCCAGTCTCATGACGGTGATTAAAAAAAAATCAAGACAATTAATACTCCATGTTTACAGATGTCAATTTTAACACTGCACATGGAACAAGCCAAGAAACATCAGGTATATTCAATTTATTTTTTGTTTGTAGTAGAAGATAGATTTTTTAGATCCGACAGGTAAGACTCATATGATTTGTTCAGGGAAAAAACTAACGTTGGTTTCATCAACAAAAGAAAAGTCTGACTGATGGAAAGTGAGAAAAACTCTCCAACAGACCAAATAAGTATGAAGTAAAAATGCATATGAATGAGAAAATATAAATTTGCAGTATGAGAATAACAAACAGGACTGATAACACATTATTGTTCTCATGGGGAGAAATTCCTTTATCACCAAAACAGCCCAGTTGGTACTACAGAGGTAGCAAAGAGGCGTCAAGACACCGCTCACAGAGACAGATCAGAATACACCAGAGACACGCCGACACATACAGTAAATACCAGCCGCTGCCTGGAAGCCACAGTAAAAGGATGGATCAGGATCAAAAGCCTCCTGCACGAGAGCTCAAATGTGCCCATGTTTCATGTTTTCAGACAGGAGGGCATTTCATTTCAGACGGATTCACTGCAGTAAGCTGTAGGTTACAGGAAAAGCCTCGAGTGTAATGGTGTTCGGGGTCTGCTACAGTTCGGTCATGATGGGATCTGGTGCATTAATCATCAAGTGCTTTTCTGCAAATAACACACTAGTGATTATCAATAGGGTGAGGAATCGTTAGGATTTTAAAGACTGTTTCTGATTATCAACACTTCTTCTTAACGATTCTGATTCTTTGAGGGGCGGGGTTAAAAATCAGACATGATTGGCCTCTTCTTGTCACATGACATCTGCCGTGATCCAAAAGTTGAGCTCTGTTTATGTCAGGGCGCGTCCGTTGCACCCTGAAAGTTAGGCACTTGTAACGCATGTGCACCACCACTGCATTGCCTTCACTTATGAGAGCACCTGCTGCACGTCTAGATTGAAAAAATAGATGTGACGGTGCAAAAAGTTGTGTACAGTCCCTCCTAAGAGTTTCGCTCAAAGTGTAGTTATAACAAATGTGTGGTTGAGCGATACAGAGATACGGTAGTAAAGAAAAAAACGTACTGTCCACGGCAGCACAGGCAGAAAAAACATCAAAATGTATTGCTTTGTGCTCAGGATGATATCAATAAATCAATGATAGATTAATAGTTCTTTAAGAGTTTAATCGAATATGTGCAATTTAACTGATTACTTAATAGGCTAAGCAATGCCGTCGAAGTATATGAAATATGTTCCTGTAAGCTTTGATAAAGGAAAAACACATTTGCTATTGTTTGAAATGAGCAAAGAGTTTATGTTTTTTTTCAAATAACAATTTATCAATTAATCAACAGTTAATTTTACCAATAATGGATTACGGAAATTGCTTACAATTTGCAACCCTCCAGAAAGAGAGCCAAGGTGTAGTTGTTTAGGAGCCAATAAGTAGAATTTAAATTTAAATTTCTTAATGATTCTTTGGAAATCTGAGTTTTGGAAGCAGTTCTCTTTGCTCAATCCTAAAAGTCCCAGAATAGATAATAAAAGGGCAACAAGTTCTCTAATCTATTTACCATTTAAAGTCATTTATCGGGCTAAAATGTCAATATTAGCTGTTACGGCATTCAAATGTCAAGTCAGTTCAAGTTAATTTTATTTATAAAGCCCATTATCACAAATGACAATTTTCCTCAGAGGGCTTTACAGCATCCAGCATCCCTCTGTCTTTGGACCCTCGCATCAACTAACAGAAAACTCCCCCCCAAAAAACTAGAATGGCAGGGGAAAAAACCTTATAACAGAGATGTGAAGGTTTGTTGTTTTTCTCTGTATTATAGATCAATATAAATTAGATTGTTTTGGCATTTGGTATGTTAGTATTACATAAAAATATCAATAAATAGATCAATAACAAAATTAATCCATAGCTACAGCCCTGCTGTTGGTGGTTAATTGTCATGTAAGAGTTGTATTAATTGATTTTTGGCCACATGGGATAGGCAACGAGCTGTAAAAACAATACTGACGTATTGATCGGCTTATAAAGTTCATTCGGTGAACTGCTAACGGTTTCTCATTTACATATCAAGCAAGTAGATTTCTGTGTAGTGTTTGTGTCCACATAATAAACAACAGTAACTCTTCTTTTAGCACTAAATTGGTCTCTACCAACTTCTAAGCTGCTTCACTTTGCACATCAGCTGCATCTAACAATGGTGTGGTCTAAATAGTGAACTTGCAGAAAGATTTGAACTTAAACATGCTGAAATCATAAAAAGGGCTCACATTAACAACCCGGCTGGACCATGAGGAACACAACAAAATAAAAAAGGAAAGTTAGTCAAACTAGAAAAAGTTTTCACTGAGTGCTGTTCAGCAGGTGGTTTGAATTTCACTCTCAAGCTCTGATTACTTCCAGTGAGGGAAATGTCCACTTCCAACACCAGAGTTTCATTCGGGCAAAAAGTGTGAATGGGCTCTCCAACACTAATAACGGGAACGATGCCAGCGACAAACACAGCACTCTCCATCTTTGTGTTTTCAACAGGCAGGGTGTTGTGTTGATGATGCCCTCTTTAGTTACATAAATGCTGCCAGTAAACACTGACAGAGATAGTACTGTTTTCATTAAAATGGACCATTTGCTTTCACACAAACAGTCTGGCCACACAAAATGTTTTTATGGGTGTGTTACTGGCTCACAATTTAACATTTTAATAAAAGCTCATTTTAAAACTGTTTGCAGATAGTGTTTCTTTCTGCTCGTAGTGAGTTATAAGTGGGGATGTCGGTTTTGGTTAATTTTGCTTTTGATAGCCTGACACCCATTAACTGGTAGCTAACAGGCTAATTTATTAAGAAAAAAACATAAAATAATGCATAATACAAGAGGCACTCCAGGGATCCAGCGAGCTTTAGTGCCACAATTCAAAGTGCTACCCATTTAGAGGTGGTGAAATTTTAATGTTTTCTTTTGTAAACGTCTTGACTTTAATTTCATCTTCTGTTGGCTTTGCTGACAAACAGCCGGCTAGTCATGTTGACACTGGAAACACGATGGCCACTGGACATCATGAGGTCTCCACTGGTTATCTAACGCTGCTCTGTCCTACATGCCACCTGGGTCTGGTGGGAACTAGTTTTGTAGGCAGGGTTTCCATTAACCCTCAAACTATGCAAATTGAGATTGCTTTTATAAAATACGCCTGATTAAAACACATCAATATAAAAAAAAAAACACATTTATTACATAAAAAAAGTTTTACACTCACATGAGGTGGAATTTCAGGCAATTTGAAAAAGCCGCATTTATTCTCAGGAGTTTAACCAATTAACAGGTAACCACTGACATCCCTTATTATAAGAGCGGGTGACAAAATGACACGAGGGATCAGCAACTATAATACAGAACATTTGGCATCGTATTTCCCACCTACGGTGGAATTAGAGTTATTAATTCTTTCCACATGCAGACATGGGAGTAGAGAGGGGGATTACATGTAATGTTGGTTGACACGTGACGTCAACTTCCTCTCTGTTGTATAAGAATCCAGCTGGATTCAAAATGGAAATGTTGAGAGAGGCATTTTGAGAGGCATCTTCTGTTGGTTTAAAATAAACTAAAAAGAAAAAAAATACTTTTACAGCTACACAGACACAAATCATCCATCTTCTTTGGTGAAGAAAACTCACCACCTTCCCTACACTCACACAAAACAAACAGATTTAGGCAAACTGTCACCCATTGGGCGCCACTTCGCTCCTGAAATTAAAAAAGCACCAACAGGCGTGGCGCCTGAGCGTGTGCTGCGAGGCCCTCCTGTGACAAAGAGCTGTCTGAGAGGAAAACATCTCAACAGAGGCCTCGTCGTCTCTCCTCGCTGCTGTTTGTTGCAGGTAAATGACGGAGAGGTTTGATCTCTATGGGTGAGTTCACGCGGCAGGCCTCCATACTCGACTCTGAATCACTGCTGCTATAGGACCTGATTTACCAGATTCCTATTCATATCCCTACTGGGACGTAACCCACATCTGCTAACGCATTAACTGACAGGGTGAGAAAACACAAGCCACAAATACACAAATCGACATCTGTTTTCAGAGCTACCTGCTCTGCTTCACATCTGCATATTTCACATGAAGATACAGTACATGTTCAGTGCCGACTGTACTGACGCATTTCCCTGAATGCCAGTTATGTTGGTTTACTTTGCATAACTTTTTGTAGTACTTCATGCTACATATGATTCAATCCAGCTGCTGTCAGTGCCACAAATATGGGACAGGAGTCAGGTGAATAGCCTGATATTGTATATTAATAAACACCAAAATTGGAACAATCAGTGTTGCATGACAAGTCCCATGTAATGACACAGGCAGAACTCTTCATGACATCTTTTGTTTCTTTCAGAAGCTGTTTGTGGAGTTTGAGTCACAGCTATACAGATTGAAAAGAGGAGCAGCTGCTACAGAGGTGATGCTATGCAAACTTTGAGACCCGGTGCCATAAACAGTTAGGCTTAACTTTTACTGCTGCTCCATCTGTGCCCAGAGTACTCTCCGCACTCCAAGAATGCGGTGTTGTAATGAATAACTAGATCAGTGGTTCCCAACTTGAGTGTCGCAGTCCAAAATTGAGTCATGAGTCCATTCTGACCGCAAGTGACCTGTGAATATGTCAAGTTTGTAAAAAAAAACAAGCATTATTTTGTAGTACCAGGATTTCCAGCACAGGGCTTTTATTTTGAAGTACAGTTTCTATTTATTCTTGCAATATGTTTCATTTATGTGTTCTCAGCTTACATGTTGTTTACATTTTACAAAATAAAATTGAAAGTGCGGTATTTTATCTAATGTGTGAACCTCGAACTAATGACAAAAGAGAAATGTGAACCCTGTGGCTGGACCAGTTGGGAACCACTGAACTAGACAGTATTTATATTCTAATAGTGCTCCTAATGACAGCCCAGCTCCCAAAACAGAAAATCAAAACATCGCGGCAGATGTTTTAATCGTGGCGGGCTGCCAAAAATAAATTAATGTGTGGAAAACTCTGTGTGCTTAGGCAAAAAGTGAAATGAGAAGATCAGTAACAATCTGTCCAATATCAATCTTCCCATCTCTTTGTGTGAAGAAACCAATTCAGGGCTCCAGACGAACTTCTCCAGTGGAAGCACTGGTACTCCAAACTTTCTCAGTTGGTCACACCAACATATGATGTGGCACAACCTTTTTATCAGAACAAACAGATCAATTATCCAGCCCACGAGTGACATTCAGCTGCCAAGGAGATAAAAAGAACTCCGCCTGTTGCGCCGCACGAACCCGCAAAAAATGTTGGATATTAGAGAGAGACCACAAAATGCAATTGTATATATAAAATGGAACTGCCCAAGCATGCCAGTTGTCCGTGCCTGAGACTATTTGTATAGGTTTTTTAAATTGTACAGTTTAAGCTAAAATGTGAGTGTTAAAGAAGTACTAAGCAAATGACTGTTCAATTGAGAGTTGGAGTATTCGACATGAGTTGTGTGAGAGTTTGTAAACAGATGTTTTAATATAGTTTTGCAGTTGTTAAACTAAGATCCCTGTTACTTTAATTCATCAAGACCTTTCTCAGTTTTTGGATTCTCTATTCACCACAGAGGCAAACTGAGATTTCTTCATGAATTCAGTGTAATGCTAGGCGAGTCACTGACATACAAATGGTCATTTTGTGGGTGAAGTATTCCTTTAAATAAAATGAACTGCTTCATTCACACTGGTAAGAAAACACCAGTTTATATCCCTCGAGGGGGAAACAGTTGAAATTATGACACATTTAGATGCAGAGTGAACACTGTCTGCATTTCTCCTCGTTAGATCAAGAAGAAAATAGAGATGCTGGAGAGAAGAAACCAATGAAAAATGAAACCACCAGCTGTGATGATGAAATCTGCAGTGATCAGCGATATATAATATATAAACACCTCTCTCCAAAGAAACTCTGCCTCTGCTCTGTGATGTGGAGGTAGTAAGAGAGAGAGGGGGGGAGTTTCTGTATCGATTTATTGCTGATAGCGGCCGACTTTACAGTGTGTGAACTTAAATTGTATAGGAATTCATTATCAAGCTCAGTGAGTCAGACTCTTTTGGGATAATGTGAAAGTGACAGTTGTTACTGGGATCTTACCTCATAGCATTCATCTCACTGGGAACTGCACTACCAGTTACGTGATGTAATATAGAAAGATATCTCAGTAACATGCTGGAAAAAGTGTGATAAAATACAATAGGTTTGGTGCTAAATTGACTCACTCTGGATTAGAGGATGGGATTTCTATCATGGCTTATACCTGTGCAAATCATACAAATCTCCCCCGACAGAACTCCAATTTTAAATGACGGACTATCTTATCCTGACAGTCAAAGGCAGAGGGATTCAGAGCAAAAATTAGGCATTCAGGGTTTGGTGTGTAGAAAAGAGTTAAAATCTGAAACAGGAATCGTTTACAGAGCTGTTGTTGCATGACAAAAAACACTGGAATTACTGTAATTTTTGCCAAACAGTAGTCAGAGATGATGTCAGTCTGTAAATAATCATTTTTGATAGAAGGATAACATTTAAGTTGCATCTGTACTTTATCCCCAATGTCTACCTTCAGAAATGTCTATCACTTTGGGAGGTTTCGACTGAAAACTCAGATGAAGGTAGCCTCTTTTGTAATTGGTCAGAATTTGTTTAGTATTTGATGATATTTTTCCTTGTTTCAAACTGGATGTACATTTATTTTGACCTGCAAAAGAAACGTAGTGGGTAGTTTTACAGCTTGCTGACTTGTTATCAGCCGATTAACTGACTTGATATTTAATATTTTTCTGATTATCGTTATCAGTTTTGCTTTATTTTTAAATGTAACGGCTGATTAAATAAATACATTTTAAAATGTGTGTGTATGAAGGCTTTTGTATGCTTTCAGGCTTTGCATTGTGTATTTTCCCGGCATCAAAATCTGATAAACATAAATGTCAGTGTAAACGATTTCTGGCCACGTCAGTGTCCATGGACCACTGGTTCTTCGGGAAGTCATAAGGGTCATTGTCGTGTCCAGCTGCACTTAATTTGAGCAGATAATCGTTTGTTTTACTTCCAGTTTGGCTGTTAAACCACTGCTAAACTCCACCATGTTGACGGAGGAAGTGACGTCAACGCATACCCTCTTTATCTCAGCAACTGACTTATTTTGTAGAAAGTTACAATCATCAACAGAAATTATGGTACAAAAAATGAAAAAAACGAGCAAAGTTGTAAAAAACTGAACATCCTCTTAACACAGAAACTGAACACAGCTGTGACAGAAGTTTGTTAACTCTACATTTACCTCCTCTGTCATCGCACATCCTGGACTGAATATAACTACCAAATCCCACGAACACTTGAGCTTAAATAAAAGTGATGCAGTCGTCAGTTTGATACACTTTGGTGTTGAAGTGGCACGTGGCGTCTTTTTTTTTTTTTTTTACATCCATCACTGTGTGTTCATCACTAAACTGTCATGCGTGCAAACAGGGACGACCACGTAAAGACAGAGCTGCTGCATCGGAAACATTTCAGCAGCTGTACGGTTACAGTAGAGACTGTACAGGAACTTCTATACACACCAAAGCTAACAGAAGAGGAGTGTTATACCCCCTCCAGCTGTGATGAAACCTGGCACTTGGGTGCATTAGAATACATTAGAGATAATGAATTCCCCTCTACAATTTTTCTCCCCGGCGAGCAGGGCTGTCCGACGCGTGAGATGGCGGAGTGACAAAGCTTGCAGTTCTCTGCATTCACATCCTCTTTTCATGTGGGGAGCGACGCTGTCACGCTTGTGCCTCGCTGACAAATGAAAAATGTAATGTCGATGACGACTTTTTTATTTGTTTCTCCGCGCTTCCTCCCGTGATGTAGCGATGTCTATCCGGGGACCCTGTGTTTGGTACCTGCTCGTTATCAATGCTTTCCTCACATTACTGGAAGATTACAGGTTTCTCATGCAAACGAGACACCAACACAATACCGGCAGACAGACATGCTAAAAGGAAGTGTGTAGGTAATGGGTCTCTGGATAACGAAAGAAAAACCTCAGCCACACTAAGACAGGAGCATGCCGACATGAACTCAGTATACCATCTAATTTGTTCCTTCCCCCCCATACACACACACACACACACACACACACACACACACACACACACATGGCGACAATCAATCACAGCAGGCGAGCCACGCTGGTTTGTTACCAGCTTCAGTCCCAGCTTCACCTCTGCTCAATCAAAAACTGCATCATCTCCTCCTCTGTGGCCTTGCCCATAACCGAAAAAAAAGAACAGACTTGTTTTGCCTAAAGCAGCGATACTCAACTCTGATACCCTTTACAGGGTGCCGATTGGCCCCCTAACCATTTTCTAATTGACAATTTAGATTTAGTGATTTGCACTGGGAATTATTTTTTTACTTTTAGTATACATGAGGTGCCAGTGTGCAAAAAACAGCAACAAAATAGAGCTCAAAAAGTGCCAATGTGTGATCCCCCGCAACCCATAACAGAGACCCTTATGTCCTGAAATCCTAGAAATATCCTGAAATCCTAGAAACGTCCTAAAATCCTCGAAATGTGCTTAAATCCAAGAGATATCCTAAAATCCTTGAAATGTCCTGAAATCCTAGAAATGTAATAAAATCCTAAAAACATCCTAAAATTCTAATATTCTAGAAAAGTCCAGTAAAAACCTTTAAAAAAAAAAACACTGAAATCCTAAAAATGTCCTGAAATCCTAGAAATGTAATAAATTACTCGAAACATCTTAAATTCCTAGAAATGTACTTAAATCTCAGAAATGTCCAAAAATCCTGGGGCGCCTGGTGGCTCAGTGGATAGAGCGGCGCCCCATGTATGGAGGCTGTGTCCTCGCCGCAGCAGCCGCGGGTTCGACTTCGGCCTCGGCTGCATGTCTCCCGTGTCTTCATTCTCACACTGACCTGTCAATTAAAGGCAACAAAAGCCCCAAAAACAATCCTTAAAACTAAGAAATGTCCCGAATCCTGGAGATGTTCTAAAATCCTACAAACTTCGTTTAATCGTATAAATGTCCTAAAACCCTGTAAACATGTACGGAGCTGCTGGCCGCTGGCCTCCTGTCTCTTGGTAAAAATGCCCCCCAAGCAAATCAAGCCGAATATCCCTTTCCTAAAGTGAATTTTCCAATGTGATTTGTTCGCGTGTTTGTTTTCCCCTTTCATACTTGGCATGGTGTGAGCGCGTGTGGATTTTTGTGTGCGTTTGCACGCATGCTTGTATCGGAGACAAGGCCATCCATCTCAGACGGTCCCATCTGCGAGCAACAGCCTTGTTTACTTATCCCTCGACCGGAGAGCAGCAGCAGCCTGTCCGCAGGTACGCCAGCGGCCCAGCGCGCCGGACGAGCTGGGAGGAGCGGGAGGAAGAAGGGGGGGTCGGCTTCTGTCTTCATCTGGGGATAAATCACTCTTTACACCGACGCCAAACTTCCACACCTTTCTCTCCTCTCACACCGTCTGCTCGTCGCTCTGAAGTCATCCTTTTCTCCTCTCCATTTTCCCCCGCACCCCTCTCCACTTTCTCACTCGGATTTAATTCACTCATCTTTCCAAAGCAATCCCTTTCACCTCCTCTGTCCTCCTCTCCTCTTTCTCTCTCCGATTACCCACCGTTTCACACAGCTTGCCATTTTTCTCTCTCTTCTTTTTTCTGTCTCTGTCTAGTTATCTTTCTAAAGCCATCCTTCGCCCTACCTCAGTCTTTCTCTTCTCTCCGTTCTCCCCTTTTCTCACAGTCCACCCTCCCAAGTTGTCTCTTTCATCTGGTCAAAGCATCGTTCAAAGCCGAGCCCTCTCTTTCCCTCAATCTGCTTCACTTCCTCCTCGGCCCCGACTCTCATCGCACATCATCATCACATTTTCTCGGCCACGTTCCCCCTCTCTGTCTCCATCGGCGGACAGGGAACAGCCGGCGTGGAGCTGATGGGGTGAAATAGCGCCATGTGATGAATATTCATCCCGTTACCGCTAGCCGCCGTCCCCAGTCGCCTTGTCGCGGAGGCCTCCAGCCCACAGATGCCACCGTCTATTTGTCACAGGCGAGACGGGACCTACAGGAAGGTTTTCTTGTGCCAAGGCTGAGAGGGGAGGGAGCGGACCGCATCCACTCAGCCTGAGCCGAACTCTACATCTGAGCCACATCAAACACATGTAAAGACAGTGAGACAGTGACGGCACTGTCCTCGGCTGTTTTCCCTGCTGCCTATCACAGATATGAGAGCAGAGAACTGGCAAAACATGTGATAAAAGTCTGTCTAAAGGAAAAGTCTGTCTTCTTTTTCAACAACCTCAGTCATATTTTGCTGTATTAGCGATCACGCTGATCAGATGACATAATATTACACTTACTGATTTAACCCCTGAGATCTCAGGAGGCGGGTTTCCGACCCTCAAGTTGCACAAATTGAAAAATGTGAATATATGCCTAATAGAAAGACATCAGTTTTGAAAAACTCCCATTTATCGCAAAACGTTTCTATGCTCACATGATCATCCGCCATCATCAGTTGTTTAAAAGTATATCGGATTCAGGAAAGAATACATCATTTCAGGGTGCTCAGACGTGTGTCTGCACCACAAAGCAACACTACTAACTTTTTAAACCACCTAAAAAAACCTACAATCTGCGGAGCGATGAATGCATTAAGGCCAAGAAGAACAACGTCCTCAAAGTCAAGAGCGCTCACTCCGCAGAAAAATCGGGCAACCAAAACGTCCCCCGAAGCACACTGCACAAAAAAAACAATTGCTTTAAAGTGAAGCAATCTAAGTTGACTGAGGATCTCTCACTCTTTTAGACAGACTTTTTAAATCTCCCACAGTGGGTCACACATATTACACACCATCGAAACACCACACCCATCCTGCCGGCTGTCCCTTTGACGTAAACATTGTTCTGGCACAGTTACTACTTCTAATGCCGAATTAAATCCCTAGTCTGATGATAAAGATTAAAGTTGAGGGCTTTTTTTAACCCGTGTGATCGTTTTACAGCTTGTGTTTCTCACCTTAATAGGCCAAAAAAAAGTTTATTCAAAAAAACTACATTTTCCTTCCACAGCTGTGCAATTTGCACACACTTTGACAAGATACTCTACTTGAGCAGAGAAGATGATCCTCTGTGAAGGTGCCCACCACAGTGTGGAATTAAAAAAACCTGCTAATGGATAAAAAGGGAGCGAGGTCAGATGGGAGGAAAACGTCGACATGATTGAGGTTCCAGCCCAATTAACTGGAGATCACTTAAACGTTTGGCGAGCTGAAGAGGTCATTATACTGAAGAGCTGTGAAGAAGCCCATTAGGGCTTTCCAAAGCTGGACCCATGACTCCTCCACTTTGGTTTTCTGTTTCTCCAATAAAAAGACACATGGCTGATTCCTCTGCA
Organism: Plectropomus leopardus; assembly: GCF_026936395.1. Lineage (NCBI taxonomy): Eukaryota > Metazoa > Chordata > Actinopteri > Perciformes > Serranidae > Plectropomus > Plectropomus leopardus. The sequence goes on along the minus strand of NC_142189.1, from coordinate 2,942,679 downwards.
TGGAGGCTGTTGGCCTGTTTATTAAACGCTTTACCTTCGTTGGATCTGAGGAAACGTGTGCGGCCATCCGTGCATGTGTGTGTGTGAGCTCAATCATCCATAATCGTACATTCAGTACCCTCTAAGCTACACACAAAGTATAAGCTACAGAGAAACTTTATCCTCCAACACTGAGCTAAGCCATGAGAAAAATGCCAAAGAACAAATCAATGTTTTCCACAAACTGAGCACTGCACACAAAACAAATCCAAAAAATATCGACTTTCACGTTAGCCCTGCAAAAGAGATGGTAAACTAAACAATGTACAAATGTTTCCCTGAACAGCAAGAGAAACATGAATTGCAACATCAATATCTACAGCTGTAAAGGGAGCGCGTATATAAAGTCTTTTTCGACGGGATGCACGGTGTGTGGGGATCATTCATTCGCTCGCAGCACCTACATAATCACGCTTCTCTGACCGTAAACATCATAGCAGCGTCTCCTGTGTTAGTCACGCCGTCCCACCAACAGGAAGCTGTCTGCCTCAGCCTCCCCCGAATCCCCATTATCACTCCAACAACAACTGAGTCGAATCTGAATGTATTTATGAGGGCTTTTTGCAAAACAGTGCCAATTAAAAGTGGTTTAAAGGAGCAAAAAGGGTCACATCTGTACTGTAGATACAAAGACAGATGTGCATTAAACAGTTTAATCACGACTACCGTGTTAGTGAATGTATGAGTGCTGCTAATTTGTCGCTCCACTTATGCAGAATGGCTCAAATTCACTGGGATTTTCACAGACAGTGGAGAGAAAAATCGCCTACAGTCATTTATAGTAACCCTTTTTTTTTGTGAAATGCACTTTCAGCGGTCCAAAAATTAAATCACTGAGACTAACAGACAAAACTTAAGGCCTGTTGAGGATAAGTTATACAACAAATTGCTGTTTTGAGCCTCTGAATTAGGGAGATTTTATGCTTCTCTCTGTTTATTATGATTAAAATTTAATAAGTTTTTGTTTTTCACTGTTAGTCAGGCAAAACAGGACTTTTGAAGATGTCACATTGGAATATAAGAAACTTACTATTTGGAATTTTTTCAGTATTTTCTGACATTTTAAAGACTAAATGATTATTTCAGAAAAAATGGCTGATTTAAAAAATAACTGTTGGTTGCAGGGTCAAATCTGTGATGCTCAACAATATATAATAATATAATAAAAAATATAATTTCAAAAAATGCCTACTTTATGCTAGCCCCATGCAAGTTGAGGCAAAAACCATGCAGGTGTTTCTTATGCATTACAAATATTTTAGTTTCACCTATTAGTATTTGAATATTTCTGCATACTGGGGTCATTAAACAGTTATTTGCAATAGCATGAATTTAGTATGACTGGAAGCTAAGACTCTTGTGAACTTAATGATCCCAATTTTAGCCATGTGTAATGATGTTAGCCCCATTAGTAGCCAATTCATTGCATTTTTGGGTGTTTAATTTCAAGTAATTTCCTTGGAATTTTTAAAAAACTAATTTCTTGCTAATTTTGGGCCATTTCTTGTCAAGTTGATCTTTTCCCATGTTTTTGAATGAAATCAAGCCAATTTGCCCAGGTTTCAAAGGGTTAAATATCACTTCAGTAAAAGATCCCAATATTTATTCCACTTTTTTTATACCCAAATAACTGTTTTAAAATAGTTTTAAAATTAAGTCTGCAATGTGCAAATGTAAGAAAAAAATGTAAATTACTAAAGTAAAGACCAAACAAACACAATTATCATGTGTAAATGTACAAAAAATAAAAAGTGCATGAAAATATTATGATAAAAAAATGACATGAAAACTTTAAATTTGCTCATCTGGAGGCTTGTTTCAGGCTGCATGTAGCTTTTGGGTGTGAAAAAAATGGCATAATTCACTTGTGTCTCGTGCCAGGTGTGTGGCATGTAAAGTACTCTACTGGTGATGCAAAAAAAAAAAGCCTTTTCAAAGCGTAACTTATTACTACTAATGAACTGTTCATTTGTAATGGTGGTGCATAATGGTGATGAGCAACAGGAGTTCATAGTTTTGCCCACCTTTTTTATTCCTAACCACATCTCTCGCAGCAGAGCCCCGGTAGAGACATTGCCATATGACCTAATTATCTCTCATTAGTGGCCTCAGTAATTACAGGCCCTTTTTACAGCTCCATCTCCTCTGTCTCACATAGGAGGGGATTTCAATTAGGGCTTGCCTTGCAGCTCTGACTGCCTCACTTCCACAGCTAAGCCACACCGTCACCTGTGTAGCCAAGCATAGCCAAGCGGCAGGCAGCCCGGCACTCATGGAAAAAGCTCCCACAAAGCACAGAAGTGTGTCTGCGGCTGGCTTTTATTCATTCCATATCATGCACCCATCAATGAGACGTTAACAACAAGACAGCTTGAAGAGGTGTCTGCTTTCAGGGAGGAGAAAAAAATAACCTTTTTATGCCATCTTCTGCAAGCAGCACATCATGAAAAATACATAAGAAACAAACTATGTATTGCGGTGCGTTTTCCTGTCATAGGTAAATAGCATGTGATGTGCGGAGTCTGAGGCGTCGGTGTGACAGAAAATGCCTCCATCAAGCCCAATTCGTCAAACATAACTAGGAGGGAAAAAAGATGATTGAATCAGCCGCCTTTACATTATTCAGCTAAAAGCATGGTCGGATTCATAGGAGGAAGAAACAAGAGGAGAGAAAACAACAGAGGAGGCGTGAAATTGTCGAGCGGCGGCGAGAAATTACTCCCCTCCACTCCTCCTGCTTATCATTTATCTCTCACTCCAACCCCGGTGCCAAATCAGTCACCCTAATTAACAGGCCGGCGAGAAACACCAATCAATACTGCAGAGGGATAATTAACCCCTTGTGTTCTCAATCGCCACTACAAAGGTGAAATTGAAATTGATTGAGATTACGTTTTGTTGGCTAATTGTGGCCCCTCGCTCCGGTGAAGGAGGGTCAACTGATGGCGTGTGCTGTTATCAGGAGTCAGCGGGATTGATGGGAGTTGGAGAGGCATTGTGCCTGCTCTGGAATGCTTTTATTTTGACGCTGCAGTGACGCACAGCAACGGCTTCAAATGGCAATACAGCACAAAAGAGGAGGAGTTTCATTAATTTATGTAACATATGAAGTCACATACAAGCAGCAGTCTCCGGGGCAGAAAACTGAAGCCAACAAGGAAGTGCCAAAAAGTTCTGCTAATGTCCCTTTTAGGCCAGCTCCAAAACAGAGTCACTCCCCACAGACTCCCATGTTAAAAGGCCAAACTTTACAGCACAAATAAACATGTTTACAGTCTGGTACGAAAAGTGATTTTGGTCTCTGAAGCTAATTTCAACCTTCATGACAACTCTGCGGGTGGTTGAATTTTGATATAACTCACCAGTTTAAATGTTCTTAAAGCTTAAAGTTACGCATAATCAACCCTTTGAACCCTGGAGAAACGTCACTTTTGCTGCTGCAAATTGGGGTGATTTCTTTCACAAACATGGGGAAAATGGCAACAAGTGACAAAATAAGAAATTTTCTGAAAAATTGTAAGAAATTAGTAGATTTACAAAATTACTTGGGAAAATGTCCCAAATTAAAATATTGGACACCTCTGGGTCGGCATAACCCTTAATGCCAAAATATGGTCACTTCCAGCTCCAAAAATCCAAGATGACGACAGCCAAAATGCTGTGATTACAAAGCTCAATTTAAATCAAGTGCAAGGGACACACCACAAGCACACTTAAATTCACCTTGGCTAACTAACCCCACTTACTCCAGCTTTCTTACAAGACCACTGCCAGCTAAATGCACAATTACAGGGAGCTCAAGTTTTAAAGGACCCACAGAGAAAAGAGATGGAGGTGTAGATAAAGAGATGGAGGTGTAGATAAAGAGATGCAAATGTAGATAAAGAGATGGAGGTGTAGATAATCAGATGGAGGTGTAGATAAAGAGATGGAAATGTAGATAAAGAGATGGAGGTGTAGATAATCAGATGGAGGTGTAGATAATCAGATGGAGGTGTAGATAATCAGATGGAGGTGTAAAGCCCCTTCAGAAAACATTCAGGCTGCCTGTCTGCAGCAAGAGCAACACGCACACACTTTTTAAGGCAATACCACAATTTAAAATGTGAGTTCAAGCTGGTAAACTGCTGAAAAACTGATCAATTATTGGTACAATAGTCAGAACATTATTTCTATATGACCTTTAAAAACAGAGTTCACAAAGTGCTTTGACAAGTAAAACATGAGGCAAAACAACAACAGAGAGCCAAACCGTCCTACCGAACATAAGTGAGACAAAACCAGATTACAATCAAGATACAATTAAAACAAGAGGACAAATAATGCAAGATGCATTATGTCAAGACCAAAAACAACAAAAGCAATAAAACTACAAAATAGGAAATAAATGCATAATCTTTGCAAAAAAAAAAAAAAAAAAAGATATAAGCAGGTCACTTGCAGCAGATATGCGGGGAAAACCATCATTCTTATACACAGTAATTTCGATCAATATGTTAGTTGGAACTGCATATTCATATAAATAAAAAAATAGAGAACCACACAGGAATGGGGGGTCAATGCTGAATACGTTCATGTTTTTCTTTCCCAACTCTGATCATTTCTGATCCATTAATGAGTTTCCCTTAGGTTTAGTATTAGTACATCTTCTCTGTATATATATTTAAGCTATAGCATCCCTATAATCAGTGGGGAGTTAGTTTGTTTGTTTGTTTTTTAACTGTTTTCCTTTTGCTTATGATAAGTATCTTTGTACTTTTACTTTTTTAAATAAAATTTTCAAATGCACCAATGGAAACCAGACCAATTTTTGGAACGCAATTGCACTATAAACTGAGCATCTGTTAATAAATATATATACATATAAGCAGGTAATTTCAGTTGGAACAACATACTCATATAAATGACAGGAAATAGAGAAACATACAGGTGGAGGGGCTGATGCTGTTCAATTCAATTCAAAACTAAGGACTCAGCTTATAGAGAGGTCCACAGATAAACAAGACAATATCAACAAAATAGGAAAAACAACAACAAAAAAGAAATAAAACGAAAATAAAATAATATATATAAAGATATATAAAAACATACCAAAGTCAATCAGGCTTTTACATTCAGTCATAAACGCCAGTGTTACAGTAGTACATGTTTTCTGTATATGTATTTAAGAAACATCCTATAGTTGGCACTTTGCAAAATCTTTGCAAAAAAACATATGAGCCGGATGCATTTACAAACGTCACTCTCATCAAGTATTTTTGATCAATATGTTAACTGGAACAGATTAATGTGAACTCAGCTGTTAAAATGCGGGGTGCAGGTTTTCATACTCTGAATAATAATAATAATGTAGGTTTTAATTTGCAGCACAGCTCATTCAGCCCAGAGGCCTCGGCAGCACACACAGCATACTTAGCGCTCATTAGCATGGCTTTATTAGGAAAGGTGTAATCAACTCACCTCCTGGCTCCTGGAGAGCACACTCATCCGTTTGGTTTGGGCGACAGCAGCCGGTAAAAGTGCATCCACAGAGTCGCGGTGTCTCTGCTGAGCCTCCTGTCCATCTTTAGTGCAGCAGGTGTCCCGGCTTCAAAGCTAAGGTAAACAGCTACAAATTTCAGGTAGCTTCCGCCGCAGGTGGTGGCTTTCCCTCCTCAGAAACGCTCCGAAATCGACGCAGCGACATTCATGGAAACAAAAATGACTTCCCCGTGTCGAAAAATTAAACAAAAGTGCGTTAAATCAAACCGTGTCACCTGTAAAGACGGCTAACATCATCTGTATGTTAGCTTGCTTGCACCTCGTCTCCCACAACAACCGAACCGGGAACCGCCACGTTCGCGTCGAAGAACGCCGGCCGTGACGTCATTACGACGTACGCTCCAGGGCCGCAGCCAATCAGCGTCGACCTCAAAAAGAGGTCACGTAAATGCAGTTAAATTTTTTTAAAAAAAGGTTCACGCCCCTCTTTCTATGTTTTCTTGAGTTATTTTAACTCAACACTTTCCTCTCTTACTTTTATAAAAGATTAAAAAAAAATTCTAAAAACAATTTTCAGCGAAACCATTGATGTGATATAAATATGTATTGTTTTTTTTCTGTCCATTTTTTAAAAGTATATTTTTATTGGTTTATGCTTTGATATTTTGATTATTTATTAGCCTATGTTCTGTGTAGAATGTAAATTTATTTGTGCACTCATATATGTTTGTGTTCTTATTTGTCCGACATATTTTGTACATATTTTTGTTAAATAAAAATGTAGGGGGGGAAAAAAAACAAAAAAAGAATGCAGTTACATGCCTCTAACAGCAGAGGGGTGGAAATGTTATGTATATGATTAATAATAATAATAATAATAATAATAATAATAATAATAATAATAATAATAATAATAATAATAATAATAATAATAATAATAAAAATAATAATAATAATAATAAATGGTTATTTTACAAATTATGTTTATTAGCTTTTGGTTCATTCTGAAAAAAAACATAACAAACATTCACTAACATCATCCCTCCCATCCAAAATAACAAAACTCTATCTAAAAGGAGAAACTTACATACTTACTTATATATTAACATATAATCATATATAGATAGGCAAGTAGTTATAGATAACTGCCAAAACAAACAAATAAATACATTTAGAAATATATAGAAATAATAACATAATAAATATATATATATACGCATTCCTTAAGCTACCAAAAAAGGCAAGGAGATCGAGCCAGTCAGGATAGTGTCTCCTCTGACACTTTTTCAATAAAAAAAAAAACAACTCTATTTTGATGCTTTTTATGCACTCTGAAACCTTATTTATATTAAAAGCACAAAAAACAGTGTGAATTACTTATTTTCATTGTGAATTATCAAATTGTTGGGGTGGCACTTAATCCGGAGCCAGATTTGGCCCGCAGGCCACAAGTTGAGTATCACTGAAATAGATATTGAAATTGAATTTAGAGAGTGGATATTAGATGTCTGTCAATGTTTTCATGGTCACTGATGGACGCCGGTTAAACTGCTGGATGTTGATCTTCTTTTGCCGCTGAACACAATCCCAGTATTTTAATATGAGCAGGTGGAGCGTCTCATTAGGGAGGCTGGGAGGACATTTATTGCTGCAGCCTGACTTGCTGATGGAAGCTGATTAAAATGGTGAGTTTTAAGTGATTTTACGGGAAAATTTTAATATGGGACGTCCCAGTGCAAATCAAAGCACTAAACTCTGTCCCTTGTTAATGTCCAGCTCTACCTATAGAGCTATACACGACCCAAATTACTGCTCACCGCAGGAAATACACAATGTGTCAGTGCCCTGTGCAACCAACCACAAATATGAAATATAACACATAAACATCACACTTTTTACCGTTTTCTGGGTCAGTATAAATATTTGGTCACATAAATTTCCCACAGTCATCTCCAAAAGGTCGAGTTATGAGCTAATCACATAATAATTCAATGACACACAAACATTTACTGTGAAAAGTAAAACAAATAAAATGAGAGCTTTTTTCAATGCGTTTTTATTTTTGAAATACTGAGCAATGAATGCCAGGAACCATCTCTTTTCTGATGAAACGACTTTAAAAATAAAATGTTTAACCCTTTAAAACCTGGTTCTACATCAGTTTTCTTGTGTTGTGTTCAGATACCTCTCACAAGCTATTTAACCCTTTAAAACCTGAGCAAATTTATTTGATTTTTTTTTAATGAGAAAAAAAGGCAATGACCGACTCAGCAAGAGATGTGCCACAAATGTTAAGACATTTGTGTTCTTTTTAATGTTTTATAAGAGGTGAAAATTAGTTAAAATTAATGAAAATTAGGAGGGTGGGGTTATTAGAAAATTATCAAAAATGAGGGGAAAATGTCCAAAAAATGTATCTGTAATCATTTTAATAATATATTTAATATCATGTTACAGGAAACAAAATATATGTATATTTAAATTTGCTGCACTTTTTTCCCAGGTCTTTTTTGTTCTTTTTTTCAGGTAATTGTCTTGTAACTATTTTTACCTATTTCCTGCTTTTCTTTGGGCCATGTGCTGTTAAGTTACTTATTGCCTTCTCTTTATGTTTTTTTTAGAAATTAAACCAATTTGCTCAAGATGCATTTGAGCTGTGAGATACATGTGGGTCGACTAAAGTCAGATTTTAATAAGAGAGACAACATATGAAGTGGAGATGTAGAGGCATGTAAAACTGTGAAAAACATGTTTTAAAAATGAAAATTTACCTGTTTTCTGTCAGCAACTGGAGACTTAAAAAATGAGTCATCACACAGTATCATTGAACGTACTTGAAGCAGCAGGAACTCTCAGGAAATTATATTTAGTGCATATCACCTGACTACTTTTTCTCTTTGAGAGCAAGTCAGCAAAGCTCCGGTTTTTTGAAAAGACATCAAACTTCAGGCAGGTTGGGCTTTGAAACCTGCTATAATGAGCTGTGACGGCTGGGAGGCTGTGGACAGAAATATTTCTCATTAGGACGGAGAGTAAAGAGCAATGAGCTATCAAATACTGCTGTCTACAGTAGCCAGGAAAAAGGTAATTTGGGGCTGATGTATGACGCCCACATTGTTAGCACAAATTGTAAATCCATTTCCACTTTTAGGGAAAAATCAAGTGATGGAGAAAAGCTCATCTGCTCGTCAATCCACAGCTGTCACTTTGGTAAAAGTGACTGAGTTGGATCAGAAAAATCACCCGTTTCTCAAAAATCCTGAGGGCCCCCTGAAGGCCCCCCGAGGGTCCCTGTGGGCGTTGCGGGACTCCTGGTAGGACCGCTATCACTTATGTCTTTACTATCGAGACAAGACAGGAAAAATCAAGCCGTCAAGTCAGCTCTTTAACCCTTTGAAACCTGGATCGATATGACTTTTCTTATCCTGCATCCAGACACCTTTCACAAGTATTAAGTAAAAGTCTTTAGTGAAGTACATACATACATACAAATATATAGAGTGAATGCATATATACCTTTAAATGCTCAAAAACTTTCCCCACAAACTGTAAGAATTCATTTTTTTTTAAAGCTAAGGGAAAATATCCAGAGAACTAGTTATCATAATTACCTATTTAATTTTTTTTTTTTTTTTACAGAATTTTTCATCATTTTTAAGCAGTTTTTCAGGTCATTTATGTTTTCTTCTTTGTAATTATTTTTTTTATTTTATTTTAATTCTTTCCCTTTTTTGTTTGGGGCATTTAGTATTTTTTATATTTTATATTTAATTTTCTTATATTTATTTAATATGTTTTTTGGGTAGTTTTCCTGTCCTTTTTCTTTCTAAGTTACTAATTCCTTTCTTTCCATGTTTCTGAAAGAAATCAAGTCATTTTGCAGGTTTCAAAGGGTTAAGCATAAAGTACGTATGTATAAGCGTTTCAGCAGTCAGATCATAACAGAGGAAAATAAGGAGAATCGGGAGTCGGGGACACAGGTTGTGGAACTGGGCTGGGATAGGAAGAAATAAATCTCTCAGTCCTCAGTCACTGTTTTCTCCCCACAGACCCAAACTGATAGAAGCAGGAACCCTTAAAACCTTGAATGGGATTTGGAGCAAAAGTGACAAGACAGGGACAAAAGTCAAAAACACTGGGAGGGGACGGGTAAAATAAATTGAAACTGGGCTGGAGGGGAAGAACTTTTAACTCCAGTGTCATCGTCTCCTCCCCACAGACCCAAACTGACGAAAGACCCCTTAAAACCTGAAACAGGACCAGGAGTAAAAGAGACAGATCTGGACATGATGGGGTCAAGAGTCATTTGAGTGGGAGAGGATTGACAAGAATAAAAGAGAGTAACTTTTTACTCCTGTGTCATCCTCTAAACCTCTACAGACAGAAGGAGGTCTTTTTTGTGGTAACGGATATGTTACATTTGTACATTATTACGCAGCAAATACGTTAAAACTTAACATTTCAACCATGCTGTGGTTAAAGTGTGGTTATGTTTTGGCACAAAAAATCACATATGTTTTGGGAAAGATCTTTTTTTTGGCTTAAAATACCCAGTTTGGTGTCACAATGCCAGCAGGGAATACATTTGTGTCTTGATTAAAAAAAATGCTTTCATGGCACTATCCGTGATGATAAACAGCAACAGCCAACAACTAAAAGAAAAACAGGAAAATGGGGACTGGTCTTTAGAAAATACTGACATTAGATAGTTAAAAATGATAAGAAACACACTGGAAACATGGTGACTGGTCTCTAAAAAACACAGATTTGGCCCTAAAAATCCACAGGAACCTGAAAAACACCCTCATTTAATGGCTAAAAAGCTGCAGGAGACATGACCAGTGGTCATAAAAAACAGTCAGTTTCTATGACCTCTAATCCTAGAAATACCCTGAAATCCCAGAAAATGTCCTAAAATCCTAGAAACATCCCAAAATCCAAGGATTGTCCTGAAATCCAATGTCCTAAAATTCTAGATATGTCCTAAAATCCAAGAAATGTCCTGAAGTCCAAGAAATGACCCAGAATCCAAAAAAATTCTCAAAACCCTAAAAATGTCCTAAAATACTTGAAATGTCCTAAAATTCTAGATTTCTTCTGAAATCTGAGAAATGTCCCAAAATCCAAGAAGTATCTTAAAATCCACGAAACCGCCTAAAATTCTACAAACATCCTAAAGTACAAGAAAGGTCCTAAAATCCATGAGAATACCAAAACCGGCAGCTGCTGTTGTGTTGAATAATACTGGAATAAACAGGCGTAAAATTTAGTAAGAGTTTGGCCAAATGTTACAACAGGTTTCATACGGCAAGTCTGGTTATTAGCAGGATTAAAACAGTCCAACTTCCATTCGATTCCTCAGTAAATAACATGAGGACATTAGTCTGAGGCGTAGACGTTGACCTCCTGCGCCCCTGTGTTTGTCAGGTGTTGAAAAACGGTGACGCAGACATTAAGGTGATATGGAGGGGCCTCCAGAGATTCTCTCTGGTAGAAATCAGGGCCTCCGTAACTTCACCTTGATGATTGGGGATAAATTGTCCAGTGAATCATCACAGTCTGGACTCAAGCCCGCTCCGAAAAAAAGGCATCAGTCAAAACGTGTGATGTGTTCACATAAGGTCGCAGCTATTTTCAAAGATATTTTCAAAGCTTACTATCACACGGGTGACACAAATACAGCAACCCACACACGCGCAGGTAATTATTAAGCTGCCACTACAGATAAATGTGAAATAACCAGACAGCACATTCATGACATTTACACAAGAAGAAAAGAGTTTTAATACCTGAAACCTTGTAGGCTGCTGTTTCAAGCCTGGACCGAGCTCTAATCTCCTCAGATATATGCATCCTGAAACCCTAGAAATGTCCTCAAATTCTACAAATGTCCTAAAATCTTAGAAATGTCTTGAAATCCTGGAAATGTCATAAAACTTTGGTAACATCCTAAAAAAAAAAATACCATAAAATCCAAGTAGGGCTGTAACAACGTTTGATAAAATCGGTTATAATCGATTATTAAATGTACTGACAATGAATAACATTATCAATTCGTTGTGTTGCCCGATTATTACACACTGTTTCTGTAGCAGCGCTTGTCAGGAGCGTCAGGAGTTTTTGAAATGTTTCATATTTGATTTTGTAGTTATTTATTATTTATAATTTAATATTATTTGGACAGCTCAGGGATGTTCAAGCAACCCCATTAATACACTGCACTTTTTTCACTATTGTCAATGATAATCTGTTTTAGAGCAAAACGATGGGAGAAAAAAATGCTTATTTTAAATATTATTTCTATTTTTATTTTTTTTAAATCTGATTCATCAATTAATCGAAGAAATGATCGTTAGATGCAGCCCTACTGAAGTGCAGGGCTGTTTGAGTGGCAGGATGTCTGTGGGACGTTGCTGCAGTCTGAGAGTCAGATCCATCAGTTGCTCCTCCACAGCTCTGCCTTCGAATTTCATTTTGGCCACTTGTTTCAAAAAAAAAAATGCAAGACAGCAACCACTGAAATGATGAACTTTAGGCTTTAAAATGGCAGCTCAAAAAAACCAATGGGTGACATCTCGGTAGCTAATGTCCATTATTATGTGCCAGGGATGACAGTTTCATGTAGGCTGACACTCAACTTAGTATCGCCCTGGTTCCCTTGTCAGAAAGACAATGGGATTTTTCCACTGGATTATTGCAGAAAATAGGCTTTGTGGCAAACAAACATTTATGCTACTTACTTGTTTTGTTCAGAAAGATAATCTCTCAAAATTTAAATAATTTTTGAAGCCTAAATGCGTTCACCAGTAACTACACCACAGCTGCACGACTTAAAAAAAACTCAAAGCGTGTTTGATGTGATGACATTCGGTCGTCTCTTTTACGTTACAATGTCATAATATGTGTCACATATCATATCTCATGAAAATATTGGATGAAATGTACTTGCTAACGTGTCCTGTAAAATGTACCTAAATTCACCTAAAACACACATCCAAAGTAAACCCAAAGTACACTGAAAGCCTGAAAGCTGTTCTTGTTCCTCTTTCTATGTACACATGGTCTCATATGAATGGCAACACTTCCCCCAAATCAGAATATCATGGTAATGATGCAGTGTTATTACAACTGATTTAAAAAGATAAATTATCAGGTAAGATTTATTTTTTATTTATTTATTTATTTATTTGGGGGTGGGGGTGGGGGTGGGGGGTGGGGGATGGGGATAGGGGTTGATTATTGGTTAATTTTTTTTCATAATTTGAGGGAACCGGATCACCCGGAAACCCTTGTGAGGTTTTTTAAGGGAACCGGATCACCCGGAAACCCTTGTGAGGTGTTTTAAGGGAACCGGATCACCCGGAAACCCTTGAGAAGAGAGAGGATGTTACTCCCCTCTCCTCTCCCTCGCCTTCCTCTCCTGCTTCTCTCTCTTCTCTCTTTCTGCTGTTTCTTTCTTCTGTCTTTTCAGCTCCTCCTTTTGTCTTTTCTCATCTTCCTTTCTCTGTTTCTTCTCTCTCTCCTCTCTCTCCTTACTCTCCTTCTTCAGCCTTTTTTCTTCCTCCTTAGCTGCCTTCTTTTCCTTCTTCTTCATCTTTGCTTTTTCCTTGTCTGTTTTTCTTGCAAGCTCCTGGAGGCTGGTGTTGTCCTGCATCAGGAGCTTGACTGTCTCGTCCAGTTGACCATTTTTCTGGCGCAACTCCTCCTCCATTTCACTGCTGTCTTTCAGCAGCTCCTGGAGGCTGAGGTTGCGCGCCTGAAGGTCAGTCTTTTCATTAGTGAGGAGTTTGATGTTTTCCTCCATCTGGCGCATTTGTTGGCGCAAAGCCTCCTCCTTTGTGCTGTTATCTTTCTGGAGCTCCTGGAGGCTGAGGACACGCTCCTGGAGGCTGGTGTTGCCCTGCATCAGGAGCTCGACTGTCTTGTCCATTTGACCATTGTTGTGGCGCAACTCCTCCTCCTTCTCACTGCTGGCTTTCAGCAGCTCCTGGAGGCTGAGGTTGCGCGCCTGAAGGTCAGTCTTTTTATCAGTCAGGAGTTTGATGTTGTCCTCCATCTGGCGCAATTCTTGACGCAAATCCTCCTCCTTTGTGTTGCTGTCTTTGTGGAGCTCCTGGAGGCTGAGGAGACGCTCCTGGAGGCTGGTGTTCTCTTGTGTAAGGAGCTTGATGGTGTCCTCCTTTTGGCAGACTTTGGTTTGCCAACCCTCTCTGTTAAAGCTCTCCTCCTTTGCATCCAGCTCGGTCTTCATGCGAGCTTCTAGAGTGGTGAGTGTTACTGTCCACTCTGCCTCGCTCTGGATGATCTTCGTGTCTTTTTCTTGGAGCTTGGTCTTGCACTCCAAGATTCTGGCCTCAAGAGCACTCTTGTCGGCGGCAAATTGTGCTACCAGATTGTCCTTTTCCAGGCGAATCTGGCGCAACTCTCTGTCATGGTTTTCTTGCAGAGTTTTGGCTTTGGAGTTCACCTCCTCCACCTTTGCCGACAACATGTCCGACTCTGTTTGAGAGGCTGCTAAACTGGCTGAGGCAAGTTTGAGCTCGCTTGCTTCCCTCTCCCAGGTCTCTCTCATACTCCGGGTCTGCTCTTTCCAGAGCTCAGAGACCCGGTTGAACTCAGCACTCCAGTGGCGTTTGACTACCATGGTCTCGCTCTGTGCTTTGCACAGCTGTTGCTGAAGTGAGCGGATCAGCTCATCCTTCTGCCCCAACAACTTTGTGGTGTCAAACTTTGCCTCCTGATAGTGGCGTTCTTTTTGTGCATGAGAGAGACTTTCTTGAAGTGAGCGAATCACCTCATCCTTCTCTCTGGCCAGTCTCTTCTTTTCACTCTCTGCCTCTTTTCTGATGGCTCTCTCTGACTTAAGAGCCTTCAAGATTTTTTGTTTTTCCAGGTCCATGAGAGCAATCTGTTGCTGCAGAGCAGCAATGTCCATGGGCAGCTCACAGGAAGCTGGTTCTCTCACCTGCACCTCCTGAACTGAGTTGTCCTGGTTTTGCATGTTGTTGGTGGTTTCTCAAAGTCACGAACGTAATGTGAGAAAAAGTCTAGCCAAGGTTAGCCTGACACTTCAAACTTCAGACTTCAACTACTTGGAAGTAGTTGTGTTTGTCCAAAGTTAAGAAAGGCCAGACTAGAAAGATGGAAGGCTGGAGAAAGATTTCGTGAAGATGTTGCGTGGTGAAATCCTTGTCTCTGGATCGACGATTGTTGCTTTGCAAGAAGAAAGATATCAAGCAGATATGTGATGCAGCACCAAAGCGATACTGAGTCAACTGACTGTCAGACTGACTAATATAAGATTCTGAGGATCAAAGGCAAGCTGAACATTCTTTCACATCAAAGGATGGAATGTGATGTCATTGGGCTTTACAGTTCCAAATATGTGACATCACACTGTGACATCACACTGTGAAATCACACTGTGACATCACACTGTGACATCAGACTCTGACATCACACTGTGACATCACACTGCATGGTCACATGATCTCCCCCACACTTGGTCACATGACATTTATATAAATATATATAAATATAAATAAATATAATGTGATATATATATACAAGCACACACATATATATGTATATGGATATATAAATACCCTAATGGCATACTTTTATGTTTCTTTCAATAGATGGTTGCTAACAAGTGGCTAAATGAAACTTTGAAATATCATCACATCAACCCCTGATGAACATGGTTTTACAAGTTTGTAGTGGCAGCGACCGACTTTACTGTAGTGTAGTTCATTTTAGCCAGGCAATAGCCCAGCATCGCCCCCAATATGATGTTTAGTTAGTGTCTTTTAAACTGTTACAAAAACAAAATATTATACTTTCTCCAGTCTAATCAAAAGATTAAGAAAGAAAAACACACAACAATGTTTGTGTTTTACAGTAAAAGGTTTGGCCAAAAGCAGACCATAATAATCATCTATGATGAAGGCTTGGCTTGCTATAAGGTGCTCCACAATTAAAATGACGATAATATCCTAAAATCCAAGAGAATTCCTAAATTCTAGAAATGTCCTTAAATTTGCTGAATGTCCAAAAAACTTCCTAAAATCCTAGAAATGTCCTGAAATTCTAGGAAGGTCGTACATTCCAAGAAACGTCCTAATATATAAGAAATCCTAGCTAAACCCCTAATGTCCTAAAATCCAAGAAGTGCTCAGAAATCCCAGAAAAGTCATAAAATCCTACAAATGTCCTAAAATCCAAGAAATGGCTTAAAATTCTAGAAACGGGTGACTCAGCCCACACGTGCAGGTAATAATTAAGCTGCCATTAGAAATGAATGGGGTTCCTCCTGTGTATCCCGAAATAACCAGACGGTACATTCATGACATTTACAAAGAAGAAAGAGTTTTAATACCTGAGACCTTGTCGGCTGCTGTTTCGAAATGTTGCACTTTGCTCTAATGAGAATTCCCATCACAAGTAAAGCTTCGCCCGAGCTCTAATCTCCTTAAACGTATGCAGTCACTGGGCGGCAGAAAACATGACAGCTGTCATCCGACATATTGGAGGCTCTGGCTGTGAAAGGTAATGGCCGGTAAGGAGGAAATTCTTGCTTTTTGAATGGATTTAACCTGCACGAGCTGACGCGCCTGACACCGGGGGCCGCCGCTGACTGACTGCAGCTTAGTGGGAGATGACATGACAAGCATATAGTGCTTTCTGCTGCACATCCCCCGTGTCATGAGTGACCCACTTTCCCTCCTCTAATTGCAATTCCCTCTTTAAAACTGTATTACTTTGCATAAAGGAAGACTCAAAGTGCAGCTACAGTCAGCAGCGGATCACACGCAACGCACGGGGAATTAGTCTTTAATGTCAAAGACGACAAGTGTGTTTATTACTTAAAACACAAAAAAATACATATTTGCAATGTCACACACAACATTTCATTATATATGTGTGGCTGTGCGAGTTCTGGATTTGAATAAAGTGGCCCTTAATAGGACCTGAAGATAAACTCAGGCCTGCTTCACCGCCCTAAATTAGACCATCTGACCCCAGAGACCAAAACTACCGGTGCATTCATGTGCATCTTGTCAGTTTTTGATAATCAAAATCTTCACATGATCTCCAGATAGTTTTCCTAAAATGACCAATGAAGTGTAAAAACCGAGTGACAAGTACCATAACAGCCAGGTCAACAGTACGAGCTGTGACATTTAACACACAGTGTAGCATATTAAAACTGGTTTAAGAGGAAACCTGCAATTATCAGTATTTAAACAACAGGTTGATCGCTGTTTCCAGTTTATTTTTATATTCTACTTTATTTTTTATATATATTATTTGTTCATATATTTTTATATTTAACCGCTCTACATGGACAGCAGTTAACATTCATGCCATATTACGCTTAAAATGTGATCAAAAATTTATGTTTAAAAAGTGAAATAATAAAAAAGTTTCTTACCATTGACCAAACGTCGACTTTTGCTCACCATGTTTATGCATTTTGTGTTATTTATCTCATGTTATAAAATAATGTTATAAAAGTTAGAATACCGACCTGTCATGCTTTAGAGTTAAAAGTTTGCTTTCTTGCTGCAGCTAATAGATGCAGATACTAAAAATATGTGCAAATACTTAAATAAGTAATTGGTATCAACTAGGAACAAAATAACAAAATTCATAATTTTTTACCTTCAGTTGTTGGCGATGCTCTCTGCCATTTCTGCCCTGAAACGTCACACAAAAAGTCACAACTCAGCAACTCAGGTATCATCGAAATTTTCCAAGTTCCAACTTGATATTACGACTTTGGAGTGCCGTTCATGTGCTTGTAACTCGTAAATACGGTGAATCTGATATTACCGCGGTGATCGCAGTATGAGCCGCTTCCACCAGACGACCAAGAGCCCAGATCCTCTAACGTCTGAAAACAGAGCCAAAAGGAGGTGCAGAAGTCTACTTTCTCTCAGCCCACTTGATTGACAATAAATTTCATTATGAAATTTATACCTGATGAAATTAAACTGCCTACCTGATAAATACGTGCATGTCCTCCGTGTTTCTGTGATACTCTGTTTAGGCTGCTAACAAGAACAAACAGTGAATTTTCTGCCTGTGGAGGCTTTTTCATTAGACTTGTTCAGGTTATTTATCAAAGAGTGACAAATCACCACATCTATCCAAACTCCAGGTACGTGCGGTGTGGCTTTGTGATATATCTCGACTTTACGATTTGATTAGGATCTCCAGAATGCTCCATTAAACAACTTATCAGTGCACAGTGGACTGTGGGACGCTGGGAACTCTGCAGAAGTTACGGCGGCTTTATCATCTTTCAAAATGTGGCAAAAGAAGGCAAAATAAGTTTGCACTGCTTTGCCAAAAATAATGCAGAGGCAGGCGCATGGAGGCCAGGGGGCAGCGGCAGCAGCCCAATACATGTTTCTAAAATCTCAGGACATTTTAAGGACTTCAGGATATTTCAAGGATTTTAAGACATTTCTAGGATTATAGGAAATTTTGGACATTTCTAATTTTTCATGATGAAAGTAGGATTTCAGGACATTTCTAAGATTTCAGAACATTTCTAGGATTTCAGGATATTTCTAGGATTTTAGACATTTAGGATTTGAGGGCATTTCCGGGATTTTGGGGACATTTCTGGGATTTTCGCACACAGAAATGAGGGTGTTTTTTAATGACCACTGGCTGTGTCTCCTGCAGCTTTTTAGCCACCAAACCAAGGGTGTTTTTTGGGATCCGTTTTTAGGATTTCAGTTCATTTTCGGGATTTTAAAGCATTTCTCAGATTTAGGACATTTAGGATTTGAGCACACTTCCGAATTTTGGGACATTTATAGGATTTCAGGACATTTTTGTATTTTATGCAGTTCTAAGATTTCAGGACACATCAAGGATTTTAGGGCATTTCCAGGATTTTTGGAAACTTAAGATTTGAAGAAATTTCAAGGATTTGGGGAAATTTCTGTGATTTTAGGAAATTTCTGGGTTTCAGGACGTTTTGGGGATTTTAGAGCATTTCTAGTATTTTAGGACATTTAGGATTTGCATATATAGGATTTTGGGACATTTCTCAAATTTGAGGATGTTTCTAGGATTTTAGGACATTGGGGTCTTGGATAAGACCTCTGTCAGGGTCGCAGGGGATCCTCCACCGGCACTTTTTTGACAAATAAGCTCTATTTTGATTTTATGCACTTTGACACCTCATGTACACTAACTAGTACAAAAACAATTCCCAGTTTTTGTGTTTTAGAAAATAAATGGGGGGCCACCCAGCATCCTATCAGGCCAGATCTGGTGTATCTTGGTGGATTTGAGTATTACTGCTGTAGTCTACGTGAGCGAACGCTGCATTGTTTCTGGTCCTGACTGCTGAACTGGTCTTATCAACCAGTTGTTAAGCGGCTGCGAGAGAAAAGCTCACACACTTCCTGTTTTCCTGCTGGGCGTCGCTCTCAGGGGAATCTCCAAATGAATAATACATCTTCTCCATTTAATTTGGGAGGCAGCCGTAATGAGGCACTTTTGCACAGTCTTTCCTCAGTCTGGGCTCTCACGTGCCATAAGCGCTGTGTGGAGGAATCTGCAGCTGTTAATGGACTGTTGTAAACTGGCGTTAGGGCAAACACACACACACACACACACACACACACACACACACACACACACACACACACACACACACACACTTCATCATTTCAGGCTGTGCAAATTGACTGATTTATTTACGCAAATTAACGCAGAGTGGCAGCAGCCTGAAGATCGGAAAAATGATCTTGTGACTTGACTGCAGGCTGGAATCCAAGAAATGGCAGAGAAATGATTTTCGGGGATGTGACTGAATATTACGCCGTCCAACTCAGTACTGAAAGCTTCTGCTGCTACAGGCACAACTCGGCTGGCACTCAGAAAGTGTTGATTTCCAGCCCGACACAAGACATCCAGCAGTCTGAACCATTAGAAAGTTTCTCTAGAAATGCTGCAAGTAATATTTTAAAGCTCCATTAATCACTCATATTAACGATGAATGACGAACAAAACCATTTACTGTTTTTAGTGCTTTAGTGCTTGATTTTTAGCAACTCATAACTACATTTCTGGCTGGGATAGTGCCACAAACAAAGTTTCAGTGTATACCGCTATATTAGATAGCACATCCATGGTTTAATTAAACAATACCAATATTTTCATTTTATTTATATTTATAACATTTATATTCAACAGTAATATTAACAGTAATAATTCTTTGAAGTATTTTTCTCTTGTGTGTCTTTCGTTATAAACAGTCCTTGTCATTTCAGCCTTAACAATATTAAACAGTAATATGAAAAGTTAACTTGTTTTTCTCTTTTGTTAATGAGTCAGTTGTTATTTTTTTAAATACAAATTAAAAGATTGCCATCAAAGGACACAGATTTTGATATGCAGTTACTAATAACATCTAAAAATACATAAAAATCATTGTCACAAATAAGGTTTTTAGTTTTTAGTTGAGTAAATTTTTTCTCAATATTCCCCTTTTTGTTTTGCCCTCAAAGTTTCCGCGGCTCACCTGGCGCCCCCCGGGAAGGTCGCGGCCCCAACTTTGAAAAACAGTGGCTTAGTGGACAGAGCGCTACATCCTGTATCGATGGATGGCCATTTTTTGGGGGGGTCAAATATCCCTCTTTCATATATTAGGGGGTACGTGCATGTGCATATGGATTTATTTCTAAAACCTAAACATGCAGCTTGAATCGAACACTATGAACCGCTCGGTTTAAAGTCAGCTCACAGCTCTGAGTGATGCAGGGCGGAGCAGCGAGGCAGCGCTGCTGTGATAAAGGGGTACGACCCGTTAAACCCTCCAGGCCGGAGTAAAACACAGTGACACACAGTCTCACTGTAATTTCACCATAAACGACTCAGCCGTTCTCCGATGTAAATTTATCGAGGAGGTCGTAACATTTTACAGCTGGCACTCTGCACCGGATATCATCACATTTGCCCAGAGCCGTTAGGATTATGATCCCGCGTGATGTGTTACACCGCAAACAAGCCATAACCTCCGTACAGTTATTTTAATCACTGCTAAAAATTGCAATTAATGACCAATTGCAGGCAATAAAGAAGCAGACGGTTCCTGCAGCATTAAAATATGAGTATGTTTTACTAATGAGCTTAAAGATGGCTCTGTAGAAGTAGCCGCCACAGCGGGGAGGCGTCTGTCTATCTTGGATTTAAATAATGGTGAAAAATAATAAGTGGCTGGCGCGTGGAGGCAGATGGCATCCTGTTTGCCATATAATCCCCTCTGAGTCGCTATCAGATCACGAGGAGCAAATGGCCTTTCCCAGTCTAGACTACTTCATCACTGAGCTTATTGACAGATCCACAAATCAATTTGTGGGGAAAAAGAAAACATAAAAATAAAAAGATATAAAAGTTTTTATTTCTTTCTGTCAAGTTGTTCTCAAAGTGAGTCGACGGCTAACTTTTCGTTGATAATGAGCAACAAACCTGCAGAGGAATCGCACTGCACAGGCAGCTTAATTGAGAATTAACTGACTTATATTTTCAATTAATTGAGTTGTTTGAAGTGGTGCGATAGTCTCGCACCGACAAGCCATACCTTACGACAGCAGGCGCCTCGTGCAGATCGGTTCAAATGTGTAACAGCCTTTTATTTTCATGGGCTGGAGGAAATAACATGAAATAAACGGCTTGAAATTGGAAATCTAACACGATTTGAGATGCGGAGAGAGAACATCTCTCTTCTGATGCTTGATAGACTGGATGAGGCTGCGAGGGAAATTCTCTGTGTGTGTGTGTGTGTGTGTGTGTGTGTGTGTGTGTGGTGGGTGTTTTTCAGGTATATTATGCAAAATTATGGCATAAAACCAACACGAGGAAAAGATGATTATTATATCAAAGCCGTTAATTAAAGTTTAGCGTGTCAGCGCTTCTGTACTCCATAATGTTGGCATCGTACGTTTCTGCAAACCATGAATAAGTTATATTGACACATTTCCACATAAACGTGTCAAAATTGACATAGGGTATGAGCTGACTGTCATCGGGAGACGGAGGCCGTGGTTGATGGTGTGACGCCGAGGCTCGACGCCTGCCAAACTGCAGACCACTTCAAGACCAACGAACAACAAAAACGGTTGTGATTTAAAAAGTCAAAACTTTTTAGGGACCTGTCGCTGTTTTCCCAGCAGCTTTTTAGCATCCAAACTAGTGTTTTTTTAAGGTCCATTGCTGTGTTTCCTTCAGCTTTTTGGATCTCAAACGTGGGTGTTCTTCAGAGACCTGTCACTGTTCTTCCTGTGGCTTTTCAGCCCCCAAATGTGGTAGTTTTTTTGGAGACACAGTGTCTTTCTTTCAGCTTTTTAGTTCCCTGAAGAGGGTATTTTGAAGGGACCTGTTGCTGTGTTTCCTCTGGCGTTTTGGTTCCTAAACATGACTATATTTTAAGAGACGTGTTGCTGTTTTTCCTGCAGCTTTTAAGCATCCAAACGCAAGTGTTTTTAAAGACAAATTGCTGTGTTTCCTTCAGCCTTTTGGTTCCCAGACGAGGGTGTTTTTTTTTTTAGACTCATTACTGTTTCCTTCAGCTTAGTAGTTCCCAGACATAACTGCTTTTTAGAAACCCGTTCCTGTGTTTCTTTCTGCTTATAAGTTCCCAAACGTGGGTACTTTTTAGGGACCTGTGGCTGTTTCTCCTGCAGCTTTTCAGGCCCCAAACGTGTTTTTTTGAGAGTCATTACTGTGTTTCCTTTGGCTTATTAGTTCCCAAACATGAGTGCTTTTAGAGCCCTGTTGCTGTGTTTGCCTCAGCTTTATGGTTCCCAAACCTGGGTATTATTTAGGAACCTTGTCCTGGTGTTTCTTCTGGCTTTTTAGCTCTAACTGCACTTTTTAGCTCGAACTGCACTTTTACCACAGAGTTTTTAAAAAGTTTCAACGTATCCACTGCACAGTAACTTGCAAATGTAACATACTATCTGGTCTGCAGAAATGTAAAATGCAAACAATTTTTCTGGTGATTTAGTTGGCATACTGTACTTCAGCCTATAATCTCGCTCCTACACAGGCAGGGAAGAATGCACACATCTACAGATCTCGCAGATCTGTTGTGACACCTAATCTGAGTGGCGTTTAGCAGTTATCACTGAGCATTCCTCATCCTCCGCTCCAATACAAACTCCACTTAGCCTCGGCATGTGAGAGGAATATTTGAAATTCTAAGGATGTTTGCATGAAAGGGAATAGAAACGATGCCTAATGTATATGAATGGGAGCCGTGACGTTCAGGTATTTCACGCCGCATGCCCTGACAGAGGCTAAAGTGAATAAGTCGTCAACTCGCATTGAAATTCATATTGTATCCCTGGCTGGAGCTGAGCCCATTTTCTCCACAGTGCTCTCGCCATGAGCCATACAATAGTCAGGGAGACATCTAATGAGGCAGGAGAAAAAATATTAAGAGGAAAATCCTTAAAGTCAGGAGCTGGCATATTCAATGGCCAGCCTGGAAATTCAATGAGAAAATCTTTTGTTGGAGCTCGAGGCTGGTGGGAGGGAGAGAACAAAACGCAGGGAGAAGAAAAGATTGAGCGAGTGACTGAGATGGGCTGTGACAATGTCAGCTTTGGTCTGGTCAGCCTGCACGGATGACGAGTGAATATGAGGGCAGCGAGGAGCGGCGAGGAGCAGCGAGGAGCGGCGAGGCAGGAGGGGAGGAGGACACAGTTAAAGGCTCAGAGCTCAACTGTTCAGAGGTCATCTGATCGGATTTCAGCTATCAGATTGGATCAAATCTTTAATACGAGTTGTTCAAAAGAAGAAAGGATCCTAAAATCAGATTAGATCACATTACACAGTTTTGGTTTTGATCAAACATTCAGTGTGAGCTGTTCAGAACTTTGTAGCAGGTTTGGCGCCTTTGACAACACGTTCTCACTCCGAACTCGTCACATGGTGATGCTCAGTCCGTGACCTTCCACGTCAACCTATGACATTACGGGATTAAGGGATGCTGCTGCGGTGAAGTCAACAAATGTATGTGGTGAGATGAAGCCGTCGGGTCCATATGTTCACACAAAAGCGCGGACCGTCGTGATGGTTGGGATTAGGCACCAGTCAAGGATGGTTAGGTTTAGGCAAAAGAGGCACATGGCAAAGTGTAGAAAACACACACACACAAACACACACATATCCACACAGGAAGTGAACTCTGGGCTCAGGAAGTGAACTCCGGAAGTCTGTTGTTTGTGGGACCCGTCCACCTCCTCACCCGCCTGAACTATAACCGCACTTGCGCTCCTTTTATTACGTGGTTACTGGCGGCATTATCACCTGATGCTGTCTGTTTCAGGTTCATGTGACTGGTTTCTTCCGGCCACGTTATCATCCGATGCCTTTTTGCACGATACATGTGGACGCAAACATGACCGACTGTCACCATGTGACGAGTTCAGAGTGAGAACAGGTTGCCTTTAAATTAAAAAAAAGTTGGGATTATTCAGCTGGTTTTCATTCAGAAACCATAAAAAAACACAATTTTTGCAGTGATTTTGGCCTGAGATCCTGATCCCAAGAGCCACCGTTCACTGCTGTACGATACTACTGGATGGCGTCAGGTGAGAACGCAGCCAGATGGAAACATTGGCGGTGTAAGTAAATGCAGCTGGATGGCGCCCGCAGCAGGATTATACGAGACGATCATCGTCAGTTGAGAACGCAGTCGGACAGAATCTGTTGTGTCCGTATGACACGCCACTGGACAGCGTCAGGCTGAAATACTGCCGGTAACGATGTATAATGAAGAGCACGAAGGTCCCTGTCTCGCTGGAGCACAAAGTGCACCGTTGGTAAATTCGGAGCGCTGTTGGAGTGTAGCGTTCGGTTATGCAGAGCACCGCACTCAATCGCTCATTATTTCATGGAGAAACAGGAAGCTCACATCTTCGAACAACCGCTCGTTTTAGTGTCGAGCGTCAGATTAGAGTCAGAGGGCGGGAACAGATAGAGCTGCACCACGCCGACTCTGCTTTGCTCCATGGCCGTCGTCGTGGAGACGAGAAACAGTTGATAAAGGTGGGATCCAGAGAGGTGTCAATCAAAACATGATCTGCCCACACAGTCTGGAGAAATGCTATTATCTTCAAAATGAGCTTTTCTAACCGTTGGGAACATTAAATTTCACTCAGATTTATGTAGATACTTAATGAGACACTCAATTTTAATATAATATGAGCATTCTTACTATTTCAGGCCACGTTTCCAGAGACTTTAATGTTTCAGCTTATTCAACTGCATTTACACTGTCTGTTTTTTTCATTCTTAGCAGCAAGTAAAAGTT
This sequence comes from Plectropomus leopardus, assembly GCF_026936395.1. Taxonomy (NCBI): domain Eukaryota; kingdom Metazoa; phylum Chordata; class Actinopteri; order Perciformes; family Serranidae; genus Plectropomus; species Plectropomus leopardus. The sequence continues at coordinate 2,917,814 of NC_142189.1, read as the reverse complement.
TTCATACTGCTGTTTCTCGTGTTTGACAGAAACAATAAAGATAAAAATTTAAAATTAAAGAACACTAACACATACTGTTGGTTTGCTCGAGATCAAAACCAAAACGTGATCCGATTTCACTTTTTCTGCAAGATTTGTTTCAAGCCTGCAGCCAAAATCACATTACCCCTGAACGGCTGACTGTTGCATTCACATCGTGATCTGGTAAAGCGTCTCCGTTGCAGTCTCAGGTGCTGTGCGGGACCCTCGCTGCTGACTCAGTGAGTCAGCAGAGCACACGGCTCATGTACGAAGCAGCTGCAGACTTCTCCTCTGATCTAACCGCCGACGCCGCCTAACACGGTTTGACCTCCGGGTCCCCTCGAGAAACCGGCCCAGCTCTCCATCTGCTTGTTTCTTTCAGTGTCGGGCTGCAGGGAAGCAGTTTGCAAAGTCGCTGAATTGCTACAAGATTGTTTTTGCTATGAGAATTTTATGTACTTCAGTTAATGGCCTTCAATTTATTCCCTCTGTAAGTGCTATCGAGGCCCGAGAGCATTCAGGGTTTCATTTCAAACACACATTAAAGCAGCTGATTTCACCGATGAGCTTGTGCCTCGTGCTAATCAGGGAGTAATCACCCGCAGTGTTCGGCTGGAAAACGTGCAGATTCTTGGGCGTCAGTAGCACTCAGCTGAGAACCTCTCAACAACCTTAATCCACTTAATCTTTTAACTTTAACCTCGCAGTGGCCCCTTTTCAAAGTGAAGACAAGCAACTATGCTCATTGCTGCATTTTCCAGCCCTGTGAGCTCTTTGTGCAATCAAACGGAGCAACTTTTGACTTCCCCTCGTCCTCATCCGCTCATGTTCATTCGCACACACATGCACGACTTCCTGATTCTCCTGCAGGCCGCGCTGCATGAAATGGGAGCAGCGAAACACAAAATCTGCATCAGACTCATTTTAATCTCCACTTGACATTAACTCATGCATTTTATCAAACAGCTGTTTGTAGGCAAAGATCAACTTCCTATGCCTGTGCATCGCTAATTAGTCGTAATTACAGACTGGTTTCACACACATGAAAACGATCTCAGCGCTGTGTGTTTGATGTCGAGCAGCTCGTTTTAAATTGTTTCAAAGCAGCCGCAGCAGCAGCCCTGATTCTGCTGCTGCTGGGTTTCTGCTCTGGTGTCACTGCTCGTCTCTGATTATCAGGCTGCAGCTCTCCTCATGGCCGGCTGCACACTGCCCCCCGGTGGAGGAGGACCGACGCTGCAGTCGGTCCTGATGCTGCAGTTTGTTGTGAAAGTTTGACTCAGTGAAGTTAATGGAGCCAAATAACTGCTGAGCTAAAGGAGAAAACTTAATAAAAGCATGTGCAGAGGTGGAAAGTATTTAAGTACATTTACTCAAGAACTGTACTTAAGTACAAATTTGAAGCACTTGTGTTTTACTTAAGTATTTTCTTTATACATGTATAGCTGCGATGAATATTTGATTTTTTCTTTTTTTTTTTAAAGATGATTTTTTCTGGCTTTTTTGCCTTTAATGACAGGACAGCTTAAGTGGGGAGAGAGAGAAAACCTGCAGCAAAGGACCGAGGATGGAGCTGAACCCGCGGCCGCTGTGACGAGGACATCTGTGCATGAGGCCCCTGCTGTACCAACTGGGTGACCCATGATGATTGATTAATCAAATCAGTCGACTGATAGAAAATTAAGTGCTGGCTATTTATGGGAAACATTTTCAGCAGAGGCGGAGCCATCACTTCAGAGGTGAGGAGGCAGATTGTTCAGGAATGACTGATTCAATCACGCCTCTCTCCTTAGCGGCTAAAAACCAAATAACCACAAACAGCCACAGTGTGACACCCGTGGACCGACTCTAATTCTTTAAAATCATCCAAATAAAAAGTCTGAGCTGCCAAACTCGGGGTGAGTTGACACAGAGAGACCTTCGAGCATCTACAGGGTTAGTAGACAGATAATTAAGTGACAACACTGAACATGAAAAGTTCAGTAACAGCAGGATATTAATCTCAGAGTCACTCTTATCCTATAGACAACATGTCCTCAGTCAGCTATAATCTGTCCTCAGTCTGCTATAATCTGTCCTCACCTGTGGAGCCTCAGGCTGATGGTCAGTGCTGCAGTCTGCTCTCTGTCCTGACTGCCTGACAGACAAAAAATACATATGCAAAGACATTTTAGCTCTGAAATAGCCGTGGAGATGAATCCCAAAGTCACTCTTATTCTTTAAATATATTTCCCTACAGCCATTAGTTATAATCTGTCCTCACCTGTGAAGCGTCTCCGACTGTCAGAGCTGCAGCCTGCTCTCTGCTCTATTGCAATAATACAGATTAAACAAAATTAAGAAAGGTAGCTGTGAAACAGCTGTGGAAATTAACCTCAAAGTCACTGTTATGCTATAGGTGTATTTTCTCTACTGAAGCATTAAAGATTAAAAAAATGAGTTCAAAGTGACAGTGAACATAAATTCTGCACAGAAATGAAGGAGGAGTCTGTTCTTAGCATGAAGCTAGCCAGCCACAGGTAACAAAAACTATATTGGCAGGTTATTAATTAAACATAATTTAGCGAACATTATCAACAGGAAACAGCTTCACTCAACTCACACGGCTTTATTTTGAAGGAGTGCAGAGTTTGGGCCTCGTGCTGCACATTATTTGTGATATTTTGGTTAAAACCAACAGTTCAGAGAAGTGCCGCCCGCGCACGTGTCAACTGCGTCATGTGATCAACAAGACAGCGCGTGAACGCCGCATCTTCATGGTGCGTTTAAAGACCGCTCGGAAAAACGAGGTACGACATTTTACAAATAAATTGAATGATTGTAAAACGTGCGGGGGACAGGGGGCACACATAAGGGAAGTGCGGGGGACATGTCCCACACGCACCCCGCGTCCACTACGCGCCTGCATTTAAGTTTTTTTCAGTTTTCAAAAAATTTTTTTCAAATTTCAAAAACTGCTGTTCCTATAAGTCACTTAGACAGTAAAACATGAAAATAGGGTCCAGATTGAAAAATACAGCGATTGTCCTTTAAATAATTCATCGATTCTCTGTTTATGTTTACTTGAAGTGAAATATTGGACTAATGATTGGCTCCAAAACTAGTTGTGACATCACATAAAATCATCTCGTATAATCGAGTTGAACTTGAGTTGATTTCGGTTGAGTTCAGAGAAATTTTCCACCTTCAGAGGATGAATGTGGAAACAGCGTGTCCATCACTCTGCACAGTGGAGGTCAAACATCCAGCAGAAGCAATAATGAGAAAAACACATTTTCAGTGGTGAAATTTGAGGGTTGTGGACTGATCGGATAAAAAAAAAAAGAAGTTATTTTTACACTTCAAATCCTACTCAGGGTCCTCTTTGGATAAAATAAGTTATAATCAAGAAATAGAAAACTATATCTGTCATATAAAGTGTGAAAATGCACAACATGGCCACAAACACTGTGAAACTCTCACTATCTAATTTTTACTGACAGCATGAGCACCAAAGGAGACGGTGATACCAGCACAGTAAACAGAGACGCACAAACAAACAAAACCAAAAAAAAGTAGATGTAGAGACTATTTTTAAAAAAACTAGAGAAAAATGTTCCGTGAACTATATTTATAGTTACATATCTAAAATTTTTCAACAGCATTATTATAATTTAAAGCATTTTTTTCAGTTAATTACTTTTTTCCCTTTTACTTTAACTTTCTCTTTGTCTTTTTTGTTGCTTGTTTTTGGGGAAATTTTCAGGAATTTTTTTGTCCTTTTCACAGATTTCTTGCAAACTTCTGGGTCATTTCTTGTTTAGTTTGTCATAGTAATCAAGAAAGACTAAGAAAAAAAGATTAGTAGATGCAGAGGACCATATTTAAAAATGTTAAGGGAAAATGTTCAGTAAACTATATGTATAGTTACATATTAAAACTTCTTCTAAAGAATTATTATAATTTCTGCATTTTTTTCAGGAATTTTTAAAAAAAAACTTTCTCTTTGTTTTTTGTTATTCTACAGAATTATGATAATTTTAAGCTTTTTTAGTTTTAGTTCTTTTTTTAATTTGTATTTCTTTTGTTGTTTGGTTTGTTTGTTGTTGGGTATTTTTTGTAAATTTTAAGGTATTTTTTTGTACTTTTCACAGATTTCTTGCAGACGTCTGGGTCATTTCTTCTTCTGTTGTAATTAATCTTCCCACATTTTTAAAAACTGCCATGGTTTTAAAGGGTTAAATGAATGATTTGTTTGTATTTTCCATCTTTTCTGAACAACAGTTTGTGAGAAAGGAAGTAAAAACATGTCTCATACGGACGCCTGTCTCAGTCATAAGCCTGTTAGGTCAATGATTTCAGCAAATAAAAGCTGAGGTTATTATTTGCAGTTTTACGGTAAAACGTTCCCACAAACATTTTTCAGCGCATTATTGCTGTTTTTTTATTCGGTTTATTTTATTTAACCTTTATTTATAGAGGTAATCTCTTTGAGACCCACTGTGAGAAAAATCCAGTTTTCACAGAAAAAACTGGCAGCCGTAAATGCCAAAATAATTCTATAAAAAAATCCGTAAATAAAATTGCCAGCAAACTATAAAACAGGCGAGAGCACAGGCAGCGCTCCTGGCAACCGGGGACAGTGGTTACCACGGAGACTGCCTGTCCTCTATCTTTATTTTCGTAATATATCACCTTTCTTGTAAAAAATCCAACTTTTTTTATAGCAATATTACGACTTTATTCTGATATTATTACTGCTTTTTTTTTCTGTCAAAATATAATGACTCAATTCTCAAAACGGGTTTTTTCCTTTACCATGTCCCTAATCCTTCGTTGTAAATTCTGTTTTTTTGTTGTTGTTTTTTGGAAATCCTGCATAGTTTTCCTTCAAAATGTAACTGAAACAATAAACAGTATAAACTTTAGTTAGTAAACTGGTTTCCACTGAGTGGACAGGAGGACACATCGCCCTCTGCTGGTCTCACAGTGGGACTTCCTGTCTGTCTGAGTCCTGTAATCCAGTTCGCAGGTGTTTTCGTCGACTCCGTGTTTCCATTATTCCCCACGAGATGTACACAACCTCTAAATCCTTCTCTTGTGTGTTCTCTCGTTTTTAATGTGCCGTCCCCGGTGCCTCGTTTTTGGAAAAACGCGCCGCGTGTCCTTGATTGCAGAGTACACAAGTTTCAAAGAATACGCCTTGGGTAATGCTAAAAATGAGTTTTATTTTTTAAAACAGAGAAAAGGAGAAGATCAAAGCGGTTGATGTTGGCATCCAGACAGGTTTCCCCTCATCCCTCCCTCCCTCTCATCCTCTCTCCACCGCCACACTCGTAGAAATCCTCGCTCCGGTTTTGGGTTTTGCTGCCAGCACAAAAACTGGGAGGCTTTTATGAGGCCAGGAGGAGGAGCAGGCGAGTCTGCGGCTTCACAGGGGGCCGCCGACGGAGGCAACAGATGTTCACAAGGTGCAGGAACACATTTGTTATGTGTTGTGTCTGGATGTTTCCACTGCTGCTCATCATTTCCTGTTTTACTCCTTTTTTCTGCACGCCAACATCTCTTTGTTTCATGTCACTTCCTGTCTCTTCCTTTCTCCTCAAACGTCTCCAGCTGATGACATTTTTGGTTCAAAGTGACAGTAAACAGGTCTGACTTTGATCCGTTTTTTTTTTTACTATGAGATGAATCAGACTTTGTGCTGCACAAAAACAACAAAAAAATGCGTCTTCCTCCTCCTCTTAAGGAACGAGAGGCGCATTCGAAGTCACAGCGAGGCCATAAAGCACTTTGAGAAAAAAAACAAACAAGAGGTCAAGTCGGTTCCTCAAGGTCACGCCGTGACATTTTAAGTACGGTGAATCAGATAAACGGCGGCCTTTGACGATGACGAGGAGCTCTTCGCCGGCCTCTTCAGCTGCACTCTTTAATCTGCCACATTTTCCTTTCCACTCTTCGATTTGACAAACAGGATTTGAGCTGAAGCCGCCCACACAGTCAACAGTCAGCAGCGAGCTGCGAGCGGCGCAGGGAGATATTTACCGCTCTGCGTGAGTGTTTACCACCTTGTGCAATCTGAGGCAGCAGCTGCAGGAGTCCGCTCTTCTTCTGCTGCTGCAGAAATGTCACCAGCAGGGCTCATCCACGTTTTTACCGGGACGTTTCCAGGACGTTTCCAGGACGTTTCCATGATTTTGAGGCAAATGTTCAAGACCATACATTCTCTGAAACAACTATAGATTCCTCTTTTTTGCTACTATACAATAGTTTTTAAAAAAATATATACATTATTTTAGAAAATAATGAATTTGGAACAGAATAGAAAAGAATATTAAAATATGAATTTGAGACTGTTTGTTATTTATAAGACGGGAGGGAGGGTGGTGCAAAGAAGAGGGAGGCACGTCGAACAACATGTGTCTGATTTTGGCGTTAAATTGCTGTATTTTTGTTTATTTTATGGCCAATTTGTTTTTTTGGTTTTTATTTCTTAAACATTTTTGGGCAAGAAAAACATCTGGCGATTTTTAAAGAAAAGATTTGGGGGATTTTTTTCTTTACATTTTTTTTGGCAATTTTAAAGAAAAGACGTTGGTGATTTGTTTATCTTTAAAAACTTTTGGATATTTTTTAAAAAATTTTAAAGCCCAAAATATTTAAAGAAAAAAAAACAAATGCCAAAAAAGGTTTTCTTTAGAAATTGTCGAAAATTAAGAAAAAAAACAGCAAAAATTTCAAAGAAAAAATACTAGCCAAAGTCTTTTATAGCAGAAAAAAATCAACAAAAATGTTTAAATCAGAAAAAATTACACCATTTATCGCAGCCAGAAAGTGTAAAAACACAAATCATCCTTGTATTCTCTCATTTCTCCTCGCACACGCCATGCATTATTATACAGGTTTGTGACACAGATTTCCAGGACTTTTCCAAAACTTTCGGAATATATGTAGTTTTCCAAAGCTTTTCCAGGCCTGTAAACTGCAGTTTTGAAATATCATCACTTTTCCAGGTTTTACTGACCATACGAGCTCTGCAGCAGTCACAGCTCACTCTGCTCCGCTTCACTTCGCCATGTAAGCCGCCACCTCCTTCTCCAGACTCTGTGCGAAGCGGTGGTTGAGGAAGAGGAGCTGTCCGTGAGGAAGCAGGCGGCTCAGCAGAGCGTCGATGCGGTTGCTCCTCAGCAGGACCTGAAGGGAAAGTGTCGTTATTGACGACGGCGTGCAGACTTTTTATGATTGCAGTTAGTTACAGATGGCGATAAAAAGCTGTGCGGCTGCAATCCTGTTTCATCACTTGTGCCTGTTTGTTTTCTTTTAATCGCAGTTTTTATAACGGATAATGAGTTGTTGCTGCTGTTGAACATTTGGTTGGCGAAGCTGCACACAGCAACATGTGGAGGTTAACGGCTACACTGAAGTGATTTTAAGGTCTTTAAACATGTGTGGATACAAAAGGTTGCAACAAATACAATATCATTAAAGCGGCACTGGGATAATACGCACATCCAGTCCAACAAATCTCACTGAAACAGGAGGACAAAAAGCAAAGACGCAAAACGACGAGCGGCTCCAGCTGTTCTGCTTTTCACTGTTTTGACATGATAAACGACACACTGCCGCACGTAAATCAGCGTATGCCAGGCTGCAAGGAAATGGGAATATTAGCGGAATATTAATTTATTGGTTATCTAAAAGCTTAGTAGGAAGATTTCCTTTCTCCGCGCACGAGTAAAAAGTTTCTCTCCAAGTTTACGTCCACGGATACTTCACTCACAGAAAATCGCTACAGTCGTCACAGTTTCAAGGTGGGCACCCAAGGAGGTCACCGTGACCTTGATCTTTGACCTCCAACTATCGGATTCTAATTAGCTCATTCTTGAGTCCACGTGGACGTTTGTGCCAAATTTAAGGAAACTACCGTGAAGCCATCTTCAGATATCACTTTCACAAGAATGTGACATACATGATAAACCACAAATTTAACACAAATCTGCAGCTTTTAACGTAATTATCCCACAAACGTGATAAATGTCCCGCAAATGTGATAGCAGTTGCCTACTACAAACAAAATACAAAATTTATTGCAAATGTCCAAAAAAGACATCTACATGACATCCAGAAAAGACGTCGTATACATGTCTGTTCTGTACATCATACAGGTGTCACATTATAGGTGACATTTGCAGGAAATTATTATTACATTTGTAGAGGCAACGGCTATTACGTTTGTGGGAAATGTATGAGGTTTGTGGGATTATTTGTGGGTTTATTACGTTTGCAGGTGTTACAAGATGCATACAGGGTCCCAGTGACCTTGACCTTTAAAAAACAAATTCTAATCAGCTCATCACTGAGTCCAAGAGGACGTTTGTGTCAAATCTGGCAAAATTCCCTCAAGGTATTGAGACAAACGAAGTCACAGGGACCTTGACCTTTGACCATCAGATGCTTATCAGTTCATTCTTGAGTCCGAGTGGACATTTGTGCAAAATGTAAGGAAAAAAGGGAAAGGGACATCTTCAGATATCACTTTCACAAGAATACGACCTATGCAAGGTCACAGTGACCTTGACCTTTGACCACCAAAACATAATCAGTTCACCCTCGAGTACATTTAAACAATTGTGCCAAATTTGAAGAAATCCCCTCAAGGTGTTCTTGAGATATCAAAAATGAGACAGATAAGGTCACAGGAACCTTGACCTTTGACCTATGAGCACCAAAATATGATCAGCTCATCATTGAATCCATGTTAATTTTTGCGTCAAATTTGAAGAAATTCCCTCAAGGTGTTCTTGAGATATTGTGTTCATAAGAATGTGTTGGACAGATGGACGGATGGACGGATGGACGAATGGACAACCTGAAAAGCATAATGCCTCCGACCTCGTCCTTTTTCTGGCGCGGAGGCATAAATACGGAACATTTTGTGCATGTAAACATTGTTAATGTGGCTCATTTGTCACGGAGGAAGAAGATATACCACACTTTGACTACTCATTGTTGGTTTGGGTCTTTTCATGGGATTTGTTGAATATCACCAGAATTATCCTTTAAGACCGAAATAATAATTAAGTCCAAACAGCAGTGACGGAGCTAAACTGTCCAATTATAAATCTCCTCTAATCCTGCTTCACAAACCGGCCAGCAGTCAGCCGAACACAGACACACACTCCAACTTGTTGAATCCGAGAACAAACGGCAGTTAGAAAAGAGTCAAGAGACACTAGAGCGACCTTTTTCTTCAGCCAGCTCAGCGAAGACATAAAGGACGTGTTTGAAGCCCAAAAAGTGACCACGAGCGAGCGCGGTTTCTTAAAAAGGGGATTTTAATGTGTCAGTCGAACAGCTGCCTGAAGATCCGGATTTTTAATCAAACTTTTTTTTTTCAGCAATAGACTGTTTTCTCTTTGCTCCGTGTTTTTGTCGTCCTGGATGTTAATTTCTAATTTTTACTATTTTCCACCTAATTATGTTTTTTTTTTTAAACTATATTTGGCATATGGAGGCAGGGACAGCAGTGGGGACTCCGGCAGGGACACCGGCGGAGACTCCAGCAGGGACACCGGCGGGGACCAGTGGACAATGACAGCGGAGCAGACACTGGCGGACAATGACAGTGGAGCGGTCACCGGCGGGGACAACGGCGGGGACACTGGCAGGGACACTGGCAGGGACACTGGCAGGGACACTGGCAGGGACACGGGCAGGGACACGGGCAGGGACACGGGCAGTGACACCAGTGGACAATGACAGCGGAGCAGACACCGGCGGAGACACCAGCGAAGAATGAGAGTGGAGCGGATCGGTCAGCATCATCCCCGACTTTGTCTTTCAGTCCGCAGCGCCGTCAGGTCTCGTTTGTTTTTAGACGTGGAAATGTTGTTTTATTGCGTAACATCCGTAACAGTGTCCCCTACACTCCAGCGAAAACACCGACTGACGGAAAATCTCGTCAGTGGCGGCGAAAGAGTTTAAAAAAGAAAAAGAAACAAAGGGTTAAACCCTGCTGACATGTTGGCTGATCTCGCAGCAGCAGTTTGACCGGCAGCGTAATGCAGAGAGTGAAAAAACGTATTATCAGAATTATCGGTATGACGTCATAAGTCCCATTATCGGATAATTATCGTGCATCCCTTTTAAATATAATTCATTTTTTGTGGGTTTTTCTATAAATAAAGTGGCATCATGACAAAAAACTGGCATTTAAAGGGCTAAAATTTAACAAATTATTGAATATTAGATATTTATGATCAGGACTGATGTTTAAAAACATTTACTCAATAAAAGTATTAAATAATATTAGCG